>NC_058409.1:88216573-88557232 GCF_002201575.2 Neomonachus schauinslandi | reverse complement strand
CTTCTCTTCTCTTCTCTTTCTCTTCTCTTTCTCTTCTCTTCTCTTCTCGTCTCTTCTCTTCTCTTCTCTTCACTTCTCTTCACTTCTCTTCCCTTCCCTTCCGTTCCCTCGCCTCCCCTCCCCTCCCCTTCCCTTCTCTTCTCTTCTTTTCTTTTTCTTTTCCTTTTTTTGATAGAAGCCACCTAAGGATGTGAGGTGGAGATTTAGAAATCTTTACCTGGCCTGTTCTTTGTGAAGCCAACCATCATTGCTGGGTATAAATCTCAGACCACTGACAGAAGCATGAGGTAGACATGGCTTCCTGTAATATGATGGAACTATTTACTGTCTGCTTGGAGTTACCAGTCTGCTAAGTGATGGGAGGGGGTTCACAGTTCAGTGGCCACTGCTTGCCCTGGAGTGGTGTCGAAGTGGCGAGATTGAACAGTGCAATGATGAAATGCTCTGGTCCTCACCATTGGCACTCACTGGGACATCCTTGTCTTCATTGTTGAGCACATGAGCTCCTACTTAGTTATCGTGCCAGTCAGTGTCCCAGCTGCCGAGGACAGAATCCACCCTAGAGCAGGATTTATCAGAAGGTGTAAAGTTGCACAGACTCTCTAGAAAGAACTGAGAACAGAGGTAGGTGTCTCACATTCAGGGACAATGCAGCCAGGAGAAATACGGACCACCTTAGGACTCACTCAGTGGAAACGCAGCACTCTCTATGCTGCCGGCCACTTGGCCCTGCAGTGTGGGGACTGGAAACTGTAAATCTCCTTCCAGCTGCCCGGGAAGAAGCAGACCCACCCCTAGCCCTTCTTACCACTAGATACATCCTCCCCCGAAGGCCTTCTTTTGTGCCCTGCAAGGCAGCTGGGGAAAGAGGGTGGCACCTTGCAGGCCTAATCTACAGTAGAGGTAGGACAGCTATCAGGGAGTTGAACGAGGCAGTGAGGTAGCAGGCTGCGAGCACCATCACCCACCACTCCTGATGAAAAGCCCTTTACACATCTTTGAGCTCCTCTCAGGCACCGCTGAGAGACCTTTTGTCCAGTCATGCCAGATAGCCTCACAACTCTGGGGGTGTCACCTCCCAGGGCTCTACCTGGTGCCCACTGCTACCAGATCTGGGGATTCCATCTTCTTTCCTGCTCTGGAGAGAATCCACAGCAAGCCTTCTATGGGACCCACTGACTTCTAACCTCTCCTCTCTTCTGCCCCAACTCTTCCTCCCACACCCAGGAGAATCTTGGTCTGGCTTTGCTGGTGGAGATCTAGTTCTTCTGATTCTCTGCTCTATTCTCCTGCATTTATTGCATTTTCTAGAATTGTTGCACGTTCTCCATAAGGCCTCAACTTTTGAAGCTAAAAGGCTTCTGCTTGGCATTCCCTCTCAGGAGTGAGGAGCACACTGTGCCCACCTGAGCTGTGTGGATGAGTGGGGACCAAGGCTACTAAGGAAATGCAAGGTCAAGAAAAATCTCAGTTAATCCTTCCCATGTGTCTGGTCTATCACCAATACAACCTTTGTAGGTTGAGAACTCTTAGCAGAGAGGGAAAAACATACACTGTAGGCAACGCAGGCAGGGGCCAGGTGGGTGTGTGTGAGACATCCGATCTCCACCACCCTGCAGGGCACATGTTACAGCTCATATTCTAGATGGGGAAAAGCTCATCTTACAGAGATTACACGGGGACGGGGCAAGAGCTAGAATTGTCTCCCCGATGGCTGTCTAATTCCAAACCTGGAGCTTTTGCCAAGAGCTCTCTTTGTGAATTCACTTGTTTTGAACTTTCTGACATAAAGCAAAATTCATTTTTTTAATCATCTCTGCCTTGTTGAAGTGGGAATCCAAGAACACTACGCATTTAGAGTCTGAAGGCTAAATTCCTCTTTGAGTTCTTCAGATAATTCTGATTTGTGCTCATGCCCCTGGCAGAGGAAGGCAGGAGAGTAATTAGAACTGTGAAATCTGAAGATAAAGGAAAATTCTCTTTCCCTCTCCTAGGTCTACCTTTGGCATTCCTGGCAGATGTCAAAACAATGGGTCGTCAGGGGAGGTGCAGGGGAACAGTGGCGAAGCCCTGCTCATAGAGTGCTCTCGGGACATCTCTGCTTCTTGCCCGTGTCCCCCCTCCATGGGTACCTGCCAGCTGATCTGCACCCTTGGCGCGTGGGGGGGGGGGGCAGCACGATGCTCACCGACGTCTGGCTCTGTGTCCCTTTCAAAGCACAGCACCTTGCTCTTCCCAGTCCCCTGCTGTTGGCTACGGTCATACGACCAGTCCTAGCCAGTGAAACGTGGAAGGAAGTGACAGTATCCCTTCTGGGCCAAGATATTGAAAGGTCCTTCTCTGGTCTCCTTCTTCCTGGAACATGGCAGATGTGGAGGGGACCTTGTGTCAAGATGGTGCAGCCACAAGCTCAAAGCAGCCCGAACTGCTGAGTTGCAGATCATTCTCCCAAGAAAGATGCCCGGAGCCCACTGGACTTGGCAGAAAGTGTAAAACAGGTCTTTGCTGCATGGAGTCTCTGAGGTTTGAGTAACTGTGAGGGACGTCAGTGTAACCCTGCTTATCTGGACTAACGCTGCATGCCAACGTAAGATTTCCCCAATTTTCCCTACATGTTAGGCTGCGTGAGCTTTACCTCGAGCCTGCCTAGGGCCCAGCACCAGCCGTACAGACCCCAGCCTGGGGGCTGGCCAGAGCTTCTCCCTTCCCAGCTAACGCGTGAGGACTAGAAGGCAGCTTCCAGATCTGTGGGAAAACCAGTAATTTTTCAGTCCTTGTGGTAGGTTGACAAATGCTGCCCCTCCCGCCCCCCAGAGATGTTCACATTCTAATCTCCAAAACCTGTGAGGGTTACCTTATGTGACAAAAGGGTTTTGCAGATTTGCAGGAGTGAAGGGTCTTGAGACGTGAGATGATCCTAGCAGCCTGATGTGCTTCCTGTGCTCCTGATAAAGTTGGCACAGAAGGAATCAGTCAGAGGGGAAAACCGGCAGCAGCTAGGAACAGAGACCCAAGTGATGCGCTTTGAAGGAAGGTGGAGAAAGGGGCCCAGCAGCTGAGGAGCGCAGGCGGCCCCCGGAAGCTGGAAAGTCAGGAGACAGCTTCTTCCCTCAGACCCTCCAGAAGAAACTGACTTTTAGCCCAGTGACACTGGGCTCATACTTCTGTAACCATAAGAGAACAAATTTAGATGGTTTTGAGCCACTAAGTTTGTGGTCATTGATTCCAGCAGCAATGGGAAACGGATACACTCGTTGAGCCAACAAATGCCCTGATTATGGAGTCAGCCACATGATGAAATTCAGGCCGGTTTTTTTGCCTTCTAGGTAATCTCTAAGCTGGAACAACCTGGAGGCGAACCACAGTCTCAGGGCAAGGGGGTTGAGGATGTTGTAAAGGAAGGGTTGTCATGATTGGCCATGGCATTTAGGAAGAGGAAAGTCAGGATGTGAAGGAGTAAGGGACAATGACAAGTTGATAAGACTACTGGATGGAGGGTCGGGGGCTTGGGGTACTGGAGGGACTGAGCTGAAAAGTCAGGGGATAGGGAAGGAAGATGAAGTATCCAAAACCTCCTTCATCCCCCAGGATTTCTTTCTCACCTCTGTGACCTTAGCTATATCATTCCCTCCATGTGGAACGCATTCCCAAGACACACCTTCTGTGGAAACCCGTAGATTAGATAATTCTCCAGTCTCCAATCTCCTTTCCCAGGTGTACCTAAACAGCTCCTGGCTGTTGAAGTTTAGGTGAGATTGACTCCACCCGTGGCTCCAAGGTTGAGCCCTTCTGGCTTTTGTCTGGCCACAGTGATACCTTCAAGGAGGGACATACAACTTAACTCGGGCCAGTCAGAGTCAACATGGCTCACCTTTAGGTTACTGGTTCATGTTAATTAGTAAGGCAGATTTTTCTTTACTACTAGATTTGCATATGGAAGCACACAACCCAGGAGATTGCTGTCAGGCAACTTGCAACCCTGAGCCTGTGAGACTGAAACCGTTCTGAGGAGGCAGAAATGTAAGATGCGAGGTTACATTATTAGAGTGGCTGGATCATGCCTCTCCTGAAGGAGACACTGAACAATTCAGTTAGGCAAGGCACGGCATTCTCTTTATTGTTATTGACTATTCTCTTCCCCACCAACACTCTCCCAAATCCAAGGTCCAAAACCTCTTGAAGGGGGGGACCACTTTTTCCTTTGATAATCACTCATCTTTTGGCTTTAGAATCCCAGGATGTATGCAGATAAAGTCACTGAGAAATATCTCTTTCCTATAGCATTTCTCTTTGAAAACAAAAATCCATAAAGAAGATATTAAAATGAAGTCCTGAGACTACAAATACCTATGTAATAGAACTTGGTTTTCTATTTATGTTCACCAATTCTTTCAAAAGAGAATGAAAAGACAAAAAGGGAAAGGAATGGATCCTGTTAAATGAAGCTGGAGAGAAGTGAAATGAATCCTGTTAGATGAAGCAGGAGCTGGAGAGAAGTGAATTATTCTGCTTAACGAAGGGAGAAGATATTTGAGTTTTCAGAGCAGTTCAAGAGGAAAGGGAGAGAATGACATGAGGATGCAGATGCTATAGAGAAGAGGTTGTCAGCAGAAATTGTCTGCGGGCAGCCAGAGGGAGGGGGCTGGGAGAGAAGGACATTTGTAAGGACCTTGCTCTTTTCCAATCAGTACTCTCCATTTGAGTCAAGTCTACTGCACCCACAAGATAGGTGCTAATAAATATTTATTAAATAAGTAAATGAGTGGATGAACAAATCAACCAAAGTTACAAGGACTTCACAAATGAACATCAAGAAAAATAACTCCGGGGTTAAGCAAATTTCTAGGCAATAAACCTTGAAGGTGTCAGCTTCAATAAGTGAGGGAGGAAGGAACCCACGCAAATCCTATTCCCAAATGTAGATAAATCTGCCTGAAGTTACACCCTAATCCCATATGCCTCAATAATATGAAGATAGAATGAAAGAAATAGAATTGCAACTGACGCGGGGCTCTCTTTCCATAGAGAACCACCAGCAGCTGACTTTCCTAACTAGTCAGTTTCTACCGAGGGTGACAAGACGGGAAGCTGTGGTCCCACGAGGCCAGAGGTCACAGAGACGTCTTGGTGCTCACAGGATGAAAAGCTGCAGAAGCAGCTTGGGCATTTTTCAGGACAAAATTCATTCACTCATTCAACCACATCAGCGTGTAAGATGCTCATAATCCTTACACTCATGAAGTATATATGCTGGTGAGAGAAATGACGAGCAATTATAAAAACAAAGGTAAATATTTAAAATTTTTTATTTTATAAAAATCAATGATAAATGCCCAGAGAGGGATGGAGATGTCTATTGCAATCTGGGACACCAGGAAATGCTTCCCTGAGGGAAATGGACAGAATCACATTGTGATTCACCTCCTGAGGCCCCTTCCTCCATTAAAACATTTATATATATTAGAAAATTTTTATGACTATGTGGGTATGTTGGTAAAAAAATCAACATAATTCACAATGGACTCATAATTATATATTCATTATCATTTTTTTCATATTTTAAGATAAAGTAAAAAGAAAACTTTCCCTCTGAACTTTATTGAGGAATAATTGACAAATACAATTGAATGAATTTAAAGTGTACAACATGATTTGTGATACATATACATTGTGGAACTATTACCAAGATCAAGAAAGATGACACATCCATCACCTCACATAGTCAACTTTATGTGTGTGTGTGTGTGTATGTGTGCGTGTTGAGAACACTTGAAATCTACTCTCAGCTACTTTCAAGTCTATACCATATTGTTAACAATAGTCACCATGCTGTACATTAGATCTTCAGAACTTACTCTTCTTGTAACTGAAAGCTTGTACCTTTTGACCTGCCTCTCCCCATTTCCCCCTAGTTCCTGGCAACTACCATTCCATTTTCTGTTTGCATGAAATTGGCGCCTTTTTTTTTTAAGATTCCACATGTAAGTGACACCATACAGTGTTTGTCTTTGCCTGTCTGGCTTATTTCACTTACCTTAATGCCCTTCAGGTCCATTGCATTGTCACAAATGGCAAATTTCCTTCTTTTTCATGGCTGAATGATATTCCACTGTGTATATATACTATGTTAAACGGAAAACATTTTGTGCATACATGATGGTTTTAGGGCACCATGCCTTCTGTGCTGAATGGATACTCTGGCTCTGGGAAAGGTCTGAGTTGAGACAGTAAGAGAATCAGGCGAGGCCTGTACAAGGAGCCTTCATCGAGGGAGTCTGGAAGGGCAGTGAGGGGTGAGGTGAGGTGGAAAAACCCCACAGCGGCCACACTGTGGGAATGGGATTAGTTTTTTATGATTACTCCAGCCCCAAACATGGCACGATCCTTCTGCCTTCAAGGTCCACCTCAGATCTTCCCATCCTGGACAGCTCTCCACTCCTTCCTTCTCTAAGCAACTCCACTCTCTGATCTGTCCCGCCGGGGTCTGATACCTGTCCCAACTATGTGTACCTAATCTATCTGCACTTGTCAGGACTGTTTGTGTTTCAAAGGCATAGGCAGTAAAGGGAATTTCTTGGCTCCAGGTTCATATGGCAACATCAGCATGCAGTCCTGCCTCCCTCCTCAGTAACTCCCATCTCAGCTCCTTTCCGTTTGGGGGGGGGCGGGTAATAAGCTACCACAGAACGGCCTCAGGAAGGTCACAAATTTGCTTCTGGCAGCTTGCATGCCCATCTCTGGGCCAATTATGGGGTCAAGAGATAGGGTGCTCTGTTTGGCCACCCCTGGTCATACACCCACCTCTTGAGCCAGGAGAGGCATTAGCTTTGCCCAAAGCCAATGGACAGAGCCTAGGGGAAAGGATTTGCCCAAGTGAAGATGCAGGTGCTGCTCCCAGCAGAGGGGGGCATGCATGGGCAGGCAGAGCAATACACAGACAGCTGTTCTCTGCGCGTGTGGTCAGCAGCCACCAGGAGAGAGGGGCCACATTACTCATCTCGGACGCTTGGAGTAGCCATGACAACATTGTGTCCAAAGTCCAGTCGATATTCCCAGTAGAGAAGATACCATCCTGGCCTCTTACAGCTTCAGGAAACCTCCCCAGACTCTGGTTCTACTCCAATGACACCTCTAACCTGCTCGGTGACCAAAGATAAATTTCTTAAAGTCTTGTGGAGCTCTATTTCCCTATCCATAAAATAGGGATGCTAACAAAGGCCTGAGTGGACACTGGGGAAATGTCATTCCTTCCCCTACATCTATATAGGGATATTGGTGTGGTCATCTCCCCTGTGATTGTTTGGATCCCTTGGGATCGAGAATTGCATGTTATTTATCTCCCAACCTCAGTTCCCTCACCTGTAAGGTGGAGATAGCTTCCATCTTGGAAGATGACTGGGAGGGTTATATGAAATAATGCATGCAATGTGCTGATTGAAAAAGAATGGAAGATGGCACCTGGGTGGCTCAGTCGGTTAAGCGTCTACCTTCAGCTCAGGTCATGATCCCAGGATCCTGGGATGGAGCCCTGCATCGAGCTCTCTGCTCAACGGGGAGTCTGCTTCTCCCTCTGCCCCTGCTCGTGTTCTCTCTCTCTCAAATAAATAAAATCTTAAAAAGAAAATAAAAAAAGAAAAAGAATGGAAATGGAAAGAATGCACAAATTCAATGAAACATGAAAATTATGCTAAGACAAGATGAAGGAAGGGAGAGGGGAGGAGGGGGGTGGGGAAAGAACCAAAATGATTTCCCTCTGTGTTCTCTGCAGTGGCAAGCAAAGGCAGCCCCCAGATCTCAGGCTTCCGCAGGGTGTGGACTGCCAGCAAAGCTGTGATTCCCAGGCTGTTAATTGCTGGAGTGTTTGCTTCTCTCCCCAAGGCATTTTGGCTCCAGTTTGATCATTTTTTCCCCCGTTTAAGAAGTTTCCAATGTGTAAATATCTCAGAGAACATTATATCCCTACAGGAGGGAGGGGTGGAGGGAGGAGATGGCTAAGGCTGTGTTGGGGAAGAGAGGATGGGTGTGGGGAGGTGAGAAGAAAGGCCTCTGCGGGTGGCACCGCCCCGCCCAGCCCCCGCCCAGCCCCTGCCCAGCCCCGCCCTTCCTGCTGGCCCTGCGGAGTACGAAGTACAGAGTAGAACAAGTATCACAGTAACCTAGGCCACCGGGACCTGATTTTCTCACAGCCCTTTGGCATGGAGTAGCTTAGAAGATAACGGAATGGAAAGAAAGTCCACCTCTCGGAGTTTTAAGAGACTTCCTTCATGACAACTGTTATGTGGGCCGACCTTCCCTGAGAGCTCCTTGTTTGCCAGGCACTGGGCAAAGCTCTTCAATCTCCAGAAACCTGACGGAGACTAGGGTGGGGCCAGCGAGGGGCTAGGGCAGCAAATCGAAGGAGCGCTCGCTGGGTACACAGTGAGAGGGAGTGCTTTCTTTCTTTCTTTCTTTCTTTCTTTCTTTTTTAAGATTTTATTTATTCATTTGACACAGAGAGAGAGAGTGGGGGAGAGCATGCACAAGAAGCAGGGGGAAGGGCAGGCAGGGGAGAAGCAGGCTCCCCGCTGAGCAAGGAGCCCGACGTGGGGCTCGATCCCAAGACCCTGGGATCATGACCTGAGCTGAAGGCAGATGCTTAACTGACTGAGCCACCCAGGTGCCCCGAGTGAGTGCCTTCTTAAATTTTGCACCCTCTTGTTCCAGTCTTGGCTTTGTTCACAAAAACCTCTTCAGATAAGATCCCTATTCCCTTTGTACAGATGGGAAGGCTGAGGCACAGAGAGGTTGAATATGTACTACAAGGTCACACAGAAGATGGGAAATCCAAGATTCAAACCCAGACCAGCAGCAGCAAACCTTCACCCGTGCCTCAGTATGGCCAGAGTGCCCTGCCCCAGGACAGACCTTCTGAAGCAGAAGGGTTGCAAAAACGTTTCTCCTCCCTCTGCGACATCCTGTGATTTTCCCTCCATTGCCTCTCACTCACAACTCCCCAAAGGGATAGGAATTGTGGTATGAGGAGGCTGGGAGGGCATGAGCCAGAGAGACAGGTCTTCTCCTCCTGGAAAGCCTCCCCTCATCACCCCGCCAGCACTCCGCACAGAGGCCTTCAGGTCCACCCTGGCTCAGGACTCCCTCTCCTATGTCCCAAGTCCGCAGCTCAAGTAAACATCTAGAATTTTATAGGACTTACCTGCCAGCTGGAAAGAAAGGGAAGCATTCCAAAACAGAAGCAGAGTGGCTTTTTAAAAAAGTTTACTGAGATACAGTTCACCCATTTGGAGTGTAAAATTCACCACTTACTATATGGTATATAGTATATAATATTTTATATATTACTATATTCACCACTATCAATTTGAGAACATTTTCATCACCCCAAAAAGAAACCCTGCACCCACCAAACCTCCCAGCCCCCGTCAACTACTAATCGACTAATGTTTCTGTCTCTATTTGCCTATTCTGGATCTTTCCTATGAATGGAACTATACAAAATGTGGTCCTTTGTGTCTGGCATGTTTCTTTCCCTTGGCATGTTTGCGAGGTTCATCCAAGATGTAGCATGTTGCTGTACTTCTTTCCTTTTTATGGCCAAATACCATTCCATTATATGGATATGCACTTAAAAAAAAATTCATTCACCAGCTGATGGACATTTGGATTGTTTGGTGGCTTTTTCACGGGTAAGACAACGCGTACACTCGGCAGTGGGAAGACTGACTGGAAAATGGTTTAATCCTAGAGTCGCTTTAACGCCAAATTTCCTGAGCTTAACCAGCGAGCACAGGACAGCTCGCTGCACTCAGAGCAAAGCTTCTGAACCAGCTGGTGGCCCCACGTTAGAGATCGGCACACCGAGTTCCTGGACGAAAGGGCACTTGCGCTCCGGGTCCCGTAAGTGCCACAAAGCAGTGGGGAGGGCAGATGGGTATTCTAGACCCCAGGCCACCCCCAGCCATCTTGCCAGCTCATTATTCCATTCCAGAAAATCTAAGACACCATGGGCCGTGAAAACACGTTTCTCTAAGGAAGAGAAAATGCTGCCAACAAAACGATGACATGTGGCTTTTCTGGACACATCACGCATAAAACGCATTCCAATTTCGGAGATGTTGCCGTGTGAGAGAACACGTGTCCTGGAGCGGAGGAACATGGTCCCCTTTCAGCAGGTGCTGGGTGATTCCAAACATGTCTGCTCATCCCCTCTTCCTCGACCCAGTCCCGCTTCCTTCATTCTGATGCTTGTATTAAAGTGTTACATTCGGGGCCCCTACCTGTAGTCTCAGAGTCTCCCTTTGTCCCCCTCGTTCCCTCTCCTTGCCTCCTCATCAGTCACCTCTCCTGGGAAGGGCTCCTCACACTGGCCAACCCCTCTCCATCCCCATGGCCAGGGCCCTGCTTCTGGCTTCTTCCTCATCTGCCAACGCTCCTGCAGCCTTTCCCATCCTCTGCGCTGCTTGGATCACTGGTGGGACAACACTGCTTGCTCCCAGTAAGCCTCTGGCGCGGTTCCCCCGCACCTACAGAACAAAATAGAAACTCCCTGGCACCGTGTCTGGAGCCTGACTTGCCTCTTGGATCTCCCTCCAGGCTCGGGTGTGGGTCCCAGACTTGCTGCTGGAGAAAAATGCCCCGGACTCCCTGCCTTCGCCCTGGTCCCCCCACCAGGAATGGTCTTCCCTTTATTCCCACTTGGGACATCTGGGTCAAATGGCTCTGCTTCTGTCTCCCTTTCCTCGCTGAACTGCTGACACTCTTCACTTGACTCCAAAGCTCCTTGCACAGCCCCCTGGGACAGCTGCTTACTGCATTATGGCGCACAGAGGAGTGACTGATTTGTTGGAGCCTGAATCTCGTGCCACAGTTTAGCCACCATGTGACACAAGCGAGGTTACACGATCTCTGGGAGCTCTGGCTTGAGTATCAGCCCTCAGTGCACACCGGAAAAGGAAGAACAAAAGTTGTAGAAGGAACTTCTCCCGTTGTACCACTCCTTTCCCCAGCTCCTTTCCAGCCGGCCCCCCACCCCCTCAAGAGAGGCGAGGTTGCCGATCTTTAAGAGCCAAACCTGCCTTTCTTCCTTCCCCAGGAAGCTGCATGGGCAGATGTGCTCAGGAGCCTGGCCATCATTCTTTCTGTGAATCAGCCCCAGCTCATGCTGGTCCAAAATTGAGACTTGGAAAGGGGGAAGTCTGATGGGGAAGAAGCTTACTGGGGCCTCCAACGATGCTGCATGATTCAGCCCAGGTTTTGCCAGAAAGCTCTGCTTTCATCAAGGTGGGTCAAGGGAGCTGTTGGTGTTAGACTGTTGCCCAATTAAGCGTTTCTTGCTTCCGGCTTAGCTCTTGCCCCTTGCACACTGGTCTCCTGCTTTAGAAGCCCGTAGGGGCGAAGGTGACCCCAGGGCTGGACTGGGGTATTCCTGGACCTCCGTCCTAATGCTACCCAGGTACCAACAAAACATGTCCTCTCACCCTGAACAGTGACCGTGTCACTATCCCCACCACCCTCCTCTTCACCCTCCTCACCTGGGCCTCCCTGTGTAGACTGTGGCCGCCTTGAGGAAATATGCGTCACACTCATCACTGTCTGCACAAGGCCCACCTGCAGCAGGGCAGGAGCTCCACATGCTGGCAGATGTGAAGCCCAGGATTTGGGCAGAACTGCCCAAAGGGACAAAGGGGACCCTCTTCTGGAATGCGACCTACTGGACTGTTGCGGAGGAGGGGACTGCCATGCAAATCATTAAGGAAGTATGACTCTGACCGGTGACATCTGCATCTCCCAACTGGCTTGTGTCTCCTCTGAGTGGGGTGGACCCGCAACTCACAGGCTCCCCCTGCCTGGAGCCCTGGGCTTCCCTTTGTCTTCCACGATGAAATCCAACGCCTTTGCTTCTTTATCAAACTGCAGCTCTTGGCATCTCCTGTTCCTTGTGAGTTTAATGAACTCAGGGAACCGGGGAGGTCCAACGAGCCCTAGTGACTCCCATACGCATGCAGCTTTATGAAGGAGGAAAATGAGAGGACGTATAGAAAAAGGAAGGATGGCTGTAACATTTCTGGGCTTCAGGCCCTCCTTGTTCTCTCCCCGTGGAGACTTTAGAGATAAATGAGACTTGATCCACACTGTTCTAACAGTTGACATTCCTTATGGAGACTTCTGTTTGGCTGGGACAATTGTGAAGAGCACAGGGATGATGAGACCAGACTGGGTGGGCTCCATTTTGTCTGGTAACTGCCGTTGGATTGATGCCTCTCAAGACTGAGAGCAAAGACAGTAAGACTTGAACTTCTCTTCGATGCTCACAAAACCTCACTTTGGCTCAAGTTGACCTTGAACTAAGGACAGGTATATCCAGTTCTATCCAAATACCCACTAGGTCTGTGAACTTACCATGTGTCCATCTTGTCCCCCAGTCATCTTCTCAGGGGTAAAAGGAATCACCATTCATGTGCTGGCTCAATTTAGAAACTGGGGAGTTATTAAGAGATTCCTCTTTCTCATCTTCTGTGAAAGTGGCAATGTTCTTGGTCCCCGTCCCCCGGGTTCTCCCCACCTCCGCTCCCCCTCCCTGCTCTGCACCCGCCCTCTGCTGGACTAACAGCTTAGACACATTTCCCATGTTCCTGTGCAGCTCGTTGTGGTCATGTGACCGAGTTCTAGCCAATGGGAGGCGGAAGTCCTATCGCTACTTCCGGGAGGCCTGGCCCAAGAAACTCCTTGCACGGGGAATCCTTTCTTGTTTTTCCTGTTCACCTGCTTGGACAGGGATTCTGAGGGACTTGGGGACAGTAGAGGCTCAAAAAGGAGGGCCTGGGTCCCTGAATGATTATGTGGAGTACAGTCACCAACTGGATTTTATATAAGTGAGAGATAATTTAAGTCGCTGAGGTTTGGGGATTTATCACAAGTGTTACTGTGTCTAAAACACTCTAAACATAATCGGATCTGAAAGCTTGAATGGTAGAGAATAATACTCTTAAATATGTTCCCTCCTTTCAGTCTTTCCCATGACTACCGCACTCTTCTCATGGAACCATTTTATCCACCACCTGTCTTCTACCTCCGTCATGTCCCCCGGACCCACCCTCCACCCTCCCTCTGATTTTGTCTCTCATTGGACAATTAAAAGCCTCTTTTTGGCAGGCAGGACAAGGCCCAAACGCCAAACGCCAAGACTCCCCAGCCACCCCGTGTCATCCCCACGCTGCCCATTCTCCTGGAAGCACTAGAATACTTTCTGCCTCCTCAGTCTAGAATGCCTTCCCCTGCTCGTCCTCCAGACAAGTAGTCATCTTTTGAAAACTTGCTTTTGAAATCACTTGCTGTAGCTTCTCTCTGACATCCCAAAATAGAAATAATCACCCTTACTTTTCCTGTCACTTCTCTCCTTGTCTTAGGACACTGACTCCCGGCGTTATCATTTTCTGTGCCTGCTTCTCCCCCATTAACAATGCATTTCATTTTTACCTCCCATTGCCTAGCCCGCTTCTGAGAGGAGCAGCGCTCAGCAGAAATTTGCAAATGAATGAATAGATGCAGAGGGAAGCAGGGATTTCAGCTTGAGCCTGGTTGCATCCTTTGCTCAGTTTCAGACTGGATGCCTCTGTGACGCTCATAGGACAGGTGTGACATGCATCGAGTGGTTGGAGATCGCTGTCTGATCAGCTGGCTGGGAGGCCAGTCAGTGGGCTAACAATGAAACCGGATAAGATCCTGGTATACTGCCAAGAAAGTGTGCCTTGGAAGGGGCGCTCTTAAGTGTTGTTGCCCCGAAGCAGCTCTTGGTTCTGAATTCATCTCTTCTCCCTGCCCAGTATATCTAAGGAAATCATCAGAGACTGATTTTTGCTGCTGGGGCCATAAATGGATCTTGTCTGGTCAGACAAGACTGAACTTATGTTTTCAGGGGGAACAGACTCAAGTACCCACGGAGGCCAGATAATAATGCAAATGATTGAAGAGAGTCTAGGGTAAGGTAGGAGGGAGTGGTGGGAACTATGGCAAACTGGAGTGCAATATACTTGCATTCAGTGCAAAATACAATGCATTCCAAAGGAGCAACAACCTCTCAGTTCTCTAGCTAATGGCTATCATGACATTGTATTATCAGACTTTCTGAGATTTTGGGTGGGAGCTCAAGAGAGAGCTTTTGGGGAGGAGGGGAGTACAAACACCATATCTCATCAAATTTAAGATGTCATCTATTATAAGCGGCATCATTATTTTATGTACCATTAAGAAAGAAAATTTTACCAGTTAAACTATGACACAGAGCTTTCTTATCATGAAAGATTTATTTTATATGTCTAGAAAGAGCTATTTTAGACTTACTTAGACACAAAATTTCTGTCATATATCAAGCTTGTGCATACATGAAAAGGAAGTCGTATGCAAAATGAACTGGTTAAAGTTCTGAAACGTCCTCCCATTTAGAATCTGCTTTGTGTGGCTTCTCCGCCAGCATTGTGGGAATCTGCATTCGGCCACACGGGGTCATCCTCTGTGCCTACCACACTGTTGCCTCCAGGATTTCTTTGCAGGCTGCTAATCCCCGTTCTGCAAGCAGTGATGGGACGCGGATAGGTAACGAAGTGTGTCACAGCTGATGGCTCCCCGACAGTGACTTTAACATGCATCTTGATTTCAGGGATGCTAAAATGAGAAAAAGGAAAAAAAAAAAAAAAGAAATACAGTAATTCAAATTTAAAAAAAAAAAAAAAGGAGCAAACAAGCATGGGAAGCATTGCCATCACATGGAGAGAAATAGTACATCTCTGGGCCAAATATGGCCACACAGCTGGCAGTTTGAAGGCCCTGATGAATCAGCACCGCTTTGGAAAGTCTGTGGCTTTCCCAGTGGAATGGCCTACTGCCTTCATCTGATGGTTTCTCCAGTCCTTGTGAGCCCCTCTCCCACCGTGAGCAAGCGAGGATGCGGTGGTGAAGTCCACCGTCAGCTGGACTTTCAAGTAGCATCAAAAGCTGGCCGGCTGGCAAGGACAAAGGCACTGTGACAGGACTGGGCAGGACAGCACGTGGGGCCGCTCTGCAGCTATGGAATTAGAAAGAGCGGCCTCCGCCTCCTGGCCCTGCTACTTATAAGCAAGGCAATTGTAGGCTATTATTTCCTCATCTATAAAATGGGGAAAATAATAGTACTTTCTTTCTAGGTTTATTGTGAAGATTGAGTGAGGTGTTGCACGTAAAACATGTGGCATGTGGCATTTACTGGGTGCTCAGTGCGTGTTAGGAACCTTATTCACTTCTGATCCTGGGCGTTTGGCTGAGTAGAGGAGATTCTGGGAGTCAGGACCACATATAATGGGCCTCATTTTCTATCTTCCGCTGCATGTGCCCCTCTTGCCAAGTGCGGGGAGCTGAACCCAGTCTCCCTGATGTGCACCTAAGGTAACATTCGCAGGTTCTGGGGATGAGGACATGGATGTCTCTGGGGGCCATTCTTCATACTCCGATGGCCAGCATGGAGTGGCCAGGCCTGGTGCGTCTGTGAGGCTGGCGGGCGGGGTCAGGGCAGCGGCAGCAGCCAGGCTGGACTACTCAAAGAGCGCGTGCGAAGTCCTCTCTGAAAAAGCCTTAGCTGGGACTAGGGGCGGGCAGAAGAGAGGGACCTGCCGGGGCAGAAGGCGCAAATGAGGAAGTGTACGCACGTGCTGGGCAATGGCGCTAAGCCGGTCACTTAGCCTTTACAACCAGCCCGTCAACTCCAGAGTGGAGACATTTTTCCAGGTCTTAGGATAAAGTGAGGAACAAAGGGAAGACAGGGTCCCCTCCTCTGAGTGCTGGCAACACATGTTCTAGTGCGGAGAGTGGGAGGCCGTCTCCGGCAAAGCTGACCTGGGATTGCTGCTTCGCTGAGCTCAGCTAATGGAAGGCCTTGGGCCACCTTGGCCTCGCATCCCTGATCAGCCTCCCAGACAGAACTCTCATCTCAGGCCCCCTGAAAGGCCCAGCATAGGCAATAGAACCAATTAATTAGAGAAAGTGGTCTCCACACGTGTACTTTCTGGAGAGAAGATAATTGGATTTCTGTGATTACGAAGACACACTCGATTCAGCCTCCCCCAAGAAGGGGGCCATTTCCATGACGAACACAGCAGACTTCCTCCTGTTCCATTAGATACGATTCCACCATATGATGGGGTGCTTGGTTTATAATGGGAGTGAAGACTGTCAGGGGCCTGAGGTACAGGGACAAAGACCTCCTGCAACTCCAGAGTGAGGCCAAGTCTCTAGGGGGACAGAAGAACCTTCCCGATGTCAAGGCCACATAGGGATCTGGCTCTGGAAGACAAATATATTTAGGTGACTCCAGTTGTTGTGGAGTAATGAGTCAGTGTATGCCCGTCTGATAGCCATGTTCCCTTCTTGTGGCAGCAGCTCCTGATTCTAATTTTGGGACAGGTCCTGACCCCATGCAGTTTGCCGGGGCTTTGCTTTCAGTCTCAGAAGTGGAACTCCCCTGGGCCAGTCAGCAAATTCCATCCCCGAGGCCCTCCTGGGCACAGCTCAAGGATTGGGCACAGGCCTTGGGCCAACACAATCAAATTGGGTTGGAGCAAACCCAGGGGCTGTGCTTATGGTCCCCAGAGGAAGCCTTTACACCTTTCCTGCTGGTTGTAGAAATGAGAAGTATAAGCAAGTGAGCACAGGAGTTGTTGGACACACTTGCTACTGGGATGGAGAGACTGTGGGATATGGAGCCAAGAGCCGGACACCCTGGAGCACAGCCTGTGGGTATTTGAGCCCGTGGATCACGTAGGGCCTGAAGCTGTTCACGCCAGACTTTTTAATTATAAGGCCAATAAATTCCTTTTTCTTTTCTTTTTTTTTTTTTTTTTTCATTTTGGTAGTTTTTAAGTCCATTTGGGGTGGGTTTTCTGTTCTTCTTAATAATATCTATCTGGTGAAAGAACTTGAGGCTTTCTTAGGGCTTACCGGGAGCCAGTCCCTGTGTGAGTCTAGGATGCCTTGCGGATTTTCATCACCCTTTCAAGCCTGTCAGTATGGAAGAGGTGCAAGGGGCACATGGCCAATCAGGGCAGAGCTGAGCCAGGTTGGCCTTGCTCTAATACCATCATCCTCTGAAGCACTCTGCCATGTAGACCTAATCTGCCCTAAACCTGAACTTCATTCAGCTCCTACCACCTCATCCCCTGAACTGTCTGCCCAGCCAGGATGCCCACACCTGGCTGAGAGAGCAGAGCAATTAATGGGGTACCAAGCATCTCTCACCTGAGGCCCACTCTGGGGTTCTCAGGGGACCAACTCCTCTCCCCATGCCCTGCTCTCAAGGATCAGTGAGAGGGCAGAGGACAGAGTACTCCGGGGCTAGCCTTCTCTGGGCGGTAACTGAGGCCGTCACATTATGTATTCGGGCGTGTGCAGCTGCCAGGGGACTGGGCCAGCTCAGAATCCTGGAGGGGTTTCACGCTGCCTCGGGAAGAACACGAGTTCACTTCATTCTCCTGCCTTGTTAGGCAGCATCTCCACTTTTCTGATGAGCAAACGGAGACTCAGAAAGAGGAGGTGACTGTTTAAGTTCCCATAGCTGGGCGGGGGTGGCAGAGTCAGAGATCGCCCCAGACGCATCTCATTCCCAAGCTCGGGCTTGTGGGCACGTGCCTGGGGCCTCACTGATGGGGCCGCTAGCGCCTCCTGTCTGGAAAACTGAGGCCATGCTCCTGGGAGCTGGGAGCAGCAGGTCAGGCTTGTCCCCGAGATGACAGGTATGGGGGCCTACCAGAACTCCATCTCACTCACTGAGCCGGCCTGGATGGCTGAGGCCTGGGTCCGGGTTGAGGTGGCTGGGGGTTCATGTTCTCAGAGCCTTTATGTTTCAGCCTCCCCCAAACCTGGGGGTTAGCCTACTTTGCTGATGGTGCTGGATTTTCCTCACCAGGGCCTGCCCTGAAGCAGGATCAGCTGGGGCTCTGACATCATCCTCAGCTCCAGCCAGCTTCGACTCCTCAGGGCTGGGCACAGGGCTGCGTGCCTGTCACGGGGCAGGAAACCCATCTGGAGCCCCACAGCACTGCCTACGGCACCTGCCCTGTACCAGCACTCCATCTGCACCCCCTCCTACAGCCCTCGGAGCAGGCATCCCCACCCACCTCTTCCAGATGATGACACCATGCCAGACAGGTGAGGCGAGTGCCCAGGCCGTGCCCAAGTTGGAGGAGGGAGGGCGGCATCCACACCCGACTTTACTCCACAGCTCTCCCCCCTCCTCTGCGGTCCCTGATGACTTTCTCCAGGAGAGGCCGGCCGCACCCACGGGGGCTCCTTGTCTCCCCATATCTAGGTGGAGCCGAGCAGCTGAGAACCGTGTTGCTCTGGGCACATGAGCTGGTGGGGCTGGTTTCTGGAGATGACCCAGCAGTGATTTCTAGTTCTCTCTGCCTCGTGGAAGAAGCAGCCAGCAGCCGGCCAAGACACGGCGTGTGGGCAGCGCGCACACAGCCTCTGAGCCCCACCAGGCTGAGCAGGCTGGAGGACTCTGGAGAGGCCGGGCTGGGCGGCGCCCCCTACCTAGGTTTCCAACTAAACCAAAAACAGGAACCCTGCTGGCCCCAGTCTTCTGGGGCCACACTTAATGGCCAAGAAATTGGCCTGAGTCCCCATCACATACTTGGAGGACTTCCTCTGGGAATTCCCGAGGGTTGTCTTCATGTCTTCCATTCTCTTAATGTCCCTTATGCCTCTCCTGCCCCCAACACAATTAGTGACCCCCATTAGCAGGGCTGCCTGAGGCTACTGCCCCTCTCTGCCCCTTCCTTCCCACCCCCAGCCCCTCCAGTGCTGACCGTGTTAACAGATGTGTCTTCAGCCTGTGTGTTTGGGGGCAGGGGAGTTCTCATAAAGGCCTTAGAGCTCAGAGCAGTAAACAAGTTATTCCAATCCCTGCTCTCAAACCTTCCACCTGCACTCCACAGAGTCTCTCCTGGGGCCACCTTCTCCCCACGGCCCAGCCTGCTCCCCTGTGGTTGGGACCCTCTTTCTCCCCCGACCCTTTCCCCTGTTTTTCTGGATCCCCAGGTCCTTCCTCCCTGCCTCCTGGTTGCCCAGAGAAAGCTCCTCATTCTTCTGACTTGATTATGCAGAGAAATGTAGTGTCCTTCTGAGCCTCAGATAAAGCTCTGAGCTTCTTTGCCTTAAACCCCAAAGGGCCCAGAATGAATTTTTCTGAATAAAACAGTCATCCACCCTGGGCCTTTGCCCTATGAAATGTGGGAACTGCAAGTCACTTTGAAAGCATGATTGTCTTTTAGTTGTATCAGGTCAGATTCTTAGGCAGGCCTTCCTCCTCCAGCAACTAGACAAAATCCCTTAAGGGAAGCTGATCTCCCACTCCCTCCCGCACACCCTGGACACCACAGGGAGGCAGAGCCTGGGAGCGGGCATGGTGTCCTGGGGCCTGGGGCAGCCCTCCAGCCAGGGCACCAGACAGAGGTGGAGATTTGAGTCAAGGCCACAGGGCAGGAACTGGAGGAGAGAAAGAAGATTCAAGGTCAAAGATGGCAGAGCTTGGAGAAAGCCCCAGAACCGGAGCAGGTAGCTAGCTGGGTTTTGCTAGAGACGTTGGGAGGGTCAGAACACAGGATTAGATGGGGGTAGGGGTGCTACATTTGAAGAGCCTGAACACAGAAGGAGTTCACCCTGTGGACAGGGTGGGGTGGGGAACAAAGGACCAAAGAAGTGTTGAAGGTATAGGGTCTGGAGAAATATGATGTAGGGGATGGATTTTGTACAGCTCCACACTGACTCAGCTGTTTTGCTGTCCTGGAAAATTGAAAAAAGATAAAATCCACAACCCAGCTTTAAAAGTCCTATCAGAATTGAAATCCACTGAAAGCAAGGGCCTGCAAATGCTGGGCAGGTAGTTCCTGACTGCTCCTGGGAAGGCCACGGGAACAGTTCACGGGCAGGCACCATCGAAAGACATCCAAAGTAAAAATCCTTAGAAACACTGAGCCATGCAAACACACACATGGAGGGCAAATTCGAGTGACCACGCCAGCAGTACAATTTCAGTTTAAAGGCCCATTTAGCACAGGCTAGGAAGGGAAGTTGTGGAGCTGCGTGCCGGCTTGCTCTTAGCTGCACTTCGGAGATGCTTGTCGGTGCCATGTGATTGTGCTGCCGGGGAGCGCTGAGCTTGGTCGGAAACAGGTGGATCCATTCTGATGCACGATTTCTGATTTCCGAATTCATGGCTCAGGAGGATCTATTAGTGCGTGCATCCGTTCGTATTCAGGTAACACCCAGGGCCACCTACCCTTCTATTCCCTCCACCTGAGACGTGCCTTTGCCATGGCTGTCACCAGCAGACATTTACGGAGCCCCCACTCAAGGCTGGACACCGGAGGTGGGCGGGCCTAATTCATCCCACTGCTTGGGGGAAGTGAGAATTTCCTCATCCAGCCTGCCTTCCATACCTTGGAACTAGGTATGCTCGTTGCCATGGGAGTGGTGGTTAACTCGGCTGGGAGGGAGCCCGTTTGCCTCCTGTTTCCCCCACAAGCTATCTGCTTCCTCTTTCTGCCAACTCGGATAACAGCTGATGCCTCCAGCATCCAGCCAGGACCAGGATATAACTGGGAGAATAGAAGCTCCATGCAAGTTCTTAACGACATCATACCAGCTTTGCAATACCCACCTACAGATTTCTTTTATGTGAGAGAACTCTATTTCTATTTTTTAAAGCCTTTTTTTTTTTTTTTTTTGCTTTTCTATTTGAAGCAGCTGAACATAATACCAATAGCCTGAATATGTGTGGTTTCTGCCCCATATTCGTTCGCTCTGCTTGTAGCCGTGCCCCAGTTTCCCTCCGGCGGGCCACCTCCTGCACCACATTCAGACTGTGTCTTTCTGGAGGAGTTGACTGACCCAGGACTGAGTAATCAAAGTGGTATAATCCCTCGTGACGGGGATTGATTGACTTGGGCGTCAGCATGTACCCTAAAATTTCCAGTCAGAACAGATTCCAGGATTTGCTAAGAGGACCGCCTCAGTGAGGCGCACATATTTCTGTTGGCTTTGTAATTGGATACCTGAGCCCTGAGAGCTCACATTTGTTATTCATGACCACAGGGGGACAACTTGCAGAGAAGGAAGCCACACTGAAGAAAACAGAGCTAATAAATGGACAGAGAAGTTCATTCTAGTCACATAATTTTGGCCCTGGCTCAAACCTGGCCTGATCCAGACTATGTAGTTATGTGAGCCAGTAAATTCCTAGTATTTACTTAAATACATCCAGGAAGCATTTTCCTATCATGTGCAATGAAAAAAGCTAAAATTGATGATACATTCGTTGAAAAACAAAATAGTGTTCCAGTAGGCCAAATATAGGAATTTCAAAGGAAAATATACTCTAGTCCACTTGGAATAACACTGGGAAAAAGAGATCAGTTGGCTCCCCTCAGGGAGTCATGGGACAGGGTGCACAAGTCCAAACCAAAGCTGGGATGGTGGTTCCGGCACCTCCCATGACTTGTGGGGGTCCAGGCAGGAGAGGATGTGTCCCCCTCCACAACATCCTTGCAGTGTACACAAACGTGGGCTTCTCAGGGAGTAGGGACCTATTAAGATAGTGAGGAAACAGCTCTGCCCAGAGCCAGTGGGGAGACTCTGGTGGGACGACATAGGCTGAGGAGGGAAACAGGAAGGAGAATAAGGTTTTATCAGAGAACAAAGACCCACCCGTCTGTGCCCCCGGGGGATTTTCCTTTCACACAGCAAATATTACAGTGTTTCCCAAAGCTTGGCTCAAATAATACCCTACTGGTTAATAGGGTAATTTTTGGTGGTACATGAATTTAAAATTTTTTTCTTTAATAGTTTTGGGTTGTGTAACTTGAAAATTCTGTTTTTTCTACTTAAGGTAAGACTATAGCCTTTTCTCCTAAAATACATTGATTAAAAGAAATTACTCAGTCATTAGCATCGAAAGAGGTACAGCATTTTGATGAGATTGGGATAGCTATGTGCTAACGACTGAGGTTTGGGAAAACCACATTACTTCTTTCAGCTTTTACAGCAACCTGCTCTTCTGTGGAGGATATCACACCCATTTTACAGAGCAGGACAATGAAACCCTGAGAGGTGAAAGGCAGAGCTTATATTAGACTTCAAAGACCTCCATCTTTCCATTAGCCCCCCATCCTAGGGCGCAGGACCCCTGAGTGCTACCTCCGTGAGAAAGCTCGGTTGCACAGATCGAGCTCCCCTGGGAACAAGTGACGGGGGATGGCATGAGACCCCAGAGCAGTGGGCCCTCACGGAGCGGGCCTGCTGCAGAAAAGAACGAAAACCCTGACCTTCTTGCGGAACTGCGCAATCCTTTGTTTGAACAGTTTCCAGGGAAGCCTAATTAATCCCATTGTTGATGCTAATGCGCTGCTTTTTTAAGACTTAGAGTTGATGCTGCAAGCAAATTTCTCTTTGATTTAAGGCTTTGGAAAGAAGACAGAAGTTTTATCAAACGTGTCTGGATTATGCTGTGGGCTCTGTGTGCTGAGTGATGAAGGCCCATTTAGCTGTGCAGGGAGGCCAGCCCCCCTAAAAACACCGCTCCTTATGGTGGCCGCTTTCCGAAGACCTTTCTCTGTTTGGGTTTTCTTTGGTGAATTTTCACTCTGTTGACTTGTTTTACAAACATATGGATTAAGAGTCAGGCAACCACATAAATTTTGTACCCGGGACAGCAAAATACTTGTAATAATAACAGTAATTACAATGATAGCAATAGCTACCATTTATTTAATTCTTACACATGCGGACATTTAAATATTTGGAAACAGTTGAGATAAAAGAAACATTTTCTGAATGCTAATTGTGTGCTGGGCATACAGAAATGAATTAGACCTAGTACGTAGGGAAGAATGAGGTTATCGACTCACTCCCCAGCAGGCAGGGGATCTTCAGCCCACTGCTTGGCGGGGGGCGGTTCCGCTGCCATCCCCAGCAGAGGTTCGCCGGGGAGGGGTCTGCGCCACCAGGCTTTCTCACTGGAGTAAGACATAGAGGATCTGTGTCCTAGGACTAGGAGCTAACAGAAAGATCAGGGTCTCTGATGTCCAGTGTAAACTCTGCCTTTTACTTCTCTGGGCTTCATTGTCCTCCTTTGTAAAATGGGTGTGATATTCCGGAGAGCAAGGTTATAAAGATTAAATGAGGTAAGGTAATTAATTAATCATAAAGATTAAATGAGGTAATTTTCCCGAACTTCAGTCATTGGTACAAAACTATCCCAGTAAGTAAGGAAAGTGGATTCACAGCACTCTGACAAAGTCAAGGAAGGCTTCCTAAAATGGGGCCATTGGGATTGGGTATTGCAGCATGACTAGGAGTATGCTATCTGAAGACTAAGGATAAGGGGCATTCCGAGCCTGGGAGAAGCTTACGCAAAAGATCACAAAGTGGAAGTGTGAAGTTGCAGAGATGTTAAAGGACAGAACAGGGATTTAAATTCGGGTTTCTTTGACTCCAAAGCCTGGGCTGATGAGAAGCATGCTATTCTATTGAGGAGGTAGAATTGACACTACTTGAGGAAGAACCCCTAGGAAGGACTGAGGTTCCACTTTGGGCAACAAGATGGATGGTGTGGCAGAGTCTGCATGTGCGTACCCTAGTATCTGTTCTCTCCCTCCTCTTCAGTGATAAAACCTCTCGTTTTTTGTTGGCTATCTGGAATAGAGGCTATATTTCCTGGCATTCCAGGAGGTAGACGTGGAATGGGGCTAACTTCCGGACGATGGGATGTAAGCACAAGAGTTGTATGGCAGCTTCTGGGAAATGTTCTTAAAATATAGCTGGCCCATTTGCTCCCCTTTCCCTCCTTCCACATCCCGCTATTTGGAATATGGATGTGATGGCTGGGATTCCATCTTGGACCACGAGGCTGAGCACAGTTCCTGGGGGTTGGTGGAGAAGAAAGCTGGGAATAGTCTGGGCCCAAGACCAAGGTGCAGCAACCCCACCGGCCCTGGATGGCTTATTCTGGACTTGCTGGCTGTGAAAGAGAAATTCCCTTAACTGAGATGGCATGACATTGAACTTCATCCATCTGGTTGCTCTGGTTATAAACCTCGGAGTTATCCCAGACTCCTTTCTTTCACTCCGTCTGCATTCTTGGCGGCTTTGCTTTCAAAATGTATCCAGTATCCAAGCATTTGTGTCCACCTCCACTCCCTGGTCTGAGCCACCATCCCCCTAGGGTAGGAGCCTCCTAAGTGAGCTTGTTGCTACCACCTCTGACCCCTACAGTCTATTCTCAGCATAGCAGCCAAGGGGACTCTAAAGGCAGTCCCATTGTGTACCTCTTCTGCTCAGAACTCTGCATCACCCCCACCCCGTTCAGGGTAAAAACCGACGTCCTTACACAGGCCTTACGCGATCTTTGCCCCATCCCCATATCTCTCTGGTCTATACATCTTCAAACTCACTTCACTCCAGCCACGCTGGTCTCCTTGCTGTTGGTCAAATATAGCAGGCACACACTTGCCTCTTGCCTTCGCTTTGGCCGTTACCTCTCCCAGGCATGCCCTTCCTCCTGACACCCACTGGCTGACTCCCTCATCTCTGCCAGGGTCTTCACACAAGTGTCCCTACCACTCAGTTCAAAGTGACAACCCACTCCCTCTCTAACTCCCAACCCCGCTTAGTCCGTTCACAGTTTCTCCTATGGCTTTAGACACAATAATCAAATTCATGGTTTTTCTCCCCCCATCCCCCTGCCGAATGTGAGCTCCAGGAAGGTAGGAATCTTTGTTTTGTTGCTGATGTATTTCGAGCACCTAGACTAGTGAACAACATATGGTAGGGGCTGGACAAAATATTTGTTGATGATTCTTCCTGGAGACATTATTTTTCAAAGTTTTAAAAAATTACAGTATATTTCAAATATACATAAATAACTAGAGAGAGAATAGTGTATCCCACTCCAATATATCCATCATCCAACTCTGACAACTGCCAATTATGAACAACCTTTTGTCATCTACACCCCCTTCCATCTGCACCCCGGATGATTTTTTTTTTAAAGATTTTATTTATTTATTTGTCTGAGAAAGGGAGAGAGAGAGCACAAGCAGGGGGAAAGGGTAGAGGCAAAGGGAGAAGCAGGTTCCCTGCTGAGCAAGGGGCCCGATGTGGGACTCGATCCCAGGACCCTGGGATCACGACTCGAGCTGAAGGCAGCCTCTTTACCAACTGAGCCACCCAGGTGTCCCACCCTGGATGATTTTGAAGAGAATCCCAAATGTCTATCAGTTCATCTGCAAATATTTCAGTGTGCATCTCAAAAAGCGAAAACTTCTCTATTTTATTTTAACAGCTTTATTGAGATATTACTGACATATAAAACTTGTGTATGTGTAACCTATACAACTTGATGTTGTGATACATACATATACATGGTGAATGATCACCACAACCAAGCTACTTAGCTTATCTACCACTTCTGCTGTTCACCACGTGTGTGTGTGTGCGCGTCTGTATGTGTATAGTGAGAAGATTTAAAATCTATCCTCTTAGCAATTTCAGGTATACATTAGATCTCTAGAACTTATTCATCGTACATAACTGAAACTTTGTACCCTTTGAAAATATCTTCCCATTTCCCCAGCCCCCAGGCCCCAGCAACCACCATCCTACTCTTTGCTTCTGGGACAAAAAATCCCCTTTTAAAATAAAATCACAATACTGTCATCATAGCCCAGAACAGTCAATAGTAATTTCTTCATATTATTAATCATCTAGTCAGTGTTTATACTTCCGAGTTGTCTTCTATATGTTTTTTTAAGTTTATTTGTTTGAATTGGGATCCAAATAAAATCCACTCTGTGATCAGTTGGTGTGTCTCCTAAGACTCTTTTTAAACTGTAGATTCTTTCCCTATCATCTTGCAATTTGTTGTTGCTGAAGGAACTGAGTCATTTGCCCTCTTAAGTTTCCCACAGTCTGGACTTTGCTAATTGCATTCCCTTGGTGGCATTTAATAAGTTCCTCTGTCCTCTG
Organism: Neomonachus schauinslandi; assembly: GCF_002201575.2. NCBI lineage: Eukaryota > Metazoa > Chordata > Mammalia > Carnivora > Phocidae > Neomonachus > Neomonachus schauinslandi. The sequence goes on along the minus strand of NC_058409.1, from coordinate 88,531,186 downwards.
TATTTCCTGTAAGTTGGTGGTTGACTTGAGAAGCTTTCACAGGTCTGAGTGGCTGCTCTGGGAGCCCCACTGTGTATGCGGAACTGTGCTCAGGAAGCAGCTGGATCAGGAAGACAGATCTGACTGTCTCTTTTCCTGAGGTGAATGTCTTCTCGTTATTAATGCCGAAATTCATTCTTTCATTAGGGGCTGCAAAATGGCGATCATCCAATTCTACCTTCCTTCCTCACCAGGCTAGAAAGGGGTGTTTCGCCGCATCGGCGGAGATGCGGTAGGTGTAGAACTTTTCAGGGTTTGTACTTGTGTCCAAACCAGATCCAATCACTCTAGATGGTGAGGCCACTACACATGCTGTAAGAGGAGCAAGCTGGGGGCAAGGGAGGGAGAGGTGACAACTTCAGGGTTGTGTCACAGGCTGAGGTGACTTTGTTCGTTCTCAGCGTGGAGGCAGAGTAGCACCGTCCTCAGTGTCTAGTTGGTAGAGGTCAAGGAATGGGTATTGCCTGGCCCAGAGCAAGTCCCCTCTGTTGACAAGTGGTTGGGTGGATGGATGGACGGATGGACATAGCTGGGGATGACTGTCATACACACAATGGTTATAATCAAGAGATTGCCTAAGAAGAGAGTATATAGGAAAGTTGTTATCATCACACTCAGACTCTAATCTTCTTTACAACAACTTAACAGAAGAATAGCAGAGACTTTTTGGTTTAGTATTTTTCCACTCAAACTCAATTTATTTTATTTTTTTCCCTTTGATACAGAGCTTCCATAACATTTCCCTTTAAAGGGGCTATTTAAATTCCCAAGGCCATGAGTGCATCCTTGACCTGCAAAACAGCTTCTGACTTGGCTGCAGCTACCTCCAGCTTCGGAGTTCTTGATCCCAGTAATGCAGAGTAGAGACCGGCCATAATGTTCCCTGGCTCCCCATTAAATGGTAACAGCTTGATAGCTTTGGGGAATAATTGGCAAATTTGCAGCTATCTGATCCAGAGAGAAGCAGAGGGAAAGAAAGAGATTTAGGTTCTACTGATGAGCAAGAGGCAAAATTATCCTAGTCATGTCTCTGCCTAGTGACAGCAGAAAGGGCATGGCTTTCAGCTACCTGTTCCTGGGGATGCCAGCTGACTACGTCATGTCATGGGCCACAGTGGGAATTGCTCTCAGTCCCTGCTATGGCCAGGCACTGCGCCATGTGCTCAACATGCATCGGGAAGCCATACAGTCTGGTGGGTACAAATCTGATCTTTACATATGATGAACTAGATTCAAATTCTCACTGTTGGTTGGGTCAGGCATTTAATCTCCCTGTGCCTTGATGCTCAGGAAATGCAAGTTAAACACCTAATGTATATTCAGTCAATAGTAGTTGTTTCCGTCATTGTCTTCTGTTCTAAATTGTATTTTTTAAACTATGATGCTCTGTCACCCATAAGGGGATTCTGATGGTGTTTTAGAGGGTGGATATATACATTTGCAGGATAAAGTTCTTCCTAAAGCTTTGGGTTTTTTTTTTTTTTAAGATTTTATTTATTTATTTGGGAGAGAGAGAATGAGAGAGAGAGAGAGAGAGCACAAGAAGGGGGAGTGTCTGAGGGAGAAGCAGACTCCCTGTTGAGCAGGGAACCCAACTTGATCCTGGGACTCCGGGATCATGATCTGAGCCGAAGGCAGATGCTTAACCGACTGAGCCACCCAGGTGCCCCTAAAGCTTTGCTCTTTTTTTAAAAAAAATTATGTTGAGGGAAATTTTCAATGATTAAAAAAAGTGATACATTATGGACTAGAATGTACACTTTATATTCATTTTTAATGATGGTGTGTGTTTCAAGATTATTTCATATATGCGGTAGCTGTTTTAGACTGCTCCCCCAACCTTCTAGAATTGCCCATGCATTTCTGTCTGCCTACTACTCCCAAAAAAGCTTGAAAAAATGGTCTTACCACAATCTGGTGCCACAGATACCACAATTGTCCCCATTCTGCAGAAAAAGGAGGAGTCTTAGACATTTGATGAGGTGGAAGCCAGGATTCAAAACTTCACTATGAAGTCCATGCCCTTCCCCATTCCTGCCATTATACCAGAGCTAAGAAGAGAATAATTACATAATATGAAGTGTGTCAGTCAGGATTCTCCAGAGAAACAGAACCAATAGGGTAGATGTAGATAGATAGAAAGAGATTTTCTATGAGCAGCTGGCTCATGCAGTTACGGAGGCTGAGAAGTTCTATGATCTGCGAGCTGGAGGCTCCGGGAAGCCAGTGGCGGAGTCCCAGTCCGCGTCTGAAGGTCTGCGAGCCCGGAGCACTGATGTCTGAGGGCAGGAGGAGATGGATGGCGAAGCTCAGGCAGAGAGCAAATGTGCCCTCCTTCCATCTTTTTGTTCTATTCAGGCCCTCAAGGAATTGGATGATGCCCATGCCCACTGGTGAGGGCGATCTTCTTTACTCAGTCCACCAACTCAGATGCTAACCTCTTCCTGAAACAACCTCACAGACACACCGAGAAATAATGTTTTGCCAGCTCTCTGGGCGTCCCTTAGCCTAGTCAAGTTGACACATAAAATTAACCCTCAGAGGAAGCACTCCGAACCGAGGCCCCACCTACCTCTGGGCCAGGTCATCTGGCTTCGGTCCCAGCAGCTGCTGCCTCAGCAACACCTAGCGCTGTTCCCACATCTGTAAAGCCTGGGCTGCAATTGCTGGGGACTCAGCATCTAAGCCAGCCTTGGTGTCAGTGTTCCTCTATCACGTCCCCCGTGGTGCCCACTGTAGCAGGGAATACCTCAGTGCTAGCAGCCCAGACCCACGGAGGCTGCAGAGGCCAGGTGAGACCCTTGAGAGGTGGAGCGTTCGAGCCCAGTGGGGGATGGAACAGAGTTAGGTATTCATCAAATAACCCCTAAACTGGATTGTAGCAAGTGTGGCACAGGAGGGACATACAAATCAAGAGGGACTAGAAACCAGAGAACTGAGAAAGAGTGCTTAGACAGAGAAGGGAGGAAAAACTATTCCAGGCAGAGGGAACAGCATGGGCAAAGGCCCTGTGGTGGAAGGGAGCCTGATGTGTACAGGGAACTGATAAAAAGTCAGAGAGGCTGGAACCCAGCAGCAAGGGGCCATGTGTTGAGAGATGAGGCTGGAGCCTGGCCTTGTAAGGCCTTGGGCCCTGTTAAGAGTTGTGTTCTTCATCGTAAGATGTGGAAACGTTGACATGACTTAAGAGGAGGAGTGACGTGGTCAGATATGTCTTGCCAAAAGTTTATAGCTCAGCTGCAGTGTGGGAGGAGTTTGGAGCAGACAAGGGGAAATGGAAGCAGAGACCGGGTAAGAAACTTTATGGTTGCTTCTTTGAGTGATTTTTGGAGTAGGGTGATGTCCAAAGGGATGGAGGGAGTAAATGGTTTATGAAGATGTTAGGAAGGGAAATCGACAGCACCTGGTGATCGGCTAGATAATGCAAAGAAAGGGAGAGAGTGTTGCCAAGGGGGATTTGTAGGGTTCTGTCCTTTGCGGCTCAATAGAGGAAATTGCTTGTGCTTGTGAGGAGAGGAGAATGCCAGAAAAGAATCTGTTCATGGGGGCCGTGAGTAACAGGGAGGAGACAAGCTGAGCTGGAATGCCTTGAGAGCTGCAAGAGGAGAGGCAGTGTGGACAAGCTTGGATTCAGACCTGGATTCTGGAAAAGGGGTCTGTGCTGGAGGCAGAAGCCTGTGAGTCACGGCCGTGAAGGTGGTGGATGGAGCTGGGGGTGGTTGAGATCACTGCCTGACATTTCAGGGAGCAGTCAGTAAATGGAGAAGTGCTATTAAGCTTTGAAAAATATTTAAAAATAGCTTCTGTTCTATCACCTCTCCTACCCCCCATCACATCAAGAACTTGGGAGATTTTAGAAGGCCAGGTCTGAAACCAATAACCTGTTGGGTTTTCCAGCTGACTTTGGCGGTGGGATTTTCTATTCATATGAATAAGCCCAATAAATGATAAAGTGCACAAAGTGAAAACAGAACAGGTCTGGTTGATGCAGGGTTGTGAAGGACAGCTTCCCTGCCGCTCAAGCTTCTCCCTGCCAGAGATACCTTACAGGTATCTCTGGGAACTCTCAGGGTTTCAAGGAAATCAGCGTGCGACCTGCTGGCTGGAACGATTTCCTGTTTGCCTCCACCTCTGAGGGGTTCTGAGTCTTTGATGGTCTGATGGGAGTGTGCTGACCATCATCAGTCTGTCCAAGATGGCACACAAGGACCCCAGGATCTCGGCAGAACTCTGGGTCATCTTAGCAAACCTCAGTTATCCCTAGCCCTGAACTTCAGATACTTTGAAGACTTCCAGCCGACAGAACTCCAAACAGCCAGCTTTTACACAGGATGCAATTGAGAAACCCAGCTTTTTTCATTCGAGAGTCTCCTTGACAATGAAGGCCTGCTGGGTTTCCCGAGTGGCACCCTCATTAAAAAAAAATGCAATTTAACTGTCAGCGGAACTAAGGGCATGTGTTGGATAGCGCTCAGTGGCATTGATTCTGCAGCGACAAAGAAGTAGAGGATGCCAGGAGAAGCTCGTGGGTCTGGGAAGTAGAGGGAAGGGTGGCATTTGGGGATTTTGCTAGTGCTAAATTGCTCCATCTGTTGCATTAATAACCAATCAGTTCGGGGGGCTGGGAAAATGGGTAATTAAAGCATACGGTACCTATTAGGACCTATCTGCACATATGTAACTGCTCATTTCATCTGTACAAATGACTGCTTACTTATGCAAATGGCAGGTCTGAATACCCATGGTGGGGAATTCTGCTGGGAAAGCATTTCCCATGGAAAGACTATATTCAAACCCTGAAAACGCTGAAAAGTCTAGGACCCATGATGCCATGCATGCAAAAAAGAAAAAGCTACAAGCGAGGTGGAAAGAGCAAAGTCCTGTTGGAAGGATGAGGTATTGGAAGCTATGCTTTTCCGAAAGGGGCTGGTGAGCATGGCTTGCATTGGCCACAGTGTGGGGCAGACTAAGGTAATGCAACAGCACTCAAAGCAAAGATCATTGGGAGACTGGGGTCCAAAATTTGGGAGTGGTTGGGCCAGATAGCCCAGTGTGATTTGTGGGACAGACACAGGTATTAGGAATGGTAACATAACTAGTCACGTGACCCCGATATAACCTGGGGCTCCCTATTGCTGAGATGCAATGCTGAAGACTAACTTAGAGAACCAAATGTCTCTTCATGATTTGGGGGAAATTCATGGAGAATTACTTGTGATTCTTTCTGTCTTCATAACCTGCTTTCTTGTGTGCTGTCATTTCACCCTATATATAATCCCTAGAGACCACAGTCAGCTGTGTCACTGGTTTCTACAAGTGGTCCACATTTTGTGGCTTTTGGACACTGTACCAGAGTGGGGAGATGTAGGGACTGTCCAGCAGAAGGTGTGACAGCATTCAGTCCCCAGCTTTCAGCCATCTCTTCACTCCCTTCCCTCCATTTTCCCTCTTAGTCTACCGCTTTGATACCCTCCCAAGCACAATCAATACCTCTCCTCTGTTCTGCCCAAGATCAAATGCTTCGCATTCTCTGCTGTGACCTCAAATACTTATCAAACCATTTTTCCCACTAAGACAATGATTGCTTTCTAAGAGGAGTTTTGGTAAATGCAATTTTCTCTAATTTGTTACATAAAAATGGACCCTGATTCAAAATTTAATATAAGCTTCTACGTATAACGTTGACCATTCCTCTATTTCTGTTGCTGGAAAGAAAAATGGGTTGGGCATTATCAGGTCTTGGAGAGGAGGTGACTTAGGATACTTTTGGCTCTAATTTAAATTAAATGATAAGGCAAATTATATCTCACCTCATAAGAACTCTGGAAGTGAGGTAGCTCTCTCTGGGTTGGCTAATTCGGCAGCTCAGTTATCTAATTAAAGACCCATATTTTTCTGCCCTCCACTCTGCCACTTTTGGTAAGTGAAATTAGTTCTGACATTGGCTCTCCAAATGCTCACTAAATGGTAAAACGCTTCCAGGCATGGCCAGTCACAGCCATGTTCAGAGAAGAAAGGAGGCCATGACTTCTCCATGTCTCTTTGGAAGAGCAAGGAAACCATTTTGCAAAATTCTGTAAGAGACATTCCTTGCTGTCCCAGTAATAGACCAGTAATCTGCCATATGCTCGTGATGACCATTCACTGGTTTGGTAAACTGACTCATCCTGACTTGCCCGGTTTAATCAGAACTTTAACCGGAACTTTAATCTGCAACTTAAAGGGCAGAGGTCGCCTCCCTAAAGCCCAAGATCTTCATGTGGGGGAGGGGAGTCCTTAAAGCAAATCTGGGCTCTGTTGAGATGGAAAGAAAGGAGGAAATAAACACTGAGTAGACAACCAATTTTATCTGCTCCAGGAAAGGTAATTTAGTGGAAAACAGAAGGAAGTTGCCATAGGGCTGTTTCTATGGTTCTGGAAACTACTGTAAGCTCTTGCATAGGTACACATGAAGATACAGAATTGAACTTCTTTCTCTCTGGACCATGAACGCTGGGGTTTGAGCAAATCTTTTACCTTATCTTATCTCAGACAAGCTCAGTACCTCCTTGATTTTGTTCTTTTCAATTACCAGCCCTGTAGCTTCATCAGTGACCACCCATCCCTACCCCAACCTTGATCATGATGGATCCCATATAGCTTGTGGATTCTGATACCTCAACTGTATTTACCAAAATGGGCATGGCCAGGATGGGTTACAGAATTAAAGCCAGGAATGGTATGCTGAAAAAATGCCCCCCCCCCAAAGATATCTAAGACCTGACCCCTAAAACCTGTGAATATTCCATTAAATGACAAAAAAGTTGATAAGGTTAAGGATCTCAAGCTGGGGAGATTATCCTGGATTATCCAGATGGGCTCTAAATACAATGAAATATATCCTTATAAGAGAACAGCAGAGGGAGATTGAGGTGAAAGAGAAGATGATATGACCACGAAGCAGGATTTGAAGATGGTTGCCTACAAGCCTGGGACAAGCGGCCAAAGCCAAGGAAGGCAGCAGCCTCCAGTAGCTAGAAGAGGCAAAAACCAGATTCTCCCTTAGAGCCCCAGGGGGAGTGCAAAAACTGTTGACATTTTGATTTTCTCTCAATGCAACTCATTTGGACTTCTGGCCTGCAGAAGTGTGGGAGACTAAATTTCTACCAAGTCATTTGGGACAGTAGCCATAGGAAACGAACACACCAGATCTAATCAGAATGAGAGACGGTGTGGGAGGTGTGGGTGGGCAGGTCATGTTGCCTGAGTTTTTTTTTTCAGGGGTTCAGGCTTCAGGATACCAGGAACAGATGACTGAGACTGACCGAGATTGACTCCTGATTGTTTGACAGATGTCCTGTGGAGATGCCCACCTGCACGGATCGTATATCATACAAGACACGGGAGATGTTTGAGCTCTGGTCCCACTACCTGAATAGCAAGGGATGGTCACAAGGCCATTGGAAAACGTGGCCAAAGGGACAAATGCTCTTCTATACCCAAGGGAAACATGCCCTGTCACACCACAGGTCAGAGGAAGGCACGGAAGGGGCTTCTTCTTAGCAGTCTAGCTCGTGAGAGGGAGCCAGAAATTCCATTTGGGGGAGTGAGAGCTTAGACCTCAGTGCACTTCCCCGGTTCATGGAGTTTCAGAGGGCATTTGTTACTTGAGTATTTAGATAATGGAGGCCTTGCCATTGTCAAGTTAAGGTTGTTTTCCCCTCTAGCAACGTATTAACATTAAGATAGTTGGGAGATCCCTGGAAGAATGTCACACATGTCCCACCCAGGAGTGTGTGTTGGCGGGGAGGTTGCAGGGTTGTCAGCTTGTGCTTTGTCTTCAGCTAGGCTTCTGCTCCCTCATCAGTGCCATAGTAACTTCCTCAGGCTGCCATAACAAAATACCATAAGCTGGGTGGCTTCAATAACAGAAATTTCAAATCTCAGGTTCTGGAGGCTAGAAGTCCAAGATCAAGGTGTTGGCAGGGTCAGTTCCCCCTGAGGGCTGTGAGGGAGAATCTGGTTCTGTTCCCCTTTCCTAGCTTCTAGTAGCTTCAGGCAACCTCAGATTATAGGTGGCATTTTCCTGTATCCTCACACCATCTCTCTCTTGTGTGTCTAAATTTCTCCTTTTTATAAGGACATCTGTCATACTGGATTCGCACCTACCCTAATGAGCTCACCTTACCTTGATCATCTGCAAAGACCCTATTGCCAAATGAGGTGACATTCACAGGTACTGCAGGTTAAGACTTTAACATTCTTTAAGGGGACACAGTTCAACCCGTAATAGGAGTCACTGGTCACACAGTTTATGAAATATTTTCATAGCTGTTAACAAATTCTCATGACAGTTGTGTGGGGCTCCTAATTAGGTATGCCCATTTTACAAATGAAGACTGAGTCCTGCACAAATCCCCATGAGCAACCGGTCACTGTCCAAACAAGGACCGAGACCCAGAACCTGGTCTGCTTCTTTGCCAGGGCTCTTTCTGGAGTCCATGCTGATGAGGGAGCAGAAGGCAAGCTGAGGACAAGGCACAAGCTGACACCTCACAACCTCTTGACCCCCCTACTCCCAGGTGGGATCTGTGTGGCCTTCCTCAGGCACTCCTGGCTGCCCTAAAGCTAAGGGAAGGAAAAACAAATGGTGAACTGATAGAGATCACAGTCCTGCAAGACACGAGTCTCCATCAGTTTACCAATGTCTTAGTGATTTACAAGGAAAAAGCATTCTTATCAATAGCCTAACTTCCAGAGACCCATAACTCAATTTTCTGGAGCCCTAACATCACCCTCCCTTCCATGCGTGTTGTGGGAAACAGAGGTGGAGGAAAAGTAAACAAAATAAAATTTCATTATAACCTGCAGCCCCTTGACAAATCCTTGCGGCAGGCAGAGTACAGCGTTCCTCCATGAAGCTCCCAACTATCTTAATCTTAGTGCCTTACTAGAGGGAAAAACAACCCTAGCTTGACAATAGCAAGGACTCCAGTATCCTGTAAATCTTCTTTAGCATATGAAAGTCCTTTTGGACACCTCCCTTTTCCTTACCTCCTCCAACTCCCAAGTATATAATCAGCCACGCGTCACAACCCCGGGGCAGCAGCTCTTTCTGCCCACGGGTCCTGTCCCTGTGCTTTAAGAAAGCCACCTTTTTACACCAAAGACGTCTCAAGAATTCTTTCTTGGCTGTCAGCTCCGGACCTCACCAACATTCCAAAAACTACATCACATGCTGCTTCTCTCCTAGGAACAATCTGGCCCGAGGGAAGGAGGCCACCTGAATGACAGCAGGATGACCCAGAGGCAGACACCAGAGCTGGAGAAGTTTCTATCTGAAACCATGTTTGTTCCAGGTGGGTTAACCAGCTGAGTTACCTCTCTCCCAGACCAAAGCCAGTTAGAAATGAAGGAAGCTGCTGGGATACTTTGGCATTCGGTCTTGCCTTGATAACGTTTTCTCCCACACTGGGACTAGAGGGTTTCTGGTCCTGTGCCCTGTGAATTATTTGGCTGATTAGTTTTCCCATCCCCCTCCCAAATCCTGTGGCCATCAGGAAACTCATGACTACATGACTAAGTGGGTAGAAGTTCATAATCTGCACATCCACACCCCAACTTCCTTGCTGTTCTTGACTTTCTCATTGGATGCATATTTTCTTTGGCCCCAGTTTTTTATTTATAACCTCTACTTAACTGAAAGCATTCATGTAAGCTGCCTCTATTCCTTTGTGGATTGAAACAGGGTATAAAGAAATAAAATATTATCTTTTTCCAGAAAAAAAAAGTGTTTTGGAAAATGAAAGCCTTTTTTTTTTTTCATGATAAAAACAGAAGATAGGGGAAAGATTATCCAATTTCGGAGGCTTTGTGCTCTGGAGACTACAGGCCTATGATGCTCGCTATTAAATGCATGGGCTACAGCATAAATTTCTACAACTGGAATAATTGTGCCAATGTTGTTATTTTCATCTCCATTAGCACTTTTACATGTTGTTATTGGGGGCCGGGGCGGGGGAGAGTAGGATTTGAATTCTTTCATTCTTTTTATTCAGAGTCAGGTTTATTTAGATTTAATTGACAAAGAGTAAAATTTATCCTTCTTGGGTGTGACAGTTCAGTGCGTTTTGACAAAGGTTTAGAATCGTAACCTCCGCCACAGTCCCAGGTAGAGAATATTTCCATCACTCCAGAAAGTTCCCTAGTGCCCCTTTGTAGTCAATACCCTCTCCTTCTCTCCCCTGATCCTGCTCCACTCCACTCAAGCTGATTTCTGTCCCCGTAGTTTTGTTTTTTTCTCCAAGTAACATATAAGTGAAATCATATCTTATGTAGCCTTTTGTGTCTGGCTTCTTTCAATTAGCATCATGTGTTTTGAGAATCATTCATGCTATTGCATATATCAGTAGCTGATCCCCTTTGATAGCTTAATAGCACTTCATTGACTAGATATTTATTCATCAGTTGAAGGATATTTGGGTTGTTTCTAGTTTTTGATGACTATGAATAGAACTGTGCACATCTGTATACAGGTCTTTTGTGGACATAGCATTTTTCTTGGGTAAACATCTAGAGTAAAATTGCTGGGTCATACATACAATTGGTGTGCAACTGTAAAAAATTGCCAGTCATTTTTCCAAAGTGGCCGGGTATACCATTTTGCATTCCTGCCAGTGATGTATTCCAGTTCCAATCGCTCTGCATTTTTACAAGGGGTTTATCTTAGTCCATTCGGGCTGCTATAAGCAAGTTCTGCCAACTGGCCAGTTCATAAACAACAGAGACTTATTGCTGGAAGCCCGAGATCAGGGTACCAGCCTGGTCGAGCAAGAGCCCTCTTCAGGGTTGAAGATTTCTCCTCGTGTCCTTACAGGGTGGAAGGCTCCTGAGGGTGCTCTGTAGGATCTCTTTTAGAAGAGCACTAATCCCATTCATGAGGACTTGACCTTTATGACCTAATCACATCCCAAAGACCCCACCCACTAATACCATTACCTTTGGGGGTTAGGATTTCAGCATATGAATTTTGGGGGGGGGGGGACACACCAACATTTAGACCATAGCAGTATTGATGGTTTTTGTTTGTTTGCTTTTACCATTCTAGTAGGTGTGCAGAGGTATGTCCTTGTGGTTTTAATTTGAGTTTAGTTAATGGCTAATGATGGTGCGCATTTTTTTCATGTGCTTATTTGCCATCTGTAGCTTTACTTTGAGTAAGTGTCTGTTCAAATCTTTTACCCATTTTTGAATAGTGTTTATCATTCAATCATTGAGCGGTAAGAATTCTTTATACATTCTGGACACAGCCAATTACCAGATAAGCGTTTCACAAATACTTTGTCCCAGTCTGTGGCTGTCTTTTCATTTTTTTAGCAGTGCTTTCGGAAGAGCAGAAGTTTTTAATTCTAATATCCTCCATTTTATCATTTGTTTTTCTCTTATGGCTTTTGCTTTTTGTGTCCTATCTTCTGTAAAAATTGTCTAAACCAAGGTCACAAAAATTTTCTTTAGTTTTCTTCTAGATGTTTTATGGTTCTGGGCTTTACATTGAAATCTATGATTAATTCTGATTTGACGTTTGTACATGGCACGAGCTGAGTGTTCACATTCATTTTTCCCATATGGGCATCTAATTGTTCCGGCACCATTTGTTGGAAAGTCTCTTTCTCCTTTGACTTACCCTGGTGGCTTTGTGAATTCTCTCATTCTTGATTTGGAATGAGATGCTGTCATTCACATCCTGCCCTTGCTTTCCAAGTTTCAGCCTGGCATTGAGCCTAGATGGAGACTTTTGTTGCATTAGGTAACCATCTGTAAAGGGGAAAATGTTTGCTGTAAGTGACTAATAAAAAAGCCTCCTAAAGCCTGATGAATTGGCCTCAACATCTAAGTGCTTCCCCCAGGTTTTAAAAGAGAAAGCTGAAAGACATCCAGTCTCACCTGCTCAAATGAAATTCAGTTTTCTCTGATTGGATGGTCATAAGATCTGCTTTTATCTGCCACCCTAGCATTTTCTGAAAGAAATCCAATTTAGCAAGCAGAATATAAAGCCATTCCAGCTGATAAATACAAGCTGGTGGCAAGCCATGGAGAGCCTCTCTGCTCTGGCACTTGGAGACTGGCTGAGATGAAGGTGGTATGGCCAAGTCCATGGTGGGCCATGCATCTTGGGGTCTGGGGCCATCAGAGCTGTGATGATGGAGCCTACAGCATCCAGGGAAGAAGCAGAGGGCTTCAGAGTCATCAGGTTCTGTTACGGCTGCATTCTCTGATCTTTGTAAATTGTTTCCCCTTTGTGAACCTGTTTCCTCACCTGTAACTGGGGATAGGAGGACCCCGTGTCAGGGTGAAGAGAAGACGCAATGCAAATGAGGTCATGCAGGTGCCCATCTAATGCTCAGTACTTAAGAAGTTCTCCATGATGATAACCTGGAAAAAACTCAGGGGGACTTGGGGAGAGGTGCCAACATTTAAATCCTTGTAGTGTGACTTACTAGGTGTGTGACGTTGGAGGGCTCTCTTCTCTAATCTTACTACTTGTAGCACTGCTGAGTGGTTGAAGAATAATCCCAGTCCAGTGTTCTTAGCAGTGGAAGCACTTGATTAAGGGAAGTAGTAGGTGATATTATTTATGGGAGACTCACTAATGCCTCCACCCCACCCTAATATGTCCATGTCCTCACCCTTGGAAACTTACATGGCAAAAGAGACTTTTCAGATATGATTACGTTAAGGTTCTTGAGATGGGGAGATTATCTTGGATGATCCAGGTGAACCCTACATGTAATCACAAGGGTCCTTATGGAAGGGAGTCAGGAGATTTGGGACCAGAAAAGGTCGGTGTGGTGAGAGCAGAGAATGTTGCTACACAGTTAGGTTTGAAGATGGAGGATGGGATTATGAGCCAAGGAATGCACGCAGCTTCCAGAAGCTGCAAAAGACAAGGAATTGGAGCCTACAGAAAGAATGCAGCTCTCACACCTTGATTTCAAGACTTCTGACCTCCAGAACTTTAAGCAAATGACTTTGCCTTGTTTTAAGCAACTAAGTTGGTGGTCATTTGGTATAACACCAATAGGAAGCTCATAGATTATTATTATTATTATTTATACTAATAAAGAAGTTACAGACATTCTTCTGTGGATAGCAATTCTATAGTGTTCTCTCTGCCTTGGAGTATTAGTTACATGGCTATTTGTCTTCAAGGGCCACCTTTTTGTTGTTGTTATTGTTGTTAAGGCTTCCACACTCTGGGCCTCATGCTTTGAACTTGTGGATCATCATAAAAATGTACTTTTAGCTTAGTACAGATGGGCTGGGAGTGGGACTCAAAAATGACCCTTCAGCGGGTTGAATGATTCAGAGGTGGACCCCCGTGGTAGTGGATGCCTTGAGTAACCCCGCCCAAATGTTTTCTCTCTGACCAGCATTCCTGGGGGCCATGTGCAGACTAGAAAGAGCACAGACTTAAGGATCAGATCTGGGTCTGGCTCCTCCTCCACCATCACAGCCTGAGTTCGGTTACTTAATTTGTCTGAGCCTCAGGTTCCTTCTCCGTCCCATGGGGACGTGATTCTAACCTCTCAGGGGAGTATGATGGGTCCCCCAAGACAGCATCTCTGGGACTGCTATCACGGGGGGCTGCAGGGTGGGCAAGCTGCCATGGGCATCCCCATGTGCTGTGGCATCAGGGCCTTAGAGATCCTGGTCTGGAGGATTCCACCAGTTGGGTCACTGTGATCATACCTTCTGTTCCCTCACAGCTTGAGGCCTGTGGTCACATTTGAGACCAGTGCTAGACCAGGAGAGCTTTCTGTGATGAGGGAAATGTCCAAAACTCTCGCACACATAGAGCCCCATGAAAGCAGTAAGCTCTTGGAGCATGGCTAGTGAAACTGAGAAACTGAATCCTTACTTTATTTAATTGTGTCGATTTAAATTTAAAGAGCCAGCCCAAGACTTGGAAAGTCACGGCAATCTCTCATAGCAGGGTCAAGAATGAGGAACACCACAAAGGTGCCAGGGTAAATAATGAGGAAAGCAGAGTTTTTTTCACAAACAGATGCTGGATAGCCATATTTATTTAAAAAAAAAAAGTGGCAATTTAAATTCAACTTTTAGTCAATTAAAATGGAACAAAAGTAGACATTTCTTTTCTCACACTAGCTGCATTTCAAGGGCCCAGCAGTCACACATGGCGAGTAGGTTACTGCGTTGGACAGTGCACACCATAGAACATTTCCATCATCCATAGAACACTTCCATCTCCCAGATGGTTCTGCTAGACGGTGTTGACCAATAGAAGGCCCGTCCCAGATTTTGCAGTTTGGTGTGGTTTTACAGAGTACTAACTTGGGTCCTTTGCAGTGGCTGTTGGTGGGCTCCGTTGAGAAGGATTCCGAGTTGGAGTCTGGGCGGGGCAGGAAGGAGCACAGAGGGAGGTTAGCAAAATCTGCCCAGGGCATGGATAAAGAGTACCAGCCAGGGCATCTCCTGCTTGTGCAGCCTGCCTCGGAGGCTGGGACTCTGACCACACTCAGCTTGTTCCTTTGCACTTTGGCCACATCCCTGAGTGCTGCGAACCCCCGCAATCTGTGTCACCCAGAGCCACCAGGCTCCTATCAGCGACTCTGGAGTCTCTTGTGAGCCCTGGCCTCGCTGTGAGCATTAGCTAGCTGGTCCATTTCTGAGACCCAGCTTGCACCTGGGAGTGCTGATCCCCCCTGGAAAGTGTTCTCCGGCCAACTGTTTGTACTTAGGAATGTCTGAGTGTCTCCTCGGTTATTTATCAGGGTGGAAAATGCTCCCTGCCGTTCTCAGGGAAAATGCTCCCTGAGACCACAGGCTTAGTATGCTTGAACGTTTCCAAATCACACAGCTGCCTGTAAAATTCCACTTGGGCTTTGCTGGGTCCTAGAGGCCCCCACAGACTGCTTCCTGTACACTGAGCTCACAGCCCAGGAGGCCAGAACATTAGCCGATTTCTATGCCTCCTTCCTTCCCTCCTCCCCTCCTTCCTCCCTCCTCCCTCTCTTCCATTCCTTAGCACTGATGGATCCCACAGTGTGTGCTAGGAACCTCATGTCTCTTCTTTTGTGAGCCTTGCAATAGCCCTGTGAGATACCTTTTCTTCTTAGATGAAGAAATACTTTCATGACAGTAAGTTGGGGAGACAAGATTCCAGGCAGGGCTAGTTCACAAGGCAGGACAAGGGAAGGACAGACGGTGTCGCTGTGCCGTGACAGGACATGCGGGATGCTGGGGCCTGTGAGCAGCCAGGGGAGCCAAGGATCAGTGGGTATAAGGTGGGAAATGGAGGGGGGGCAATGAGTTTGAAAAGAGAAAATGACATCAGATTTGGAGGACAATGAAGGGCAGGCCAATAGAATGGAGACTTCCCTGTGCTAACACAGGGAGCCACTGACGATTTTCAAGCAGGAATCATACTTACGTTTGAATATAAGAAACATCGTGTTGGGGGGGGGTGGGCTGAAGGAAGCGACAAGAGGCAGATAAACCTACGAATCAAACAATAAATCAGTGGACAAGAAAGGAAAGGAGGGAAAGAGAAAATCCAAATGAGTCAAACTGGCTAATAGGGAGTATCTTCCTCTTGAGTGGGGTTTTGTAGCTGGTATTTCTGAGATGCAGAGATAGGCACACAAGCACCATGCTTAGGCCTCTGGGGCCGGCTCTACAGACAAGTGAAGAGCTGGTTGTAAATGGAAGAAAAGCCATTTAATGGGCTTTCCGGTGTCTTACAGAGATCATAAAATTCAGCGTATATACAAATCATCTGGGGCTCTTGTTAAACTGTGTAGGTCTGAGGTGGGGCCCAAGAACTTGCACTCCTAACGAGCGCTCAAGTCAAGTGGAGGCTCTTGGTCTGAGGGCCACATTAGCAAGACTGGGGACAAATCCTAACATAGTTCTTTACAGTAATTATATAGCATATGTTTTTTCCATTTAGGAAGAACCCATCAGTATGTAAGGATACACCTATTGGGTATCATCATCTCCCACTCTATTTCTCTGTACAGGTGTAGAAATAGAGCAGCATATGCTGTCGGAACATGGGTCTCTACACAGAGTCCGACAGACGAAGGTTTAAATCTCAGTCCCTCTACTTAATGGCTGTGTGACTTTGGGCAAATCACGTATGCTCCCTGAGTCTTCCATCCTTATTTGTAAGATGCGGTCACTAATCTTCATTCTAATAATTAAAGGTGAAATGGGACAGCAGGTATAAATCACGTGTGTGCTCGTCATATTCACGTGACACCTCTTCGCTTTTAGGAAAGACCTACGTTAGTACCTGTTTTTGCTTAATGGAAGAAAGCCGAAGGGGATTTGTTCTTTAATGGGAAAAAGGGAACAAGTGAAAGCCGTGTTCAGAGTTTGCTCTGCTGTGAGCCATCGTAGAGGCAGCGTGCGCCCTGGGGAAGGGAGAGCGGCCCCACCGAGCCCCTTCCCAGGCAACTGCTCGGCATCTCAGCATCAAACCCCAGAGCTCTGAGCTGTCTCTGAGCATCTGGGCTTTATCTCAGTTTATTTTGTGCATCCGTTAGCAAGATGGGTCCTAAGGTATCAGAAAAGCTGAAGGGAGGTGATTTTTTGGGTCTGGGAATGCTCAAAAATTTTTTCCATGCAAATGAATGGTAACTGCTTCTTCAGTGTATGCCATTGAGGCTTGTGGAAGGCTTCAGAGGAGCGCTCTATTTTCAGTAGCAGGGACACCCGGAGCCGGTGTCCGGGCCACGGGAACTATGGGGTAACATGCATGTGTACAGCCCTGCCTTACCCTCAGCGCAGACGGACTCTGGCTGCTTCCCCGCCTTGGGTGGTATGGATTCATTCCTATGTGTCACACAGGCCCCCAGGGAAGGACGCCTCTGCACCACAGAATACATTTTTTCAAAGCCCTAAAGCTGCAAGATAAGCATTCTGCTTTGTTGGCCAAAGCTTCGTGGAGAGATAAGGAAAACAGACGACAGGCCCCCAAAGCAAGATTCTTTGAGTCAACTAACCATGATGTAATTGAGAGCCTCTTGAAGATTAGATGTACTTTCCATAGTGGAGAAGGGAACTGACTGCATATCCATCAGTTCTCATCCCACTTTCCAATTGCTGAGCATGTGGACAAAATGGGAGAGGAAAAACAAAAAACAAAAAAGCAAAAACAAACCCTGTAATCTTGCACAGGGCGCCGTGCCCACACATCAGTGTGGCTCTGAGTCTCAGCTCTAATCCCGGCTGGGCAATCTTGGGTGAGCGCCTTCATTTCTCTAAGTCTTGTTTCATTATCTGTGAAGTGGAGATAACACCAGCTTGCTCCCAGAGTGGCCGGAAATGAGATCACACAGGAGAGAAGCAGAGCGAGGGGCAAGGAATGCCCCGACAGGGCTTTCGGAGTGCAAGACTTCATATTCCCAGGCTCGCTGTAAACACCTGGAGGGCAGCAACAGTTTTGTTCATTATTTGCAGCCCACTGCCTTAGACATAGTAATTGCTCAGTAAATGCCTTTTGAGTTAAATTGATGCATCTGTGTCTTCGAGATTGAAAACATTCCAGGGCTGGGGAAAGTGGGTCTATTTTACTGTCTCGAGATCAGAGGCATTTTCTTTAAGCACAAATATGAGCCTGGCAGCTCCAGCACGCTGGCCGAATGTCTCCCCAGCCTATAGCAGGGATGCTCAACGGTTTCCATCTCAACGTGCCGGCTCGGATTGATTGGCTCTGGCTCCCAGAGAGCTATACCGGGGAAGACTTCTGGGCTTAGTGGGAAAGACGCAGGGGCTGACTCATGATCTCAGGCATGGGCGTAGCAGGGGACGCTGATGGTACGTGTACCAGAATTGGACATCCCTGGCCTACAGAATAAAATCCGTGAACATTTAGAATTAAGAAACAAACTTCTGAATGACTTATGACTTCATAAAGACAAATTTAAAAATACTTAGAACTGAGTGATAATAAAAATACTGTATTACAAAATGTGTGATGCAATTCAATTGCTTTTTAGAAGGAATTTTATAGCTTTAAATGGTTAGGTTAGAAAAGAAAAAATGAGAGGGAAACAAATGAGCTAAGCATTCCACTTAAGAAATTAGAAAAAGCACAGCAAATAAACTCAAAGCAATCAGAAAGAATGGATGGATATAAAAATAAAAGCAAAAATAAGAAAAATGAGAGGAAAAAAGATATAATGAAACCCAAAATTGGTTTTTTGAAAACTCTAAAAAAAATAATAAACGTCCAGCAATATTGACAAATCCCAAACAAGACAGAAGACTCAAATTTTAAAAAGCATTTAAAATGGGAAAGTAGACAAATGCAGATTCAGCAGAGACTTAAACAATAAAAAAATAAGAGACCCTAGCAATAATTTTATCTTAATAAATTTCAAAGCAGGCATAATGGACAAACACTAGAAAAGTATAAATTATTAAAAATGACTCAAGAAAAACAGAAAACCTGGATGGCCCACTAACTATTATGGGATTGGGCGCCTGGGTGGATCAGTCAGTTAAGCGTCTGCCTTCGGCTCAGGTCATGGTCCCGGGGTCCTGGGATGGAGTCCCACATCCCCACATTGGGCTCCTTGTTCAGCAGGGAGCCTGCTTCTCCCCCTGCCTTCCGCTCCCCCTGTTTGTGCTCTTTCTCTCTCTCTGACAGTTAAATAAATGAAATCTTAAAATAAAAAAGCCAAATACGGACCCATCTTTTTTAAGTATGTAACTGAAAAAAATTCCTAAATCAAATCAAATCCCTCAATCAAATTTAGAAAAAGGAATCCAACAATGGATAAAAAAGTTAATATACCATAATTAGGTTGGTTTTATTTCCAGAAAGCAAGGTTGATTCAACAGCAAGAAGACGTATTTATGTAAATTACCAGATTAACAGATTGAAGGGGGAAAAATCACTTCATCATCGTATTAGATGCAGGACCAGGGTTTGACAAAACTGAGTACCCTTTATGATTAAAAACAAAACAAAGCTTTTCTGGAAGTAAAAAGTAACTTCCCTTGGGCGCCTGGGTGGCTCAGTTGGTTGGGCGACTGCCTTCGGCTCGGGTCATGATCCTGGAGTCCCGGGATCGAGTTCCGCGTCGGGCTCCCTGCTCGGCGGGGAGTCTGCTTCTCCCTCTGCCCTCTTCCCTCTCGTGCTCTCTGTCTCTCATTCTCTCTCTGTCAAATAAATAAATAAAATCTTAAAAAAAAAAAACCCAAGTCAAAAAGTAACTTCTCTTGCCTGATACAGTTCATATGAAACAAAATAAACAAAACAAAACAATAATGGCAATAAATAACTACTGAAAATGTCCTCCTCAAAGGTGCAATGTTAAAAGCGTATCCTTTTTATCTGTAATACAACAAGGAAGTTTGCTGTCTCCACTAAGCATCTTACACTGAAGGAAAATAAATGGGAGGGTGTGAGGAACAGAAACAAAGAAACTGTAATTATCTGTAGATGATATGTGTCTACTTAAAAAAACGTATATAGGGTTGCCTGGGTGGCTCAGTCGGTTAAGCATCTGCCTTCAGCTCCGGTCATGATTCCAGGGTGCTGGGATCAAGCCCCACATTGTGGTCCTTGCTCAGCAGGGAGCCTACTTCTCCATCTCCCTCTGCTGCTCCCCCTGCTTGTGCTCTCTCACTCTCAAATAAATAAATAAAATCTTTTAAAAAAGTATGTAAAATTATTAATGAAAATGTTTAGCAAGACTGTTGGACATACCACCAAAATAAAGAATCAACTGCATACACCAGCAACAATTAGAAATTTCTAATTTAAAAGATAAGACCTACAGAAGTATAAAATTTATAAAGATATGCCAGGACTTTGTATAAAAAATATGCAGACAATCATACTTTGCTAAATATATTTTTTTAAAGACCCTAAGTGGGATGACATACTGCGCTTATGGGTAGGAAAAATCAATGTTCCCCAAATTGATGTCTAGACTTGATGGCTTACCCATCAAAATGCCAGCATAATTTTTCATGGACATTGACAAGCGATTCTAACATGAGAAAGCAAAGGGCCAAGAGCAGCTAAGCAATTTCTGAAGAATGGTAAAATGGGGGGCCAATAGCAAGATGGTTTGATGTGGCAGAGGATAAACACATAGCTCAGTGGGAAAGAACAGAGAATCCCCGATGCCCAGAGTTACCCTATACGTGTACCACAACTTGATAGATGACAGAGATGGCCTTGTAGAAGAACTCAGTCATTAGTGCAGAGACAGGTTGTTGGCCGTATGCGAAAGATGAAATCGGGTGACTTCCTCGTAGAAAAACCAATTTGGGATGGATTAAAGATTTAAACGGGAAAAGAAAGTTTTAAGCTTTTAGAATAACTTTAAGAACTTAGTGGAGGGAAACTGTTTTTAAAGATAAAATAAAAATACAAGCTGTGCGATGTGATGGGTATTTAGGGGGGCACATGTTGCGATGAGCACTGGGTGTTCTATGCAACTGATGAATCACTGAACTCTAGCTCTGAACCTGATGTACTATATGGTGGCTAATTGAATTTAAATAAAAAAATGCAAGCTGCAAGGAGAATTTCTGTAAGTTTAACTATATGAAATTGAGAAGCCTAATGAATGGAGACAAATCACAAACAGAAAATTTATCTGAAACCTAAAAAGGTTTAATGTGCAGAATCGACACAGAACTTGTAGGCATCAATGAGAAAACACTGTCACCACCCACCACAGGCAAGCGACCTACTAGAACAAGAGACAGAAAATCTGGATACACGATTCAGAGATGAGGAAATGCAAATGGTCAAAAAGCATATGGAAAGATGATCCATCTTATAAGTAATCGGGGAAATGCACAATAAAACCACAATGAGATACCATTCAGTACCCAAAGCATTTGCAAAATTTTTTTAAAAATCAGTTATTATTAAATATTGGACAACATGTGAAGCGACAGAGAAACTTATACTCCTAGTAAGAGTACAAACTGCTATGAATACTTTTGGAAAATTTTTGACATTATCTAGCAAGTCTTAATATTGGCACACTGCACAAGCCAGCAATTGCATTTCTCTGTATATGCCCTAGACTAGCCGGGCATTACCTCATTGTTTGCAATAGCAAATTAATGCAAACCACCCAAATGTCCATGTCAGGAGAAAGGATAAACCAGTTATGAAATACTATGTGACAATGAAAATGAACTGCAGTTATATATAGCTACGTTGATGAATATTAGAACCAAAATATGATCAAATATTGAAAAAATGGCGAAGTATGATTCCATTAATTCAGAGAGCATGATTTTGTTCCTATAAGAAACCCCAAATATGTAAAATATTGGCCAAAACCCCAAATATGTAAAATACTGATTTGGGATGCACATACGGATATTTTTTTAAGATTTTATTTTTTTATTTGAGAGAGAGAGAGAGCGTGCTCGAGAGAGAATGAGCGCATGAGCAGGGCAGAGGGGTTGAGGGAGAGGGAGAAACAGACTCCCCGCTGAGCAGAGATCAGGACCTGAGCTGAAGGCAGATGCTTAACTGACTGAGCCACCCAGGTGTCTGCATATATAGATATTTAATAAACCTGTTAAGACACATAAGTGAATGGTTAACACAAAATTTGGGGTTTACGTAGCCTCGGGTGTCTGGGAAGGAGAAGGGTATGATGGAGGAGTTGCAGACTGCTCTCTAATGTACGGGTAATGTTCCCTTTGTTTAAACTGGGAGGTGGGGCACATGTATTAGACTTTACATTTTATGTTCTATAATATAAATACTATATTATTATTATTTATATTTATTATCATGCTATTTGTTATTATACACAATAGATGAGGTGCCTCATAATTTCCAGGATGAATGGGAGTGGGTGTGGAGGGTACCATATGCAGTGACTTCCCGTCCTTTCTTCTCCACTGAAACATCTGACCCACCAGCCACCTATTTTGATTTTGGTTCAGTAGAAATGATTATATTTTAACTTTATGTCCCAAGAAAACTACTTGATTTTCCTGTCTTCTCCTTCCATTTCTCCCTCTTTCATGCCTAAACCAGACCCCAAAATGTATTTTCTGTGCAAACATCATTGCTCCGTAAATGAAATAAAACCACATCTTCTTCCAGCAGGGTTATTTCTAAGAGGTGTTTTTTTTGTTTTGTTTTGGTTTTTTTTGCTTGCATAGCAATTTGATTAGAAATAAACTAAAAGTGTTAACTTTTAGAGTGATTTGAAATAGAAATACAAAATCTTGGAAGGGACACACCAAAACCAAAACCAAAAGAGCATTCTTTTGTGGACAGCTGTGTGTTTGAACTAGAAAAAGGCAGGGTCTGATGCCACCATGGCCTCTTGTGTGTCTGACTCCCCAGACCCAAGCTCTTAACCACAGCTCCCTATTCCCTAAATTGATTACCTTTTGAATCTCAGTCTCTTCATCTGTAAAATGGCACCTTGTCTCTCTGAGTCTATTCGCTCATCATGATCCCCATGTCACAGGTTGTTGTGAGAATAAATGAGAACATGTGCATAGGTCAAACAGGATGGCAGTTCCTCAAGAAACTAAAAGTAGAGTATGACCCAGCATTTCCACTTCTGAGTATTTACCCCAAAGAATCGAAAGCAGAATCTGGACGGGATGTTTGTACACCCATGTTCATGGCAGCATCAGTCAGTAGCCAATAGCAACCCAAGCGTCCACTGATAGATGAATGGTTACACAAAACGTGGTATTTACATCCAGTGGAATGTTATTCAGCGTTAAAGGGGAAGGGTATTCTGACATGGGCCGATGAATCTTGAAGATCTTAAGTGAAGTGAAATAAGGCCGTCACAAAAAAAACAAATACTGTATGATTTCACATACATAAGTTCCTAGAGTAGTCAAATTCATAGAGACAGAAAGTGGACTGGTGGTTGCTAGGGGCTGAGCGCAGTGGGAGGTAGAATAGGGAATTGTTTAATGGGTACAGAGTTTTACTTTTGGGAGATGAAAAGAGTTCTGGAGGTTAGTTGTACAACAGTGAGAACGCACTTAACGCTACTGAGTTACACACTTAAAAATGGTTAAGATGGTAAATTTTATGTTACGTGGATTTTACCACAATTAAAAATATATATAAATGCATATCATCACAGTGCTTAGCACATAGTAAAGAATGCATTATGATCTATCTCTATTCTTACTGTCACCCTTAGAAGCTTACCTTTTTTTCCTGTTACAAGCTGGGATTCACTCTATCATGAAGACCATATGGTCATTTTTACGTTAGAAGTGTCATTCACAGATGACCTGACTCTTCCACTGGTGGCTATGATGTGAGCAGAGGCAATTATATAGAAGATGCTAAAATGTTTGTGCCTCTTCCGAAATCCGTTTTTGGTCTTCCACACTCCAGCCATTATGCTAACGCTAGCATCTCTATTCATAATTGACAAGGCAGAGAGTGAATTAAAAATTCATTCAAAATGCTTTGAAAGGAAATGGAGCCGATGTTTTCGTCTATTACAGTTGCTTGGCATGTTCAATGCCTCTGTTTAATCCTGGCTCAGAAGACTCTCAGTGGTCATGCCCGCTTGACCACCTGTTTCTCTCTCATGCTTGGAGGAAGACGGGGAGAGAGTTCCCCAAATCATCTGATTACACTTAGGAATTGCGTCTCTTCAGAATAACCAAAGAAATGGATCGGAACATAAATGCGGCTCCCCAGTGTGTGCTGAGATGGCCAATCATGCTTGCCCCAGACAGGTTGTATCCTCAGGGTGATGCTATCTGCAAATATTCCAGGACAAGTAAAAGGCCCCTGATTCTTTCTTCCTACTTCCCTCCTTGCTCCCATCCAAGAAGGAAGGCTAACGGGATTACGTAGAGCCAGGTTCCTTAACGAGAGGGTAGGAGAGGTCAAGCAAAATCTCTCTCAGCTGGAGGGCAAGCTTCCCTGCCCTGCCCTGTTGATCCAGCCATCTTGTTCTTTCTTCACTTCATGTGGCCAGCTATCCGGCTCACTCTTTCTGTGTGTTTGTATGTACACTTAAGCATGATGACCATTCCATGTTCCTGTATCAGCGGGTTCACAAGATACTGACAAGATTGTAAAATTTAGGGCTTAAAGAGAAACACAAGTCCCAACTTAGGCCTTGAGGCTAAGCCATGTACCCCAACCAACTTTACCAGCCAGGAGTCCAAGCAATGACAAAGTGGTGTATACTTTTGTTCTCCTTTGTTAATTGTCCTTCTGAGAATAATCTGCAACCCTGTGGGAGATGAAGGGGTGGGCCAGGCACCATCCAGGCCCCCCTGCATACTTGAGCCAATTACCATCAACCTGATCTGAACCCTTCAGAGTAAATGTAGATCATATCAAATTATATCCAGACACAGTATGTTCCATGTTCTGTTTGCTCTTTGGCGGAAGATCAAAGAGAGAGTGTGATAGAGTAGAAAGAGCAGTGTTACCCCCAGACAGCTCTAAGTTCAAACTTGGGCTCTGTGTCTACTTGAAGGACTATAGAAAGTTACTTCACCTTTCTGACATCAGTTTTATTATGTTGTAAGTGGGAAAAATAATCGACTATAACTCCAACTATGGGGTTGGTAGTATTAAATAAAATAAGGCATGGACGTAATTTGTTGGGTTCTCATTATTGTCTGCAGTTAATGTCACCATTATTATTGGGACCCAGAGCGGAAAGACTGAATGGGCTCTAGCCAGTGATACACTTGGCTTGTCTGATGACCACTGAGAATAACTGTCCTTCCTTCTAAGATGATCTCGGAGAAGGGGACTGCCTGCTGACCAACTTGCTGGGTGCTTATTTTACTCTTCCAAGAACTGGTTGATAAACTCTGTGTTTGCTTTGATCCAAGAGTCCTCTGAAAACCATTTCATCTCCAGTTGCCCCAAAACTAATGACATGGGGGAAAGGGCGACACTGACCTTATTCTTCTCAAATCTTTACATTATTCAGGTACCATCTGTCTTCTACCAATATGCTACTTCTGGGTGTGTCTGTGCTTTTGGAGGGAGAAAGGAGATTTGGGCGGTATTTGCTCTGTTAAAATGAGGTATCTGGTCAAAGCAAAACTAAACACAGGCGCAAACTCTGGAAGAGGTTATTTTTCTTTGAATTTTTTTTCTTTATTTTGATATTGTTATCACACAGGTACCAAATGTTATTACAGGAAGATAGATTAAAAATTAGGGAGAAAAAGGAAAAAATTAAAACTCACATATCCCTACCACTAAGACAAAACCATTGTTAATATTTTTTAACATTTTTTAATGGATTTATTTATTTATTTTAGAGAGAGAGAGCATGCACAAGTGGGGGAAGGGGCAGAGGGAGCGGGAGAGAATTTCAAGCAGACTCCATGGTGAGTGCAGAGCCTGACGAGGGGCTCGAGCTCATGACCTGAGCCGAAACCAGGAGGACAACACTCAACCAACTGAGCCACCCAGGCATCCCTGTTAATATTTTGGTATAATTCCTTCAGATATTTTTTGCTATCTATCTATTTATCCATCCTGCCTTTGAGGAAAAAAAAAAAATGGGGATGCTTCCACATTAGCCATTTTATATCTTTTTATTTTTTACTTTAACATTTTCCTACAGAAGTAGATCTGTATAACAACTATATGCAATGGCTGCAAGACATTCCATTTTGTGGATATGTCACTCTTTAACTGGCTTACTACCATTCCATATTGTAATGGACACTTGTTGGTTGTTTATCCAGAATTCATGTATTTTTCTAATAGTTGTCTAATTTTTATTCAAGAGATCACATCTCCTCCATGTAGCTGAGGGGCTACGGGGAAACTGACTGTACCCCCAGTTCGAGGAGTAGGTGCCCATCAGCACACTACATTCCCCCAGACAAAGCCCTCTGTGGTTGTCTTGTCGCCTCAGTTGGTCCGATTAGTCAGACTCATCTCATTGTTATTCTTATTTGGAATGCCAGAACAGATGTTTCCTCTCTTTCTCTCATGGATGAAAAACAGGTAACCCTAGGAGATGTTGGCAACTGTCTTGCAACAACAAAGGGAACCAGGCTTAAAATGTCGTGTGCTGCCCAATTCCAAGGTTAAAAGGCGTTTCATATGTTTTGTACGGTTTTTTTGTTGCTTCTGATAGGATGCTATATCCGCTCTCTGGCACTCCATTTTGGCTGGAGGTGGAAATCTGAAGCATCTAAATGTCAAATGGAGGACAAAACTTTAATTGCCACCACATGGGTCATTCATCCTTTTCTGTGGCCTAGATTATGGAAGGAAAAATGTCACCAAGGCCACACAGAGTGGACATGGGTTAGTTCATCAAATGAAAGGGGCTCATCAGGCAAGCTCTGCCTATGTTAGCATCTTGCCGGATTGTCATGATGATTCACTGAGAAACTATATGAACAAGGATTAGCCTGGAATGAGTAGGCATTTCTTTCAGCTATGTTTTGCAGTTTTGAAGTATGCAAATCTTTCATTTCCTTGGTTAAGTTTATTCATAAGGATTTTATTCTTTTTGATGCTATTATAAATAGGATTATTTTCCTAATTTCCTTTCACATTTTCCATTGTGGATGTATAGAAATATAACTGATTTTTGCATGTTGGTTGTATTCTGTAACTGAATTCGTTTGTTAGTTCTAACAGATTTTCTTTCTTTTTTTTTTTTAAAGATTTTATTTATTTATTTGAGACAGAGAGAATGAGAGAGACAGAGAGCACATGAGAGGGGGAAGGGTCAGAGGGAGAAGCAGGCTCCCTGCCGAGCAGAGAGCCCGATGCGGGACTCGATCCCGGGACTCCAGGATCATGACCTGAGCCGAAGGCAGTCGCTTAACCAACTGAGCCACCCAGGCGCCCTCTAACAGATTTTCGTTCGTTTGTTTTGGGGTGGGGATCTTTAGGGTTTTGTACATGGTAAGATCATGTCTATGTGAACAGAGATCATTTTACTTCTTTCTTTTCTATTTGGTCTTTCATTTCTTTTTTGTGCCTAATTGCTCTGGCTAGGATGTCCAGTGCTATGATGAATAGAATAATGAGAATGGGCATCCTTGCCATGTTCCTGATCTTAAAGAAAATTTTTTTTCATTTTTCACCATTGAGTATAATATTAACCATGGGCTCATTCAGCCTCCTGTTCATGGCAAGAAGCCTCTCTGCAGCACTCATAGTGGATGGTCCTTTAACTTCTGCTTGGATAGTCCCATGAACAGGGAACTCATAACCTAGTGAAGCACCCAGTTTTATTGTTGAATAATTCATCCAACCCACCAGGTACACACCCAACCCACAGAGCCTTTACATGGAATTCATTCCCCTTGCCAAAGCCCTCCCCTCCTTTAAGTCTTTGCTCAAACATCACCGGTTTAGTGAGGCCCAACAGACCACCATATTTAAATTGTAATCTCCCCTCTATCACTCCCTAGCCCTTCTACCCTGAACTATGGGGGGGTTTTTTCCCCATAGTACTTAGGACTTTCTGACATACTCTCTACTCTCCTTTTTTTAATTATGCATATTTTCTGTTTGCTTTTATTAGACTATGAATTTCAAGAAGGCAGGGATTTTATCTCTCTTGTGCCCTGATGCATTTCAAGTGCTTAGAGGAGTACCTGACATACAATAGGCTTGATAGCTATTTAATAATGAATAAATTATTAAGCTTATTTTCAATTTCTTGTATCACTTTTATTCTTTATCTATTTTTCAAGCCCTTATGAGCCCTGGGGGATAGAGGGTAGAAGGGATACTATCCTGGCCATCAGGAAACTCAGAGTTCTGTGGTAGGGACACGAGGGAAATCACAAGTCTGTGGGATAAACCTCAGTAGCAACTCCCAACCCATCTCGGCTGGGGACCCGGAAGGGGCATGATCCAAAGGGAGGTTTCAGGCAGGCGAAGTTGCTTGCATTAAGTGTCCCAAAAGAATGAGGAGTTGCTCCATGGTAGGGTTCTCAATAAGCAAATTTCAAATAAATAGAGAATGGAAGGTTGAGAGAAGTATTACACCTTGTTTTTCTTTTTCCTAACTGAAACAAAACAAAACAAAAAGCACTGGCTATGATGATGACTGTAATTATCGTAATCATTACTTTGTCCTCTGCCAAAGCATAGTTCAACCACTATAGTCAATGGGCTTATACTGTGGGAAGGAGACGAGGGGGGCATTTTTCACTCTCATTATGAAGGTTTTTTTTTCCCCTTCAAATGGAGATGCCATTGGAAGGTGACAGCAGAAAACACAGCCATGAATAATTCACTATGCCTAATCTCACACGATTTCATTTTCCTTATGAGTTACTAATTAGCAAACTCCGGTTATTTAGGGAACAGAAAATAGCTCTTTAAAGTCAGGTAAAAGGAAGTCCTATACTCGTTTGTTTGAAAAGTAAGTAAATAAGACTATAAACAAACCCTCTGAAAATCCTAAAGGAGCAGGCTCCCTGAGCCTGGTTGCCTGTGAGAGCTTCTCGGGGCTGCAGTGCTCATGGAGAAGGAAAGCATTCGGGGTTGAGACAGCATTCGTGGTGGCCAAAATGTCAATGCTTCTGTGAAATTCAGGCACTTGGCAGGATTTTAAATCAGTAGTGGCTTGAACATCCAAGATATTCTGTTTGCCTACGGAGTTTGCAGCGCTGTGATTGGGCGTATCTGCATTAAGCATAATTACAATGCCTGGGCTGTCTGTTAGGCAGGGTGCCTGGGAACTCCTATCCCCCCGCCTCACTTGGCATTCTTTTTGTGGGGACCACCATGAGTGGTGGCTGGGCAGAGATGGGCACCAAGGAGATCTGATAGCCAGGATCTCCTCTAAGTTTCTTCTTTACAGAGCTGTGGAGAAGAGCCAGTGAGATAAGAAACGCTACAATTTTGGTTTTTAGCCTAGCTACCTAGGAAGTGCTCATTATTATATTTGTATTTTTAGTGGTAGAGGTGTTCTTGGCGTTGCGCGATTGGGAGGCACAGTAAGATGAAAATACCAAGGGCCATCATGCTAGTCATTCTCTGCTTGTCCCCATTCTCAGACCCTCTCCCCTCCTTGCAGAGCCTGCACTGTATCTGGCTCCCTTTTGGTTGTTTCTACTGCCATGGCCTCTGCTAGATGGTCTCTCTTTGCTTCCGCATCTGTCTCCAGGCTCTGCGTATGCTGTTCCCTTCCCTTACTCCTTGGGCCTAGAAGGGTATGAGTCAGAGGAGCGGGATCAGCCCCTGTGGGTTCTCTTAACCCTGCCCACACCTCCATAAATAGCCTTCTGTAGCCTGCCGGGACCCTGACTAATCAGTAATTTAAACCAAGATCCCTCATAATCTTAAATATTAAGCAAAGAAGGAGCCAAATGTGGGACTAAGCCCAGAGACTCTTGATTAATTCTGCCCAGTGTGTGGCTTCCATTTTGCCTGGGGCTGCTTTTATTGGCCCAGTCTCAGCTGATATTGTCCCGCTGTGTCTTCAGAGCTTCACCGAGTATTGGCATCAGGGGATGTATGAGTTAAGAAAGCTAGGAGGTGCAAGCAACAGAGCACCTGGCTGGCAGAAGCATAAGTACTTAGAGGGCTGATTTTTTCGAACAGAAAGGCTGAAGGTGGGCAGTGCAGGCTTGGGGCAGTGGCTCGACCACACTTAAAAAGACCAAACTTCTCTGTCACTCCATTTCCCCTCATAGCTTGTTGGCTTGTCGTTCCATAGTCACATATTAGCTGCTTGTCCAGGTGTCCCACCCAGGCTCAAAGAAGGAAGAGAATGGGAAAGGAATGACACCTGCTATTTGTGCCGCCTTTAGGTAGAAAACAACTTTCTCGAAAACTAACCAGTAGATTGCTACGGATGTCTCACTGGCCAGAGATCAGTCACATTGTACCCCCTGACAGCAAGCTCAGGCGGGAAAATCAGTACTGAGCTTCTGGGGTTGAAACGACCAAGGTCGGACCGGGCAGGCAAGGGCTGCTGCTCACAGGAAGGTGGGCTCATACCACACTGTCCACGCTCTCCAGCCCCCGGCCCATCACCCTGCGCAAGAATCAGTAGGGTCATAATAGCAGCAGTTTCTATTGTGTGAGCATCTGCCAACATTGCCATGACAATAAACAAAACTCCCAGGTCAGTTTCGCTCACCATTTACAGCTCCTGTGTCTGGCACAGCTCTCTGCACCTGGTTGATGTTCAAAAAAAGATAAAAAGAATGTAACCATGTAACCATGTAAGTATTTTCTTAAGGTTTTAATAGGAGCAAAGCGGCATAGAAGGTGTATGTAATTTCACCTTCTTTTTAAAACAGCTTATGAGAGGGGCGCCTGGGTGGCTCAGTCGGTTAAACATCTGCCTTCAGCTCAGGTCATGATCTCAGGGTCCTGGGATCGAGTCCGAAGTGGGGCTCCCTGCTTCTCCCTGCTGTGCTCTCCGTTGCTGTCTCTGTCTCTCTCTCAGGTAAGTAAATAAAATCTTTAAAAAAAAAATAAAATAAAACAGTTTATGAGAAAGGGTTTATTAATCCCATTTTAGTGACAAGGAAACAGAGATTCAGAGGGATGAAAGAGCCAGCCCAGGGCCCCCAGAACTGGAAGCCTGGTCAGCCTGTTCCCTAATCTAGACCATGGGAAGAGTGTGTTATGGTCTCCGATGGAGGGAAAACCAGAAAGGACTGAGAAAGCCTCAGGCCTCTGCTCTGCTGGTGTGGGTAGAAGCTGTATTTGGCAGTACAATAATGCCTCCGTGGAATTCTTGAGTTGTGACTACTGGTTAGCACTGAAATGGTGGGAAAATTAAAAAGAAAAGGAAGAGGAGAGAGAGAACAGGTGTGTGCAATGGGCCACATTTTTTTTCTTTTTAACTTTATGAGTTCATGAGAATTGATCTGTAGCACTGTCTCCATTGGACACCCTGGCTCTCCAGCTAGACCGTTTGGAGGAAGCCACACACATCTGGCTCCCTGAGAACTTGACCCCTCTGGAGACTCTGAGACCATTGCTGGAACATTTGAAAAAAACTAGAGCTCTCATGAAATTCCTGTGGCAAATACTCTCTTGGCAGTTTGCCAGTTGACTCAAAACCTGCCCAGACTCCACAGAAAGGCTCATTATCTTTGAGGTAGCACTTGGTAATTAAAAAGGTCTGATAGATTACCCAAGGCCTGTCTTCCAATAGCGCTGTACCTGGGGGCTGGGTCTATGGCTGCTCAAGGAGTTTTTGCTTATCAGATTAGAAGCAAATGTGCTTCTGAGAGGGGGAAGCGAAATGTCTGGGAACACTGGAAACGCCAAAGCTCCTGACACAAAACAACCCTCTCACTCTGTGTCTTTAACAAGAAGACTGTCAATGATCCCATAATCAGCCTTTGTACTTCAAAAGGGGAAGTCTCAAACTGCCACTTAACAATTAGGTAAAACTCTTGTTCCCCTGGCCACCTTCACTGTCTATCCTTAATGTTCTGGCCATTATGTTGGAGGCTGGAGCCCTCAACTATGCAAAGAAGCAGATGGTGTTTCAAGTGGATCAGTCACAGTCCATCCATCTATCCATCTACCCACCCATCCTACATAACCATACCTCATTCAAAAAGTTTACCCATCCATGTAGCTACTCATCTATCAACTGGTTTATTAACTCATAAATACATAGGTACATTCATTGATTGGAAAATCCATCTGCCCATCCTCCCATCTATCTATCACCTGTCAATCAACTCATTCATTTATAAATATATACCTACACTTATTGATTGAAAAAAACATCTGTCCATCCATCCAACCAGCTCTCCACACACACACCCACCCCAGCCACTCACCTACTCATCCACCAAATACTTGTCCATTCATTTGACTAAACATTCATTCACTCTTTTATTCAACTAGCATTTACTAAGAACTAATATTAATGATAAACATTTTAAGATATGCCAGGCACTGTGCTAAGTACTTTATAGGGATTGCTTCACTTGACTCCCAAAACAAGACCCTGTGATAGGTATTATTATTATTTCCATTTTAGAGATGAGGAATCTGAGTTTCAGAAAGATTGAGTACTTTTCCCAAGGGCACACAGCTATTAAGTGGCAAAGCCCATGTCCTTCTTCCCTACTTGCTATCCTGCTAGAGGCAGGTCATAGGAATGAGAACATGGAATGACACGGTAGAGGACATGGTCCTCAAGTTGCTCATAGTCCATGGAAATGACACACACGTTAAAAGAAAATTTAAACCCAAATTTCTATTGCCTGTTTTTGACCAATGAGGACCTGACTTAGAGAGGTTGACTCCTGAACTCACACAGATGAGGGTCAAACTCAGGGCTGCCTTATTCCAAAGCCACCTTTCCACTCAGCCAGTGTCACCTAATCTTCAATAAGTTAGATAACATCTTTACAATTTTCTGCCATTCCTGTACCTCCAAATTCTTTGTTTAACATTTTTCTTCAACTCAAAAACTTAAGCATCACCCTGAGCAATATCAGCTATGATACTGCGGTTTTTTAAAAAGTTTTGTGTGTCTGTTTGTTTATTTAGACAATGTGAGTCAGGGGGAGGGGCAGAGGGAGAGGAGAGAGAGAATCTCCAGCAGACTCCACGCTGAATGTGGAGCCTGATGCAGGGCTTGATCTCATGACCTTAGATCATGACCTGAGCCAAAATCAAGAGTCAGACACTCAACTGACTGAGCCACCCAGGTGCCCCTGATATTGCATTTTGATGTGCCAGTTATCTGTTCTTTCCTGGTACACACTGTATTCATCCTCAAGGGCCTCTATAATGAAATACCGGCAGAGGGGATGGCTTAAATCACAGAATGTATTTTCTTAGTTTTGGAGGCTGGAAGTCCATGATCAAGGCACTGGCAGGGTTGATTTCTGGTGGGGCTTTTTTTCCTGGCTTGCAGAAGGCCACCTTCTCGCTATATCCTCACATGGCCTATCCACTGTGCATGTACAACCCTGGTGTCTCCTCTTCTTATAAGGACACTAAGTCCTATTGGATTATGGCCCCACTGTTAGGATTTCATTTAACCTAATTACCTCCTTAAAGGCCTTATCTCCAAAAACAGTCACTGTGAAGTTTGGGGCTTCAACACACGAATTTAGGGGGAATACAGTTCGGTCTATAACACTCATTAATGTTCAAGTCTGAAAAGGTTCAACCATGTACCCTCCAAAATCATTCTACACACCACCAACAGAATACTCAGGGGAACACGGCACTCCCCAGTGTTGGTGTTCATAAAAAAGTGATCAAACAGCTGTTGGAAGTGCTTGGTGGATACAGACATATACCCAGATGGAGGGAGAAAATTGGGGTAAAAAGGAATAAGAGTCCCCAGTGTAGTAGCAAAGACATAATTGCTGAACTGCTCCCCAGGGACACTGATTAGCAGGAGAAGATGGAGCAAAATAGGTGTCTGGATAGATGGGGCCCAAGCAAGGAGCCATATTTGGCTCTATTAGAAATGTGCTCATTTGCTACAAATTAGATGTCAGCCAGGCTGGAGCTGTGCTCTGCCTGCTGCAAAGTGGAGCGTGGGTCTTTGTTGCTGCCCTGTTTATCCTGCAGCTGTTGCCTTCCTGCTGGGGCCCACATGGAACAAATGCTTGTTGTTCCCGTAATGAAGCTGTCCCCATATCCCCTCCCTTGGTAGCACCTCGGTCCTTGATGGACTCTGTCACTGCAGGCCAGGGTCTTCTTGGATATTTCACTTGGGTCTGTGATGCTTGAATGAAAGCCGGAGGGGTCATCAGATTCTCAGGAACACAAGACAGTATTCAGAGCAGTTGGGGATTAACATAGGAGTTGGTCAGTGAAGCAAACCAGGGGGTGAAGTAACTCTGTTGCTATTATTATCCTGGTCTCTAATAAAAAAAAAAAAATAATATCCTGGTCCCCATTGTTGGAAGGTCCGGCCTGGGGTTTGGATGTACTGGATCTCTCTAAGTCAGGTGGTTCGGGGACCACACCGCTAATGAGACTGAATGAAGAAAGCCAGGTGCTGTGGGCTGGTGAGGACACGCCCCATCTGAATGGACCCCTGCTATGCAGCTGTGGGCAAACATGTGGGCCATGTCAGCCTGTGGGCCGCTGTGGCTAGAACTTTCGGATTTTTCAAGAGAGATCTGAAATCTGCATTTGTCTTTGACAGCTCACTTTTTACAAAAATATTGGCAACTACATTTTTAATATGTGAAAACATAGTGGTCCAAAGAAAGCACAGCTGTGGGTTGTATCCGCACTTTGGGTGCAATTTTTGTCCTCTGGAATACTTGTCAGGACTACTGGTTTCCGCCCCAGCTCTGTACCTCACGCTCCACCTTTCAGTGACCCGTTTTGTTTTGTTTTTTTTTTTTTCCTTTGTCTTTTTCCTAGAATGGCAGCAACCTGACAATTGGGACCGTGTCTTGTCTTCCATCTAGTCTCTGTGCCACTAAGACCAAACACATGCTGAATGAACACCTGTGCATTTAATTGATTTAAAACCCAGGGCTTGGATATGGAAGCACTGAGTCAGCCAGGCTTTCATTGGCTCTGGAAGGGTCATCCCAGCCAATCCTTACTTTGCCTGCGACTGGGTCTGCCAGGTGGGAGAGTCATCCAAGACTCTCATGCTTCCCCGACCACCCCTTGCCAGCTTAGATCACCTTATTGTCTTGTGACCCTGAGCCTTTGCAAATGCTATTCTTTTTGCTGGAAACACCCTTCCAGCATATTTTGTTTGCTTAGCCAACTCCTACACATTTTTCAGAAATCAGCTTAGGCATAACCTCCTTTTAGACACTTTTACATGTCCTACCAGACAAAATTAACCCAGCCTTCTACTACAAAAAATACCACTCTGCCTTGTTATTGAAGAATCTTTAATTCTTCACCCCTCTACTAGATAGTGAGTTCCTTGAGGGCAGTGACTCATGTCTGAATAAATAAGCCAAGTATTGTCCTCAAATTGAGTGTGATTTCAGTCACTGGCCCCTGCATGGGTCCTTTGGGGGAACTGAAGCCTGAAGTGCAAACACCTGGGATTTTGTTGCCTCCAAAAGCCATGTCAGACCCAAGCAGGGGAGCTCTGGGGAACCTGAGTTGGAGGGCAAACAGATGTGCCCTTCGAGGACATGGGAATGCACCGTTCACACCATCAAGAACAGTCCTGCCTCTGTCCACAACGTGTCTGTTGAGTCCTGCAGGGCACCAGCTCAGGTAGGAGTTCAACCAGTAACTCTTCACTGAGCAAGTAAAGATAAAGTGATAAAAATGTGTGATGAAGTATAGAGAACTAATGTCTTATAAACTTGTTTTTATGAAACTCTCTTTAGGGTGGTTTGCTTGCTAACATAGCATGGTTCTCTTTCTCCTCCAGCTCAGAGTTGAGACCTTCTGAACAAACTGGGGTGGTCACCTGGACCTTGCAGGAGCCACCACATCCCAGGATTTTGTGTATGTAGACAGAGGGAAGTAGTCTTCCTTCCGTGTAAGCTGCCGGAACAGTGGCTTTCACATGATGCTCCATCCATGACTCCCTCTGGCCTCATTGCTGCTACCACTTTTACTCCAATGTCACTTTCCACCCACAGGGCTCCCCCGATGAGCCAGGTTCGGTCAGATATAGGGCGATGAGGCCACAGTGCCTTGAGGCTCCTCAGGATGGAGACCATACTCAGTCACCTGGATTCCCCCAGTGCCCAGTGGAGTTCTTGGCTTATTGCTTGTGCTCAGTGAGCACTTACCAAAATAAACCAAATTGCTACTAAAATTAAACAACCTAGTTTTCCCTATCCCCCCCCACCCCGGTTTTGCCTAATGAGTGAAAACAATGGCTTACACTTCTTGCACCAATTTTCTGCTTACCCTTCAAACCGGTTTTTACTGAGATTGGACACAAAAGGCATACAGAATGCAAACAAAGCAAATCAAAATTAATGAGAAAACTTGGGAAACCTGCTTGGGCTTAATTTGGCCATTTCTGTTATAATTCATTATATTTCATAGCCTGCAAATTAACTATATTTAAGTTTTACAAGTAACGTAAAATTACTGGTTAGATTTCTGCCAATAGTATCATTCCTGGTCCAGATGTCCCTTCTTCACAGTGCTCTGTGATGAGCCTATGACCTGCAGGGACTCCACCATCGAAAGAAGTTTAAGACCCTTTGATTCCAGAAGCTTTTTGCCATTCCATCCTTTCATTTTACTGTATAAACTCTCTCTCTCTCTCTCTCACACACACACACACCCCCCACAGATGTTTAAAAATATCCCTGTAAAATGTTTTTGTGTGGGCATCTGTATTGAGAAATATGATTAGCTTTTCTGATTTCTGATTTGACTTTTGGAGGTGTTGGAGAGCTTGCAGGCCAAGGCCATCCATCTCTCCTTCACACTGGCTTTGGGACCCTGGCCAAGTGTGTGCATAAAATGTCCAGACCATAAAACATGTGGTTGCCCTGAATGAATCTCTACAGAGAGAGCCAGGAGTCTAGGATTCACAAAAACTTTGCAGTCAACTCACGTACTGTTGTTCAAGAAGACACATAGTGTTTGCAAACCCCAGGCCCCAACACAGACATTCAAGACATGAACTTCTTCTATTTGCTCTAAAATTGGCCTTAATGTCCATCTCCAGCCTCCGTTCTCCAGTCCATTGTGAGTAATGTCAATCCCAGCTGGTTCCAGATGATCTCATCAATTTAGAGTCTCTTTAACCAAGTCGGGGGCTTTCTTGCTCCCTCGCCTTCCCAACACGCCTGAGTTCTTGGGGGCTTCTGGAGGGCCATGGCATCATGGGCAGTGGGTCATCTGTTCAATGCCCATGCTGGCGTGGTCTGAGTGTCCCCCAGCGCCCACCACTCCATATCAACGTCATTTGTCCTCCTTTGCACATGTCACTGGTGTCCTCTGAGGTGTCCTCACTCCTGACTCCTCATTCTCTCCCGGTCCTACCCCATCAGCTACCCTTCTATCATGGGAATGGGAAAATTTCTGATCACAGGAGATGCCGCATGCTTATCTCTGTCCTTCCTCGTCTAGCTGTGACATTTCGCCATTTCTTCTCTGCTGTGCTTAGGGGACAAGTTACTGAACAAACTTGCCACCTCCCTGGGCCCTATCTGGAAAGCAGGGATTAGATCTTGTCCACTCTCAGAGAGCCCCCAGATTCACCTGGGCTTTCCATGCCTTGTGGTCTGTTTCCTCCCCCAGGGCTCACCAACATCTTTGTCTCTGACCCTTCTCCACCCACCCTAGTCCTTGTTTCACATATTTATCTAGACTCCCATTTCAGGCGGAAGAAGTCCAGCAGTGCTGGTTTTGCCTGATGGCATGTTGTTCCAAATCTTTTTATCTCACCAGGACTTCTGGCTTTTCAAAATCTAAGGACTTGACTCTTTTGTTCCAGAGTTCCATTGTGTCAGTCTCCTCTTGAGACAACTTGTGGCCCACGGCCTTTAGAAAAAAAAGCGTATCTGCGAATATATCAAAATATCGTCCCACTGCGGCTTTATTTGGGGAACAGTGGCTGGAGTGAAAAGAGTCCGTATCTGACAGTTCCCATTGTCTCGCTAACATTTCCCGGTTCCTAAGCGGCTGTGAAATCTGCAGACGGAGCCACGTTTGCCAGAGGGTGATGCGCCATTCAAACCTGGCACAGTTGAGCTGGAGCTGAAACTGTGGGAGGAGGGAGGGAGAGAGAATGAGTTTTCGCCCCTCCACACTCGAGGCTGTATTGCCACACCATCTGGAGCCAGAAGGGGAGAATGGGGCTGAATAAATATAAGGTGTAAACGCACAGAGCGTAAACGCATGAAATTGGCAATGACTAATTCATCATTTCACAAATCTGTCTTTACAAAGAGAAATAAAAATCAAGTCAGTCTGAGCAATATGGAAGGAATGCAGCTCTTCCAAGAATAGCTAATGAAAGGGGGGAGGGGAATGAGAAACTGATTGGAAAATATGCAAATTTATGAAATTGGCAGATTCAGCTGACACTTCGGGGTGATTAGTATGCTGATTGGTGTGCTTTGGGGAGTACTAAGGAAACATCATATTGTTTGTTTAAAAAAAAAAAATAATAGTGAAGCAGAATAAAAGAACCCAGTGCTTCCTTACTGGAGGCCAAGTCTGCAATGTCAGCTGTGCCTTTGTGAATGGTGAGAAGTGCTTTGTGTGATCGCTCTCTACATCATGGAGCTGTCTTAGATGCAAGGTTGGCATAAGCTATTTTATTTACTTACTCATTCAAAAAAGGTTTGAGTGCAAATAGTCTATGCCAAGCACTGTGCTGGGTGTTCAGGGCACAGGACGAATCCGGCACATCCTCTGACCTTGAAGACCTTAGTGTCTGATAAGAGACAGAATGTACGTTAGGTCCACTGGAATAAGCACTACAATATGGGGATTTCAGCCAAGTGATGCTATAGCAGAGCAGAAGGAGAGATGCATTAACATAACAGAATGAGTTTGTGGTGATGGGGGAAAGGAGGTGGAGAAACTTCATAAAGAAGGCTGACATTTGAGCTGAATTTGAAGGATGCATAGATTTTTTTCCAGATGGAGAAGTAGGCAAAGGGTATTCAAGGCAGAAGTAACAGCATAAGCAAAGGCATAGAGGCATGAATGTATTTAACACAGTTTCTGGAATGACAAGATAACTGGTAAATGGTTCTTTCTGAGCCTGCCCACCGGAGAGTCATCACCGGATGGACTGGTGAGGCAGGATGCTTGGGCAGCTCAAAGCTCAACGGCAAAGGTAATGCAGAAATGCCCATGATGGCAGCAGAGCTTGGGACCTATTGGTAGATTCATCAAATTTTCCAGCTTTCTGGACATCCGGGTTCCTGGAGGGTAAAGATGACCATCCTAAATTTTAATTTTTGCACATCTCCTAAAAATCCACAGGCCAACTAGAAGAGAAGACAACAACAACAACAACCACCACCACCACCACCACAAAAACCACCCCCAGTCTACAACAGCTTAGTTTAACAAGGAGGAAGAGAAGACCACGAACTTCAACTTACACGTGAATCTAGAGGCATGTATTTGAGTTGACAAGAGCTAGAGCCAAATCCTGACCAGTGCAGGGAGAACTATGAGGGCTTTGTGGAAGAACAGAGCATGAAGCAGGGGCCTAGCAGTGACAGAACCCACAACACATTAAGAAGGTTCACCCACAAGGAGAGAGACCTGCCCTCAGTGGCGAAGCACGGAGATCTGGTTTTAAATGTGGTAAGTGAGCAAAAGGGAAGGAGTTGGAAGGAAACAGGACAAGAGGGACAGTCTGTCATGGGGATATGGTGTTTTTTTGGGGTTTTTTTTATTTTTATTTATTTTTTTTTTTGCCTAAGACTATCTCAGTTTTCATATTGAAGGCCTCATATCCTGGGAACCCCCTCATTCCCAGACTAACTGGGAAGAGTGATCACCCCACTTTTCTGTACAAGAGAAAGAAGAGGTTCAGAAGAAATTAAATCTCAACACAGAGAGGCCCTATATTAAAAAAACTACCCTTCTCACTGTAGAACAGAGAATCTTTGAATTGAAAACTCACCCAAACACCTCTTCCTCTACCCCTTTTGCCATAGGAACCACTGTTAATAACTAGTTCAGAAAAATCCAACACACTCAAATATGAAAAACAAAGAAACAAGACTTCAAAGGTTTTGTAAGAAAAATGACAGAAAATGGGAATAAAAACCTTTCCAGAGGCACAAGAACACCAGAAAAATCTCATGAAGAAGCAGAGGAAAACTGAAGCATAATGTTCTAACCTAAATTTTAAAATAATTATATAAGCAGGGACTCCTGGGTTGCTCAGTCAGTTAAGCATCCGCCTTCGGCTCAGGTCATGCATTATCCCAGGGTCCTTGGATCAAACCTCATGTCAGGCTCCCTGCTCAGCAGGAAGTCTGCTTCTCCCATTCCCTCTGCCCCTCCCCCTGCTTGTGCTCTCTCTCTCTCTCTCTCACAAATAAATAAATAAAATCTTAAAAAAAATAATTACATAAGCAGTTGCAAATATCTATAAAACGACACCACAGAACAGAAATGCAAAAACTCATAGAAATATGTAAAAAGGTAACTGACAAGATGAAATCATTTCAGAAATGCAGACTAAATTTTAAGGTAAAGGAGGGATGATAAATATGCCTCAACACTGTCAAGGGTCCTAGTGTACAGAAGTGAGCAAAGCTTAGAAACTGAATCAGAAATACAGATAAAAAGATCAGAGAGGAGATTTTCATATAGGAGACATTCAAAGAAGATTCAACATACATAGAACTGGAATTCCAGAAGAAGGGAAACAAAACACTTGGACG
This sequence comes from Neomonachus schauinslandi, assembly GCF_002201575.2. NCBI lineage: Eukaryota > Metazoa > Chordata > Mammalia > Carnivora > Phocidae > Neomonachus > Neomonachus schauinslandi. Next base: position 88,490,878 of record NC_058409.1, on the reverse strand, counting down.
TAATATTTAAAACTTTAATTCAAGAACACCATACCGAAATGAAGACCTACCTCTCAATATTGCAAGGGCAGACCATGTACTTGGGGAAAATTGACCAAGAGACGCTAAACCCAAAACATCCTGATACAATTATTAGCTTTTCAATGTAAGGAAAAAGGTATTCTCTGGACCTCCAGTCAAAAAACAAAAACAAAAAAGTTTTCTCCGAAAGTAAGAAAATCAAGTTGTCATTAGTTTTCTCAAGAGCAAGAACGTGGAAGAGTACATCCACAAGACATGTGGAGAGTGGGACACCAGGGTGGCTCAGTTGGTTAACCATCTGATTTTGGCTCAGATCATGAGCTCAGAGTCCTGGGATCGAGCCCCACCTTGGGCTCCTTGCTTAGCAGAGAGTCTGCTTCTCCGTCTCCCTCTGCCCCTCCCCCTTGCTTGCACTCTCTCTCAAGTGAATAAATAAAAATCTTAAAAAAAAAAAAACACATTGGAAGAGAAAAAATGAGTTAAGGATTTTGAATACAGCTAAACTCCTTCAAGTATTGCGGAGAGAGAAAAAAATAGCTTGAATGTGCAAGAGCTGGGGGACAACTGTCCCTGTGAGCTCTTCTTAAGGAATCTAGAAAACATCAAACTTGACCCAAGCAACTTGGGCAAATGACTGCTGGGAAGCATGAATGTGTTGAGCGGTAGAACTAACACGAAAAGAGCAGGCTGGAGTAAGGCGAGAGGAAGAGCATGCACATGTTAAATACCCTGACATAAGAAAAATAACACAACTTTTAAAATGGGAGAAGGTGGAGGTAAGAGGGAGAATGGGATCCGTTCACTGTTTGCCTTAAAGGTAATAGATGAAAGAATCAAAAAACCTCACTTCAAGCTGACAAACCAAACAGCAGAAGGTTAAGTCTACCTAAGAATGGAAAGGTCAGCGTAAGAAAGATAAGTCTACAGACAGAAAGTGGGTGGTGAAGGAGAGGGGAGGATAGAGGGCGAGCCTGCTGTCTAACACATACTGCTCAGAGTAGAGAGCCATTAGACACTGTCTAAAGGAAGAAGATGATTGCAGGCATCATGTAAAGATTATAATGTAAAGATAATCCTGGAGGTAAACAGATGCATCTTTCTAAATATTAAAAGAATTACAAAAATAAAATATAAAAAAGCAGAGACCATATGTGAAAAGGTTTTAAGATACTTATCTTATGGCCATATATATAAAATAACTAGAACTAGGACCAGACATAGTAATTGTATCCAAACACATAAATGGGCTTCACTTGGATATTCAGTTTTCCCAGTTTCTTTTTTCTCTTCAAGGGTATTGGAACAGGTATTGCTGAGCCCTTGAACTTAAATGAGGTCCCAGGGCATTCTTCAACTTATTGATTGAGGGGGTGCTGGAATGCTGGGGAGGAAAAGGCATTCTACGGAAGACAGGAAGTGATCTGGACCTGGAGCCACAAATTTGTTTTTAATTTAGCTCATGAAATCTGACATACCAGCTAAGGTGAGATTGGGGTCTATGTTGATTGGGCTCCCCAATTATCAGAAGCCCAGCCCCCTGCTGGCATGTTCCAACCACAAGACAGGTCCCCCAAGACCCCACGTCACCAACAGTGTGCACTTGAGTTCAAACACCTTTTGTCCCTGGTGTTCCCTGTCCACTAGATTATTCCCCACCTAACACTGAGCAAGGACTTGGATTCATCTCTATTCTTTTAAGCACAAATACCAAAAACTCAACTGAAACAAACTTAAGGAAAAAAGAAATTTTATTGGCTCATTTAACTGAAAAGTCTAGGGATAACTCTGACTTTAGCCATGACTGTTTTCTCTTGTGATCCTTTCATTCTTAGACCGACTTTTCCTAAGTGTAGGTGAGGATGACCACCAGCAGCTCCAAATCCAGCATGGGAACAGAGCCCTTTGATCAGATTTCATCAGCTTCATTTGAGTCACATGTGCATGAAAACCAATTGTCATGACTCTGATTGACCAGGCTGGGTCATGTGTCCAACCCCAACCTCCTAGTGGAATAGGTGAAGTCAGCCTCACTTGAGCCAAATGACCTGAACGTGAAGGAATGGTGATTCTCAGAAGAAAATCTGGGCTGAATGGAGAAGCTGACCTCCATTATATGGTCAGAAGAACTTTGGGGCATCACATCTAAGTCTTAGTTCTGGCTCAGTTGCTAAAAGTCGTATGACCTCTGGCAAATCTCTTAACTTTTCTGAGGCTGAGTGTTTCTTCCTGTTAAAAGTAGCTAATAATATATCTCTTATAGCTATTATTAGTGGGTCTACTGTTCACCCTTATACACCAAATATAAATTCTGCAATCCCAGCATGACTTTGGCCCAGGAAATGATGCTAGCTTAGCTGGGTGGTGGCAGATGAGCAAGCATGTGTCCCAACCCCACTGTCTCTATGGTGTAAACTCAGTCTACATTGGGATCACTTCTCCCAGCCCATCTGGAGTCATTTTCATTTTTTATATGGCAGGCTGAGGGTGTGAATTCGCCACAGTTCAGCAAGGTGTCAGCATATTTAGCAACATAATGGAACACCTCTCTACAAGCCCACGCTAACAGGGAAATCCTGTGTTGGCAACAATAAGAGTTAATTAAAAGTTTATCACGTTCAGTCAAGCTGATATCCCTTTGGAGAGAATCACCAAAGGCGTTAATTACTTAAATTTTGAAGAGCCAGATTTAATCATTTGTGCGGCAATAATAACTCAACAGGCAGAAGTTAACATTCTGGCTTCCCAAATAAGCTTTGGCAAAGTAGCCATGCTTGTGGTCAGGATCTCTCGTGAATAAGGCCTTCACAGACCTCCTGGCCAAGGGAAACAAACTCCTCCCATCCGGCCAAGGGAAACACATCTCCCCGTCCTTGTCCAAGACAGGGTTCGGCTTCTGAACGTAACCACTGCTGGCATCAAGACCACCACAGACATGTGCATATGCTTTCAACTCTTTCTTCATTAAAATCTGAGGCATTTCTCCTGGGATTGAGCCCCGCGTCGGGCTCCCTGCTTGGCGGGGGAAGCCTGCTTCTCCCTCTCCCACTCCCCCTGCTTGTGTTCACTCTCTTGCTGTGTCTCCTCTGTCAAATAAATAAATAAAAAAAATCTAAAAAAATAAAAAATAAAATAAAATCTGAGACATTTCATAGGCAGAATTTCCTGAACTGGAAAATGAGACCGCTATGGGTTGAATTGTGTCCCGCTCCAAGTTGATATGCTGAAGTTCTATTCCCCAGTACCTCAGAATTGTAACCTTATTTGAAGATAGGGCTTTCACAGAGGTGATCAAGTTAAAGGCAGGTCATTAGGGTGGGCCCTGATCAGTATAACTGGACCCTTATACAAAGGGGAAATTGAGAGACAGATACCTAGCAGAGAGAGCACAGTATGCACATGGAAGACGGTCATCTACAAGCCAAGGAGAGAGACCTGGATCAGATCCTCTCTCACAACCTTCAAAAGGAGCGAAACTTGCCAACACCTTGATATAAGATGTCTAGATTCCAGAACTGTGAGACAAATATCTGTTTAAGCCACCTGATATTTTGTTACAACAGCTCTAGCAAACTCATACAGGGACATATTTACTAAGGTGTAAATAAAAATGGACACATTCTTGCTCACTGGTATTTCTCTAGAAGAAAACATCTAACTGCACCTGGCTGGGCCCCCTAAGGTGGAGGATGAGGGCCCCGGTCCCCCAGGATATTTAAGCCACAAAAGATCTTTCCTTAACTTTTATGAATAAAAAAGGTTAAGAAATTTGTTTTGATCATATATGGAGATAGGAGAAAACACTGGCAGAGAGAGTGGGCAAGTTTCACTTAGGTGAAACTGTTCGAGAATCGCTATACACATCTTCCCTGAGATCTATAGAGATTCTCGAACGGTTCACCTAAGTGGGTTTCCTCTAGTTACCAAAGCTGACACTGAGTTTTGTGTCTGAGTTGTTGTAGAACCTGAGGCAGAGAAGTTGTGGGTACATAAGCCCTCCTAAACTGGCAGAAATCTAATGAAAGGGTCTAGTCTGCTTAAAGCCATAGGACGGTGGCTCATGACAATAAGATCTATAGATACGAGGTGCCTGGGTGGCTCAGTCGGTTAAGCGTCTGCCTTGGGCTCAGGTCATGATCCCAGAGTCCTAGGATCGAACCCTGCGTTGGGCTCCCTGCTTGGTGAAAATCTGCATCTCACTTTCCCTTTCCCTCTGCCTCTGTCTCTGCCCATGCTTGTGCTCTCTCTCTCTCAAATAAATAAATAAAAATCTTAAAAAAAAAAAGATACAAGGATGCCTGGCCAACCTGAATTATACTGAGAACAGTAGTGACACCAAAAAAAAAAAAAAAAAAAAAAGCAGATGGAATATAAAACACACATAGGGCACCTGGATGGCTCAGTCAGTTAAGCGACTGCCATCGGCTCACGTCATGATCCTGGAGTCCCAGGATCGAGTCATGCATCAGGCTCCGTGCTCAGCGGGGAGCCTGCTTCTCCCTCTGCCCCTCCCCCTCTCATGCTCTCTATCTCTCAAATAAATAAATAAAATCTTTTAAAAAAATAAAAAACCATACACAAATGTAGTTGCTATCAAATGATTTCCACAGCCTACACACTGGCGTTTCAACAAATCAGGCCTCAGCAGTGCCCCATCATTTGATTGCACAAACAGACTTGACCTCAGAACTTTGTGCTTGGTTTGAAGTGCAGTGGAGGGGAAAATGATGAAGTCTGTATAGATCAGTTTGGATCAGTTTGATTTATAAAAAAACAGTATGATTATGGTTAGAGCCTGCCAATGTCATTCTGGCAAGGTTAGAAGAGATAAAACACAGTGTAATAAGACTTTTTGAAGTGGCTCACATTAGAGGAATGTGAATAGACCCTATAGAACCACCATCTTTTTTAAACCATAGTCTAGCAGTTCTATTTGTGTGGTGGGTTTCCCCCTATTCTCTTCGCTCTTATCCTCCCACAAAATGCCCATTGCCAGAATGTCCCATTCCACCAACCCTTGAAGAAGCATAGCTCCTTGCAGGCTCCCCCCACGTCACAGAACAAGGAGCGTCCGTAATCTCAGTGCCCTCATCCCATCCCATTAAGACCAATGAGGTTGTGCAAATAGGTAAGCAATTGGAGAAAATTCAAACAGTTGTGTTTCCGTCTTCCTTTTCTTGCTTTCAGTCAGTAACTTGCCCAGATAAACTAAAGCCTACAAATGAGGACTGAGTCCCCTTGCTGGAATCTTTCAGTCTGACAGTTTGTGTTGCTTGTCAGTCACCTGCCACATGAAGAAGGCTGAGTCTTGGGGAATGAAAGAAACTGCGTTTGCTGGGAAATAAGACAAGGACGTGTAGGAAATCCCTTAGAGAAGATCCTCGGAAATGGAGATGAAGTCAAGAAAAGGAGGTCTAAATGAATCTAAATATACTCTAAAATGAACAGAAAGAAGACAAAAACTGAGGAGTGAGTCATTTCTAAAACTGAGATCCTGGGGCGCCTGGGTGGCTTAGTCGGTTAAGCATCTGCCTTTGGCTCAGGTCGTGATCCCAGGGTCCTGGGATCGAGCCCTGCATCGGGCTTCCTGCTCGGCGGAGAGCCTGCTTCTCCCTCTGCCTGCCACTCTGACTATCTGTGCACTCTATCTCTCTGTCAGATAAATAAATAAAATCTTTAAATAAATAAATAAATAAAACTGAGATCCTTTAGGGGTGCCTCGGTAGTGCAGCTGGTTAAGCATCCCACTCTTGGTTGTGGCTCAGGTCCTGATCTCAGGGTCCTGCTGAGATGGAGTCCCGTGGTGGGCTCTGTGCTCAGTGGGGAGTCTGCTTGAGGTTATCTCTCTCTCTCTCCCTCTGCCCCTACCCACCACATGTGTGTGCTCTCTCTCTCTCTCTCAACTAAATAAATACATCTTAAAAAAAAAAAAAAGCCCAAAAAGCAACTGAGATCCTTTAGCACATACCCCTAATGGTTCTTTCAGTAGAGTTGTTGAGTAACAGGCCCTGTTAGTCCCTTCTCGAACATCATCCCAAGCACATGCCACAGCACTGCAGGGGCAATTGGCTTCTCATTTCACAGACAAGGCGACTAAGGTGAAGAAAGGTGCCCAGAGTCCCACAGCTAGAGAGAGAGAGAGAGACAGAAGGCAAGGAATGCCATCTCAGACTCTGGTGCCAGGTCTCTGCTTCCTTTCATGATGTTTCTATCAGCCAGGTATTGGATTAGTTTCCCAGGGCTGCCGTATTTACAGGGTACCATACACCGAGGGACTTAAAACAATGGAAATTCATTCTTTCCCAGTTCTGGAGGCCAGAAGCCAGAAATCTAAGTGTCACCTGGGTCATGCTCCTTCTTCAACTCTATGTGGAATCCTTCCTTCCCTCTTCCTAGCTTCTGGCACTGGCTGGCAATCTTGGGCATGCCTGGGATGGCCAGCTGCATCACTTTAATCTCTGCCTCTGCCATCACATGGCAATATCCTCCTGTGACCTCACATCCTCTTCTTACAAGGACACCATCATATTGGATTAGGGAACCACCTTACTCCAGTATGACCTCATCTTAACTGATGATATCTACATGACCCTATTTCCAAATCAGGTCACATTCTGAGATACTGGAGGTTAGGATTTCAACATATCTTTTGGGGGACACAATTCAATCCCTAACAGTTCTCTTTCCTTTGCAAAGGACAGAAACTCAACTCAGACAGACTTAAGCCAAAATTAATTTGGTTGGCTCATGTGACCAATGAGTCTAGGGTTGAAACCTGGCCAGAAACACATGGGTCTAAATGTTCAAGTGGTATTGTGAGAGCTCTGCCTTCCTCTCCCTCCCTTTCTTTTTAGTATGTTTCTTGTGCTATCCCTGTTTCTTCTAGGGATGTTATCCTGATATGGTGGCCCCAAGCAATCCCATACTTACATTCTGTTTCTGCTATTTAAAAACGCTTCTCTTTCCGAGTAGATACAACAGGATCCCAGAATGAAGCCTCACTGGCAGGCTTGGGCATATGCCCATTTGGAAGAAATCACTGGTACAGCCCAGAGAGGGAGGGTGTGGGTCCCCAAGGAAAATTATTACTACTCATAAAGAACAACTTAACAGACAATTTTAGAGCATGATTTGTATTATGAGTTTATGCACAACATTCCTGAGAACCCAGTGGAGCCAGCTTTCTTGGAATTGTTCATCTGAATAGAGCTCCAGATGATTTTGTGTGTGAGCAATCTCCCAGGCATCAAGGCTGGGTCCATTTACCAAAATCCAGGCAAAGCTTTCTTATTAGTCACCTGTTCCCTTATTTCTATGGCAACTGTGAGATGGGAGGCTTGTTTCTATGTGGGCCGTGCTGTTTTTATCCGGCACCACTTTGGAGCTATTCAGCTAAGGTTGAATTTGGGCTGCAGCTAAATTCATGAGGTGAGTAGGAAATTCAGGACCAGCAAAATCACAGTAGGAGGGGAAAATACCAGTTCACTTCAGTTTCAGTCTCTTGGTGCCTCTCAAGCTAGAGGAAAGAAGAGCATTTCTCTACCGTCAGTTCCTCAATTTTCTGAGACTCACAGATAGCTGAGAATTAAAGAAAGTAAGATATAGGGAAAACAACCCTAGCCTTAGAAGTATCTCTCAGGAACTCTTGAGAAATAGCTGGGGAAGTGGTTTTGGAGTCAGATGTAACAAAAATAATGTCCATTTTATGTGCATTCATGTGCCAAGCACTGTGCTAAGGAATTATGTATTAGTTAGCCAGAGCTGTCTAACAAATTACTCCAAAACATAATAACTTAAAATAACACAATTTATTATGTCAGTTTCTGTCAGTCAGGAATCTGGACATGGTTTAACAGGGGCGTTTTCTTCAGGTCTCTCACAAGATGCAATCAAGGTGTCCTCCAGGGCTGTAGATATCTAAAGCCTCAAGTAGGGTTGGATCTGCCACTAAGCTCACTCACATAGTTGTTGACAGGATTCAGTCCCTCATGTGTTGTTAGACTGAGGGCCTCAGTTCTTCACTGGCTATTGACTGGAGGTCACCCTTAGTCCTTGACATGGGGGTTCCACATGATACTTGTTTCATCAGTTGAAGCATGAGGGAAGAGCCAGGAAGAAGAAGAAGAAGAAGAAGGAGAAGGAGAAGAAGAAAAGAAGAAGAAGAAGAAGAGGGAGAGGGAAGAAGAAGAAGAAGAAGAAGAAGAAGAAGAAGAAGAAGAAGAAGAAGAAGGAGGAGGAGGAGGAGGAGGAGGAGGAGGAGGAGGAGGAGGAAGGAGAAGAAGAAGAAGGAAGGGAGGGGAAGGAGGAGAATGAGAAGGAGAAGAAGAAAGTGAGCAAGTGCAAAACAGAAGTCACAATCTTGTATAGTCTTATTTTAGAAGTGGCATTCCATCATTTTTGCTATGTTCTAGTCATTAGAAGCAAGCCACTAGGTCCATCCCACACTCAATGGGAGGGGATTACACCAGAGTGTGACTATCAAGAGTTGGGACTCATGGGAGTCAATTCAGAAATGCCTCCCACACCTGGGCATACATTATGGAGTGTCAGCTCTCCACAACATCCTCTAGTACCCATGCTCCCACAGTCCATATCCATCTCACTTCCCAGACAAATCCAAGTGTAGAAATAAGCCTTTCTCTGGGCCATGACAATGAATCCCCCTCATACCAAACATCAGTAGGAATGGAAAAGGAATCTGTATTTTTTCTCTGTGAAAGGACATCCCCAGGGAACTCATGGCCCCTTTCTCCACCCTTTATTCTCTCCTCCGGTTGGAAAGTTGCGGAGATGGTGCTGGCTCAGACCTCTCCCCTCTCTCTCCTTCACATCTGCCTGACTTCAGGAAGAGAGTATTTTGGTTTACTTGTTTGGCTATCTTAGCAGAGCTCTGCCTGAAGGTTGGGCAAGTAAATTCAACTCAGGGGAGCTTTAACAAACCATTTGTCACACCTAAGCTAAGTCCTCTGGCACAGCTTTTACAGTAATAATGTAGCACTTTGATCTCCATCTCTCTGATTCCTGATTCTGTCTCAGTAAGTGCAGGAGGTACAAAGACGATGGCTCAAAATTCCAAAGATCTCTTCTTCCTTGCTTTCTTATCTTCTACTTTATATAGCCAGGGAGGTGTAGGATAGGCTTGGGGTGGTTTGGTGGTGCCAATTCTGTCCTTCTTAGCAATCCCTCGAGAGCAGTCTAACCTTGGACATCTGAGGGCCCCAGTCAGTTGACCTTGTGTAACTGCCTTCCTGGACCCCAAGCTCTAAGATGGCAGGGAACCTGTCCACTAGACTTCTGTGCCACAGGGCATGAAAGAGATGCCAGTGTGTATTGTTGAATGAATAAATGAGGGCACTTAGTGGCTTTATGGTGGAGAGAAATCAAAAGAAAACAGGCTGAGATGGATCCAAGGAAAGGGAACTCGTAAGTATCCATCATCTGTCAGAGATGTTGACAAAGAATGGAAAAGCAAGTTCTAACAACACACAGCAGAAGGCAGGGATGGAGGAGAAAGGAGGCTTCATTTTTATATCCCCACCAGATCCACCAATATCTTAGAAAATGGTACATGACATTTATTATTTTACTTAATTCTTGCAGCCTCCCTCTGAAGGCAGGTATTATTCACCCATTGTGCCATGTGAAAATGAGCTCAAGAAGCAGAGTGCCTGCCCAAGGTCACGCAGATGGTGGCTCTGGTGTTCAAACTCACAGACCTTTGATGGCTCCAAGATGCTGCCATCAGCAAGAATCACCGAAGTCGCTTAACTTACAAAGAAGACTCATCCTGGCAGCTCTCTGCAGTTCTTCTAGGAAGCCAGACAAGGCCAGGGCAGCTGTGTCAGAAAATATCTCTGCCTCAAGGTTTGAAGATCTGGGAGTTCTCTGACCTCAAACCTTCAGAGCCTCTGAAATGACTTAAAGAGACAGTTACAAGCTTCTCCAGCAGGGAGAAGATGTTTCCTGGGAACTCTTTTTTCTTTTTAATCTTACATCCTAGTTGGCTGTCTTCTAGCTCCCACCACTGCCACTAGGTTTTTTCTCCCAAGATAGTCTTAGGAATGGCAGAAAGGCAGTGATTATCAAAGCAAAAGTGATAGGTACAGGGAAATCGCTGTTAGTCTCTCCACTTTCAGTCTCTCCACTTTTGCATATGTGTGAGTATCTGCATGAGCTGAGGTTCTATAGCAAGGTGGATTTGTGACCTGTGATAGATGACAGCATGGCTATCTGATTCTCATGTGTGGCAGAAATAGTATTTCTGAAGTCTCCTTAGGTCAAGAATCAGCAACCTACAGCCTGCCTATTTTTTTTTCAAAGTTTTATTAGAACACAGCCAACTCTTTCATTATATATCTCTGTGGCTTCAAATTGGGCTTCAAAGATAGTTGAGTAGCTGTGATACAGACCCAAATGGCCTACCCATCCTATGATATTTACTATTTGGTCCTTTTTTATTTTTTAACGATTTTATTTTTATGTAATCTCTACATACAATGTGAGGCCCAAACATCAAGAGTCAACCCTGAGATCAAGAGGCACACACTCCACCAAATGAGCCAGCCAGGTGCCCCTACGATCTGGTCCTTTAAAAGAATGTTTGCCAACTCCTGGTTTAGATCAATGTTGATGATGATGATGATGATGAAGAAGAAGAAGAGAATGAAGATGATGAATATGATGGTGATTGTGATGATAATGATGATGATACTGATGATGAGGGTAGTGATGATCATGATGGTGATGATGATGATGGTAATGTTGATGATGGTGGTGATGGTAGTGATGATGATGATGGTGATGATGATGGTAATGTTGATGACGGTGGTGATGGTAGTGATGATGATGATGCTGCTGATGATGGTAATGTTGATGAGGGTGGTGGTGGTGGTGATGAAGTAACCGACTTTTTTCAAAGCAGACCAAGGAATACATGTGTGCTCTCTTAGGCCAGATGTGGTCCCAGCAGCAGAGAAGACCATCTGGGAGTGACCTTACATTCTGCTGAGACGATCTCCTCAAAGAGGCAGCTAGCACTGCATGCAGAGAAGGTCCAGAAACCAGGGCCTAAGGAGAGAGCAGTCAGCCAAAGGAGAGACATCACCTTATAGGAGTTACAGCCAGGAGGGTTCCAGCCCAGGAGCCTCCCGAGAAGCCATAGAGGCGCTCCCATAGAAAAAGTCAACTTTAACCTCTGTGCTGGCCAGAGAATGCCAAGCCACTTGTCATGTAGAAACCACTGCTTCCCCTCCCTCTCCCTGATTCCACTCTTGCTGGGATATGAAAAAGCGCTGGTGAGTGCACGGGTGAGCAGACATTGTTATTTCCAGAACTAAAGCTGTGGTCAGGGGACTTAAGTGGCTTACGCCTGTCTTTACTACCCCTACCCCGGAGGAACACTACCCCACTAATGCAGGAGACAAAAATAAAGTTGTTTTTGGACCACCTCCCATGAGTCATTCTTGTTCAATTCAGCAACCAATCAATAATAATGAGGTCTTACTGACACCCACCCACACTGACACCCTGGCCCTCATGACAAAGTCCATGACCTTCAAGATGACCGTCCTCCAATCTTACCTGTCTCAGTCATCCTGTGGCCTGCTCTGCTTGTGTGCTGAGCTCTAGTCCCACGAATGCTGAGCACTCGCTAGTCTCCCGGGACCAGGTCCTCCCTCTGCCAAGTGCCTCCCTCTCCTTCCCCTGGTGGCTTTCTCCTCAACCTTGAAGACTCCCTGATCACCCAGTGTAAGGTTGCCACCCTCCCCGTCTCACCCCTGCATGGCTCTTATCACCATCCAATAATGTCACTGTTGTGCAATACTTGCCATCGGTCCGCCATTGGTGCTTGCCATCAGTCTGCCTAGGCCCCTGCCCTCTTCCCAATGCACCCCCAGCACTTAGCTTAGGGCCCGGCACCTAGCTGTGCTCTCTACATGCAATCTCCTCTTCACAGGAGAGGTTCAGTGCAGGCCAAAGAAAACCCGCGTCCAAACTGGATTCATAGCATAGCTGCCTGTCTTGGATGGATGTCCCAGGAAACCTTCTGAAATCCTAAAGAGACGGCAAGGACCCATGGTGTCCAGAGCTCAGGAGGCTGCAGGGAAAGGTCCAGATGAGAAGAGAAGATGGCAGGTGGAGTGTCCAGAGGAAGGGGGGCAGGCTCCAGGTCCAGGGCTCCTTCCGGAACGGCCCCTGTCTCAACACCTGCTGTCCAATGACATGGTCTCTGCCATCGCCAAGGGCAACGGCCTGCCTGCCTCTGCTCCAGCTCAGGCTCAGAAAGAATTCTGCCTGTGAATCCAGAATGTTAGCACACTGGGTTTGTGATGCATGACCAGGGCCCAAAATAGCATCCGTGCCCCCTCCCTTCCTCCCTGGAAAGCCCTCAGGTTCCGCTTCATTATTTTGGTGTCACTGTCTGCAGTCTGCCTGGCTTTCTACTCCCTTTCTCCATCCTGCACCCCCGGCTAACTCTCAGTGGGAAAGCTGTGAACTCAATTCTTAATTAAGTTCCCTTGGCTGCCAAAAATAACTAAACCTACACACATACACGCATGCACACATACGCACGCACACACACACACACGTGCACACACAGACATACGCACACACATGCACATACATGCATGCACACACATGTGCACAGAGACATACGTGTGCACACATATACACATACACAGAGACACACGCACACAGAGAGACACACATGCACACGTGTGCACAGAGACACATGTGTGCACACATGTACACATACACAGAGACACACGCATGCACGCACACACGTACACACATGAGCGCACACAGACATACACACACATGCGCATGCACACATGCACAGACATATGTGTGCACACATGGACACATACACAGAGACATGCATGCACACACGTACACACATGTGCGTGCACAGACATACGTACATGCATGCACATGCACACATACACAGAGATGTGCACGTGCATGCACACACCTGTACACACACTGCACACACAGACATATGCACACACACACACAGAGACGCATGCATGCACACACACATGTACACACATGCGCACACACAAGGCACACACAGACACACACACATGTACATGCACACACGCACACAGAGACATGCACACACACATGCATGCATGCACATGCACACACGTACCTGCACACACAGAGACATAGGCACACATGCACACGCACGCACGCACATAACACACGTGCGCGCACACAGACACACACGTGCATGCATGCACATGCACACACACAGACACAAACACAGAGACTCCCGTGGTCTTTTTCCCTGTGCATCTGATGAAGCTGGATTTGGAGCAGAGAGAATCAGTGCAGAGGCTACCACCTCCACACCTCATTCTGCCCACTTCCTATCCCTCATCTCACCCCAGCCACACTTCAGAGCCAGGCAATGAGAGAGTCTGGGGTAGTGACAGACCCCTTGGGTTCATACCAACCTCTGGTACTTTCCTGCTGTGTGTCCCTGGGCAAGTCACTTCACCTCTCTGAGCCTCTGTTTCCTCATCCATAGTGAGGAAGATGATACTCACATGGCATGGCATTAAGCAGACGCCCAGTTAAATGGTATATGTCATAAGGTGGCCCTGTTGATTCCCACTTTATAAAGGAGAAAACTGACTTGGGATGATGCCGGGACTCGCCCCTAGCCACAGGCTGTGCTGGAGACTCCAGCTTGGATTGCAGATCCCCGGTCCGGTTAAAACCTGATCGCGTCACTCAGCTATTTAAGCTTCTTCAGCGTTTCCCACTGTTTTAAGCCAGAGACCAAAACCCCTGCCAATCCTATCATGCCCTGTGTGGCCCGAGTCTTCCTCCCTTACCGCTTTTCCCTGGAGCCCCATCTCTGACCTCCTGTTTTTACCACTTTCTCCACCTCAGCTACACTGCTTTTGTTTTCCTTGCATGTGCTATATTCCCTCCTGCCTCAGGGCATTTGCACGTGCTGCTCCTCTGTCTGGATACTATTCCCACACGGCACCTCCCTCCCTCCACTCTTTATGCAACACCACCTCACCCCTCAGCTCTCGGCTCCCAACTTTCCTTTCTCAGAGAAACCAGACCTATGGGGCCCCAGACAGGGTCTCATGTCTCTCTCTACTTCTTGACATTTGTAATTAAACATCGTTTGTGGGATAATTAAGATGGCTGCCACTCACATTAGTCTGTGAGCTCCTCAAGAGCAGAGGTCATACAAACCTTATTCACCATTTGCTCTCCGGGCCTAGAACTGTGTCAGGCCCACAGTGGGGCTCCACAGGTGGTTGTTAATATGCAGAGATGAATGATGGAATAGAGAAATAAATGTACCTGAATGCCCTCTGAAAGGAATCAGCATAGCCTTGAAAACCCCCATCCCTCAGCTGGGGGCTCTGACACCGAAGGGTTCAGATACCGCCTCATGAGATGGCCCCACGTGCACCCAACACCTTGCAGATGAGCTCTCCTGGCAAGTCGAAGGAAATACTAATTAACAAGCGACAGGCACCCTGGAAAAATACAGCCTGTGCAAACATGGTGCGTCCAGCATGGAGCCCAGGTGATGTCCGTGTGGCTCACCCACCTTGCCATTCTTCTCCCATTCTGACTCCTGCACAGGGCCCTGGGCTCTGGCAGGGGCTCTGATGTCAGGGCAGGGGATGAAGACTTGCTTTTGTCTTTCGCCTGACAAGCCAACCAGTGGATTCTGCTTGCCTGGGGAGGCGGTTTCCAGCAGACCTGCGGCTCCTGCCGCGCCAACACCAGGAGGGGATGGGATTTGGGCAGCAGAACCCACAGAGCTGGTGGAGGAAGTGGTGTGCTGGGGCTTCAGTTTTCTTCGCTTTCCAGTTTTTGTAGTTTTCAGGAGCCAGGGAAGGATCCCTCCTTGTGTTTTCCCTATCAAAGTCATAACCACCACCACCACAATGCCACATCAGGAAAATTTGGGAAAATAGATGGAAAAAAGTCTCCCACAAATCCAGTGCCCTAAGAGTGCAAGGCCGCGTGTTTTGCAGGCTTGGACCACAGGCAGCTCTGTTTTTGCACAGCTGAGATCTCGGTGCAGAATCAGTTTTGCTTTCACACTGTTTCTTCAGTCAAGGTCACGTGTAAGCATTTTCCAGGTGGCTCCATGGTGCTTCCAGAGATCAGTGTCCACAGCGGCAGGATGCAGCTTCCCCCTGCAGTGGCCGTGCCTTGTCTCACCTGCCAACTCACCTCCCACCACTTCTAGACCCCACGACCCAAGTCCCTGTATCCTGGGCCTGCCGTAGCCAGGGTCTGGGGGAGGACAGAGTCACCTGGGGCAAGCTGCGGGAACTTTCTGAGCCTCCCCCCCATCCTGAGGTCTACCTGGAGGACAGTAAGAGTGCCTTCCTCATGGGCCAAGCTGCTGTGAGGATGAACAGAGCACATGCACGTCCTAGCGCTGCTGTAACAAATAACCACAGACCAGGGGACTGCCACCCACAGAAATGTGTTCTCTCACTGATCAGGAGGCCAAAAGCTCTACAGGTGTTGGCTCCTTCCGGAGGCCGTCAGGGAGACCCCATCCCATGCCTCCCCATTGGCTTCTGGTAGCTGCCAGGTAAGTGCTCCTGGCAATCTTGATGTTCCTTGGCTTAGAGACTCATTCTCAATTTCTACCTTCATTCTTGTGTCACTTTCTCTGTGTCTCCATGTCCTGTCCTCTTTTTATAAGGACACCAATCACTGAATTTAGCCAGGATGATTTCATCTTAAGGTCTAAAGAAATGTGCAACGACCCTATTTCCAAAGAAGGCCACATTCTAAGGTTCCAAGTGGACAAGAGCTTTCAGAGGACACTATGGAACTCACAGGATGACACCAGGGAAGTTATTAGCACCAACAAATCTAACTGTACCAGCAAAGGCAGACGTTTAATACCTACAGAGCAACTTAACCCCCAGAGCAGGGGGCAGACTTATGTACCAGGTTACAGCTGGCCTGGCTGGCCCCTCATGGCCCATGCTGACATCAGAGCCCCTGGCGGAACCTGGGACCCAGTGCAGGAGGAGATCAAGAGGAACATGAAATGTAGGGTGATGGAAGGGAGGGGAATAGATATTCTTAGTGGTCCATGAAAAGGTTTCAGTGTATTTTAAAGTAGGAGAGAAAAATGAATACTATCCAGCTGGAATTGTATTTATCTTTATACCAATGTCATCATAAAATGTAAGTTGTAAAATTATTTTATAAGGGGCCCATGAAGGTATAACACTTGGGACCCATGAAGGTCCTAATGGAGTCCACACTCCTGTGGAGTCGAGACGCATTTGCTGTCCTGTCTTATTACATCCTTACACTGTAGTAGGTATCGTTATTCCCACCTGGGGAGTGAAGACACTCAGGTTCTGTGAAGTTCATTGGTATTAACCTCAACTTGGAAGTGACTTTGGAGGCATCTCATCCTGCCCCCAGGAAATGGCCAGCACACATAGTCTAGGTCTCATCCTGTCCCCAGCGTGGGGACACACAAAAATCAATGTGATGTAATCCCTTCTCTTTAAGACCACCCAGTCATGTGGGGGAAGCACTGGGGGCTTCCCCACGGGATGACTGTTCGTGAGTCCTGAGTGATGGATAGATGAAGAGAGTGTGTGTGTGTGTTTGGGGAGGGGTGGCAGGGTAGGTGGGTACCCATGTGAGGGAGGCAGGTAGGCACAGAACATTCCAGAAGGGAACAGCAGCTGCAAACTCTGGGGCAAGAAGACTGGGCCAGTGAGCTGGGGGAGAGAGGATGAGGAAGAGGCCAGAGAGGTGGGTGGGAACCAGATCATGCCAGGTCTCAGGGGCTTTTATAAGAACTTGGATTATATTCTGTGTAAAATGGAAGCTGCTGGAAAATTTTAAAGAGGGGAGCAGTATGCTCTGACCGAGGTTTCTCCATGATAACTCTGATTGCTGGGGAGATCAGATTAGAGGAGGTGAGAGGTGTGAAGGGGATGTAGGGAGGCCTGTTTGGGGGCTCTTGTCATCAGCTGGGTGACAGGTGTTGTGGGCTCAGCCCACAGTGCTGGCAAAAAAAAAAAAAAAGTGCCAAAAAGCTGAAAGATTTGGGACATTTGGCAAAAGAGGAAGAGTAAGGAACTCTCCTGGGGAGATTGAACTCAGAGGATGAATCAGGGAACACTTCACAAAGGAAGTGGTGCTAAGTAGGGTTTTGAAGACCGAAACAACGTTTGCTCAGCAGATGAAGGCTAAGAGGTTTCTCCCAACACTGACTGCAGCGTGGACATCACAGGAGGACACCCCTCGGTGCTGGGGAGTGCTGGAATACAAAGACTCCAGGGTGGCACATCAGGAGGACAGAGTGCTGGCAAGTCAGGGCTGCAAAGAGCCTCGAATGCCATGCCCACAGTTTGGACTTGGTCCCACAGAAGCCACATGTTTCGTTCACACACTGAATTTCACTGCAAGGACTGGGAACCATCCTCCAAGCGGGAGGCATGAATGAATTACTCCAACACACTGTAAAATCCATTTTAAAAAGTCAAGAGCTGATAATGGCACCTGAAGGAGTGCTCCCAGCTTCACCTGACTCCTTTCTTCCCCGTTCCCTCTCAGTGTGCGAGTCCCGGTGACAGAGGAACCAAAGCTGGGAGAGACTTCCAGGGAGAAGCAGAGATCATGAGATCAGGCTGCCTGCCCTTCACCTCAACCAACCAGAAGGGGCTGCCTGGCCATTGTGAGAGCAGACAGGATGATCGGCCATCATAACCCTGATGGGTTTTTAAATTTGTAACAGAGACACTTTTTCTTGACACGTATAAGGAAAAAATAATTAGCTCATCAAAACCATTGTTTTACATCTCACATTCCTAAGATGGAGCTGGATTTACATACGTATAAGAAGATGAGAGTCAACTTAAAGAAACACATGCAAATGATAGGAGATACTGGCTGTAGCATAAGAGCTGAATTTGGGGAAACTGTGAGTTCACCAAATTTCTTTGGGGTTTGGGGGATTTGGGGCTGCAAGCCCCAGCGCACTCTGGTGTGGGGGGCATGGTGGTCTGAGGTTCGTGAAGGCTGCTTTAGAAAGGAGCAGGACGGGGGTGCTGACGTGGCAAGGCGGCGGTTGGAATTCCGTGGACGTGGCCTTGCTCTCTGTGGACCCCCCCCCCCCCCCCCCCCCCCCCCGCATCAGGCTCTGAGTGACATGTGCTCACACTTCACATGCGCCCCGAGGTGCAAAGGCGGGCACAGCCAACTGTGGGCTCTCTTTTCCGGAGCTCAAGCTCGAAGTGGTTGACACAGAGGTCCTTCCCATGGGAAGGACCAGCAGAGGGCACAGAAGGATGGAAAACGTCTTCCCCGCACATGCAGTAAAACGATGGTAACATCAGTAACAGCGACCGCTTACTAACACGCTCATTCTGTGCTCTGCCCTTTACATGCACTCCACAATCGATTCTTCCCCCAACCCAGTGAGGTAAGCAGCCTTACCCCTTTTTCACAAATGAGGAAACTGAGGCTCCGAGCCATCAGGCATGTTGCCCAGGTGACCCAGCTGTGGTAGACCGAGGATTCCAGCCCCAATACGTTGATGCCAAAGCCCAGAGTTTGAATGACAAGCTGGAGGCCAGGCTGAGTTGCAGATGTGTTTGGTTTGGCCGGCTCAGTGTTTGGTTCTTTTCTAATTGGTTGGCAATACCAGAGGATTGAGAGATTTCACCTGAAAATCCATCATCCTGACTTCTCTAAGCAGAGCTGGGCGATCAGGCTTACCTAACTGGGTTGGGAGAAGAATCGATTGTGGAGTGCATGTAAAGGGCAGAGCACATTCTCACCGGGCAACACGGGTGGGGCTGCCTCCGACGGTCAGTGCCTTTGCTCTGGACTTCCCCACAGGCCCCGCGAGTCCCCACTGTCCCTCTCACACCTGCCCACCTCCCCCACTTCTAGAACTGGATGGGGCAGGCATCGGAGTTTGGGATGCCCACTCTGCCTCGTCCATGGTGGCACAGAGAGAGCCCAGGCCTCCTTGGAAAGGCCTGCTTTATTTCTGCTTAGCCCTGGCTTCCTCTTTATGCCTGCGCATAAATCTTCCCTGTGTCCACAGTCTCAATGGGGAAACAGAGGCCCAGAGAGGGGAAGGCCTGCATGAGTTTCCTGTCCCTCCTGTAAAAACTTTCCATGAATTTACTGCCTTAAAACACCACACATTTATTCTTTTATGGATCTGGAGGCCAGGAGTACAAAGTGGGTCTCACAGGATGGGAAGCTCTCTGGGGTGTCCTTTATAGAGGTGCTAATCCCACTGGGGAGGCTGGAGGGACCTGGTCACCTCCCAAAGGCTCCACCTCCTAATACCATTGCATTGGGGGTTAGAATTTCAACATAGGAGTTTTGGGGGGACACATTCAGACCACAGTGGAGAGGTTTCCTTGCCTTTCCTAGCCGCTAGAGGCTGCACGCATTCCTTGGCTTGCGGCTCCCTCTCCATCCGCAAAGCCAGCAGCATGGCCTGGTCAAACCTCTCTTTCACACAGAACCCCATGATGACACTGGGCTGCCTGGATCATTTCCCCATCTCAAGATCCTTGACTCAATCCCATCTGCAGAGTCCCTTTCACCATGCCAAGTGACATTTTCGGTTCCAGATGATTAGGATGCGGACATCTTTGGGACCATTATTCAGGACTCCTGGACATGTCCTGGCTTGGCCTGTCTCACCCCTCTGATCCACACTCCACGGGCCTTTCCAGAAATGCAAATCTGAGTACTTCCCTTGAAACCCGCCATGGCTCCCAGGGTGAAATCCAAGTTCAGTATCCAGCATTCAAAGGACCCACAACCGGGCCCCACCGTGTCCACCTTCTCACCTGGAGACAGTGCTGGAGTAGGGGCCAGGGACTCGGTGCCTCGCTTGCCCTGATGGCATCAGACACATTCACATTTTGTATATTATTCCTCAGCTACTTGAGCAAAACGTGGTGAGTGGCTGACCCCATTTTATAAATACAAAGTGGCCAGAGAGGTCGAGCGATTTCCCCAACATCACACAGCTAGTAAGAGGAAGACTTGAGGTTTGGACTTAGGGCTCTTTACGTCCACCACCTGGTGTGCGCCGAGGGCTGGACAAAGGAGTACGGAGCTGTGGGCGCTTGTGAGCCTCTTCCAGCTCTGACGCCAACAGCCTCCTGGCGGGCAGCATCGTCAACAGAAAGCCAGAGAAGTCACCAGCACAAGCCCGGGACAGTTACCTTGGAAAAATAATTCCAGGCACATGACTGGGGCTTAACTGAGACACAAGGCTGCCAGGATTCAGCTCCATGCAGGGTGCCCTGCCCTGCCTTGCCCCGGGATGCGGTTTGCAGCCTGGCAGCTGGGGTGCAGATCGAGAGCGCTGGGGGAAGTCCTTTCCCTGCCGCCACCACGGCGAGGCCAAAGCAAGCTGTCCCCCTCTCTGGGCTGACCCCTTCCTCTCCCTCCCTGGATGCCTCTAGCTGTCGCAGGGGAGCCAGCCAGACGGGAGCGGCAATCCAGACTCCTGCGGACAGGGCAGTGTGAAAGTGGGTGTCGCCGCAGGCCTGCAGGGGACCCTCAGGGCTCCAAACCCACCGGTCAGGGCAGCCCTTCCACTGACAACCCAAGTTCACCACACACCTCCTGATCTCCCCACTGCGGGCACGCAGCTAGCAAGGTCACGGCTGGCTGGTCCCCAGGGCTCACTTTAATGCCTCTAGCTAGTATTGTTATTTTCATCATCTCATTCACCGGAGGAGGGGGCCCATGACCAGGGCAGCCTGCTCAGTGCCGGGACATGGCACCCTCAGCCTGGCCTTCTGCTCCACGTGGTCAAACTCCAGCTGCGTTCTTGGCTTGCTGTGCACCCACGGGAACAGCAACATAGACACTCCAAAGCCTCGTCCCTCATCCTCATCTTCGTGTGGTTCGCACACTGAGACACGTTTTACCAAGCCGACGATTTCAGTCCATTCTATTTCTGCTATTAAAACACGCATCAGAAGTGTTCCCTCTTTTCCAGACGAGCCCACAGTCCTGGCCTGGGGATGATGGGGAAGATGGGGATGATGTCACATGCTCCCTCGGCTTGTTCTGCATTTTCAGTCATTCATTCAACACCTTGGTTGTGTGTCCGGCAACGTGCTCTGTGTGGGCAATGCCACGGCGGACAAGAGTAACACCGTTCCTACCACCTGGAGCTCAGAGCTGAGAGGGGAGACAGGCAGGTACAGTCACATGAGAAAGGGGAGAATAGCCTGAGTGTCCGGTGTTGGGCCCTCTGAAGAAACAGGATGGGGAGGCATAAGAGAGAGGGGGAGAATACTTGAGATCAGAGGTCAAGGCCAGGAGGAAGGGGGTTGGCAGCAGGTTCCAGGAGGACGGCACAGCTCTGTGGGGCGGAGACGGGGCTTGCACGGTTCTTCCCCTGCCCTGTGTCTCAGGTTTCCCCTCTGTGGAATGGGCAAGGCAGCCTTTCTGCTCTGCCAAGCTGTTGGAGGGTGAAAGGAGGAAATGCACAGAAAGGACATTTTCCAGCAGAGGGTGAGAGCTCACTCGGGAGCGAGCGTCACTTTTGGGTCTGTGTGTGGAAGGCAGGGGAGCAGCCAAGGAGACAGCCTGCCAGGGTTGAGATGCCAGCTCTGTTGATTGCCAAGTCCTCTTCTCCAGCGTAGGGTTCACCTTGGGTCTGTGAAGGACTCCCAGCCCAGGCCAGCTGCAGGAGGCTGGGGACATCTGAGGGGCGCCTCCAGGCACCAGGGCTCCCCTGGGAACCCACAGAAGGATTGACCAGAAGCCACCAAGCTGGGCCCGGGAGGCGGGACGGGGGAGGGGCGGCACGGGGATGCCTCAGATGTGGTCCTGGTCCAAACAGGTCTCCATCCATAAAAAGATCTTCCCGGGCCCACACAGAGCAGGGATAGATAGAGGCACTGGCAGCTCTCCCAGCCCAGGAGGCCAGGCAGCTTGGGGATTTCTAGGAAGGACCGGCTTCTGGGCTCCCTTTGGACAGAACGGGGAAGGGGGGTCTACATTTGCACGGCACTGCACACAGGAGATGCTTTTACGACCCAGAGGGGGCTGAGGGAGGGAGGGCTGGGCCGTGGCCACCGAGCATCGATCTGCGATCTGCGTATGCACAAGATGAAGCCTCCATGAAAGCCGAGAAGCTGGAAAGATCTTTGAGCCAGGCCCTGGAAGATGACAAGAAATGGAATCATTCGCCAGGCAGAGAGGAGGAGGGCCGGGTGACGCAGGGTTGAGCCCCCGCGCGGCGGGCAGGCTCTGCGGCGTGCGGGGGCCCTGTCCGGGTAGCTGGTCGCTCGCGGGCGCCGGGGAGCGGGGGCTCCGGCTTCAGCGCGGTGCGGGAAGGGGGCCTCAGCCGGACAAAGGCGGTCCCGGGGCGGCTGCGAGCGCGCGCTCCCCCTGGTGGCGAGCCGCTCCCCTGCAGCCGGCGAGCGAGCCGTCCCTTTGTTTTCCTGCTGCGGCTCCAGCCGGGGCTTGCTGGGCATTCTGGAAGCCGGACTCTGGGCTAGGGGCGCCGCGGACCGCGATGCCAGGGCGGTGCATGGGAGCCAGAACCGAATCCCGGCGCTGCGGCTCGCTGGCTACAAGGCCTTGGCTGGCTCAGCCCGCTTACAGCCTCAGTTCCCCCCTATGTAACATGGGGACAAGGAGCCACCCAACTCATGGGCTAGTGGGGGGATTGGTTGTGCTCCAGATGCTGATTGAGGTCTTCTCGCCTCTAGCCCCACATTTACCCCCCTCCCCCATCTCAACAGCAGCTAATGGGGGGTTGTCTCCACCTGGTCCTGGTTACAGCTCTTTTGCAAGTTCCACTAAGAAATCCATTCCCATACACCGTTTTGTGAGCTTGAGTGGAATTTTAGAGGAGATTTGGGGGCGGGAGGGCTCAGCACACAGAGCATAGTGTCTCTCCCCTCCTCTCTTTCCCACCTTCATTCTTCTGAGCCTCCACCATACCTTCCCCTTGTCTTGGAGCCATCCATTTAGAAGACATCGTTGGTTGCTGGGGCGTACCCTCATTGTCTCACCGTGTACCTCCAGACATTGTTCCCAAGCAGATGCCATGTTCGTCCCTGAGAGGAAGCTCCACAAATGGAAGGTCCTCCGTCCTGGCCTGTGGGAAGTGTGTGGTGGTGGATCTATGCTCGTTAAATCCTTTCTGGAGCCAGATCTGCCACCAACTCACCCTGCGGCCACTCTTCCCTCTTTTAATTTGATTATTTTCAGTCCCACCAGATAGAGGAGGAAGAAAAAGAGAGAGACAGAATGAATTCGTTTGCTGGGGCTGCCATAACTCGTATCACAGAATAAGGGGGCTCAAAGAACAGAAATTAATCTCTTCACAGGTCTGGAGGCTGAAAGTCCAACATCAAGGTGTCAGTGGGGTTGGTTTATTCTGAGACCTCTCCCCTTGGCTTGGAGATAGATATCCATCTTCTTCCTTTGTCTTCACATGACCTTCTTTCTGTGAGTCTGTGTGGCAATTTCTTCTTATAAGGACACCCCTCATATTGGATGAGGGCCCAAACTTGTTTTAACTGAATTGCATCTTTAAAGACTCATCTCCACATACAGTCACATTCTGAGGTACTAAAGGTTAAGACTACAATACACGACATTTTGGGGACACAACTCCTCCCATAACTGAAAGAAAGAAAGAGGCAGGATGGGGCGGGGGGGGAGAAAAACAGTGTTGCCCCATATTGCCTCTTGCTTTCTCTTACTGGTGTTTATAGGATGAAGTGACTGACCATAGATGGTGCCTTGAGGACCAAAAACGACCTGCAAGTGTGACTGACAACATTTAGGTCAGGCGATTTCTCACGAAAGTTTGGATCTCAATTTCCTCTTGGACGTGGTGCCCTGAACGCGCATTCTGACTGAGTGGAGTCCATTTTCCTCAGGGCTTTGCAGTTCCCCACTCTGCCCACCTGCCCACCCCGCTCATCATGGTGAAGGAGCCGCTTTGTGGTGGGAGCCCCAGCAGATAAGCCAGTGCGTGGCTAACTGGGGGAGGGCTTGCTAGACAGAGAGAACAGAGTATGCAGAGTGTTTGCAGAGCAGATGAGAGGCTGGTACCTCCAGACTGCCAGTTACAAAACGAATAAGTTCCGGGGATGTGATAGACAGCATGAGGACTAGAGTTAACAACGCTGTATTAGATATTTGAAAGTTGCTAAGACAGTAGATCTTAAAAGTTCTCATCACAGGGGCGCCTGGGTGGCTCAGTTGGTTAAGCGACTGCCTTCGGCTCAGGTCATGATCCTGGAGTCCCGAGATCGAGTCCCGCATCGGGCTCCCTGCTCGGCGGGGAGCCTGCTTCTCCCTCTGACCCTCCCCCTCTCATGCTCTCTGTCTCTCATTCTCTCTCTCTCAAATGAATAAATAAAATCTTTAAAAAAAAAGTTCTCATCACAATAAAAAATGGTAACTATGTATGGTAACAGATGTTCACTAGACTTACTCTGGTGATCATTTTGCAATAATACAAATATTGAATCATTATGTTGTACACCTGAATCTACTATATCAATTATATCTCCATTTAAAGAAAGAAAGAAAAGAAAAACAGAGAGCAATACCTGAGCCAGACGGAGGCGGGGAGCGGACAGGGAGGTATCAGGGCAGATAGAGAGGCCCTGGTGAGGACTTTGGATTTTATTTCAAGTGAGATGGGGGCCACTGGAGAGCTCAGGGGAGAGACAGGATCTGACTCATTCTAACAGGACAAGTCCAGTCCCCTGGAGGTAGCTGAGGGGACCCAGGGGTCATCGTATGGGCTGAGCAGGGCTCCGGCTGGAGTTTGAGTCGCTGCATTTGCTGACTGACCAGATGTGGGGCAGGAGAGAAAGAGTGGAGAATGAGAGGAAGTTTGGGCCCAAGCACCCGCAAGGGTGGAGCTGGGGGGCCACAGGGGACAGGGTTTGCTCCCTTGCACTGCCGGCCTGTGTGGTGGGCACTGGTGACTCTGTCCTGTTCCGTCCTTGGGACAGCACTACAGGTGGGCGTCGCAAACACCCGTTTATTATGAGGCATGGAGGAGGAGAGGTGAGCCCCAGCTTGGAATAGGAGCTGCGAGCCAAGCCGTGAAGGTGGGCAATGAGAATGTCAGCATGGACTCTCCCACCAGTGCTCACCGGCTCCAGGCACCCTGCTGAGTGCTCTCCCTGCACATCCCCTGTCAGGCCCCCCGCTGCCGTGGTGCAGGGCCTGGCGCTGTCCCTGGCTCGCAGATGAGAAAGCCAAGCTAGGACACGGGACATGGCCACCTGATGGCGAACCTCTGAGCTGGCTGGTCTCTCCAGGTGGGCCGCGCTGGACACCCAGAGTTTTGTTTGGCACAACAACTTCCTAAGTCTGGGTGAGGCTCAGGACCGCTGTGTTCCCGGGGTGCCTGCTGTTGTTGGCAGGGGACTGTGCTTGTCACGCTGAGCTGCTGCAGGGTGACAGATACCCGCCTCTGTTGCTCAGTAATGTGGAAGGATGCTGCTCCACAGGTGAAGACCCAACACCTCCCTGTGTGCACGTGTGCGCGCGCATGTGCGGGCATGTGAGCATCTGATGGAAAGGATGCTAGGAAGGGCTCGTTGAAAGGCACCCTGGGGAACCTCGGGCCCTGCCAGGGAGCGCTGCTTGTGCCCAGGGGAAGAAACCGAGGCTCCCTCCCCAGACTGCAAGCCCATTAGGTAAAACCCTGGGGGTTTACTCAGCACTGTTACCGGGCCCTGCCTACCTTTGGAGCACAATAAACATGAGTTGAATGAAGGCATGAATGTGTGGCTTCTTTGTTTTGAAGCCCTGTGTACTCACTGTCGCCAAGTCTCAACATAACTCTGTGATTGCAAGTCTTACGTTACAGGGAAGGGATCTGGACTCAGAGAGGGGACTGCTGAGCCCCAGGGAGCCCACCCAGGTGGAGGTGGAGGGGGGACGGAGGGCGGGGAGTGGCTCAGGCCCCAGAGCAAGCTGCACACACTCCTCTCTCTCTATCCCCCCCTGCTGAGCTGAGTTAGGGCGGAGAGGCTTGCCGTGTCACCTAGGCCAGATGCAAGTTCTTGCTTGTCCCTACTCTCGGTGTCGCCTGGAGACAGTCACTTCCCTTCTATGTCCCTTAGTCTTATACTCTAGAAAATGGAAGATAAGAGCACATAGCTCAGAGGGGAGCTCGAGAATGGGACAGATCATCACTGTGCTGTGTAAACTCTAATAATGATGCTAACTGGCACTGCTGAGGACTCACCCCGTGCCAGGCACCCTTCTAAGCTTATTTAATCATTACAGCACCCTCTGAAGTCAACACTAATATCCTCCCTGCCTTACAGATGAGGAAACGGGAGGCTCACAGTACTGCAGGGACGTCATATGGCCTCTAAGCGGAACAACTCGGCTTAGATGGTAATGCACTGTGTGGTTGTTATCATTATGCCGGTTCTTGAAATCAACGCTTGTTGAGTTTAAGAACACTGAGGTTTGAGTCCTTTACGCACCCTTTTCTCCTGCGCCTCCAGGGGAGGGTCCCAGGGGCTGAGAAGCCGCGGCCTCAAAGCAGAGGCTGAGAGCTCGGCGGGAGCTCTGCGGGTGGTGTTCGTGCGTTGGCTGTGGCAACACTGCCCTCCAGTGGTGAGGATGCAGCATAGCCCCTCGTGCCATCTCAGAGCGCAGACTGCAGAATCCTCGAGAAAGGATGGTGTTCTGTGAGAGCAACCACAGACTCCTGGATCGTTGGAGCTTCAAGATCTCCCGTGTGCTATAAAATGACTCTGTGTCCATGCATTTCTTGGTGTTGGGAGTAAGCATGTCTTTGAGTGAGGGCTTCTGGAGACAATGCCTGCACTCCCCATTACAGCCCCTGGTGGCAATAACATGTTGATAATGAGTTCACAACTGGCTTCCAGGGGGTAAAACCTTAATGTGCCGCATTTGCCAGTCTTGCTACCAACATGGCCATCCCCGAGTGACAAGCTCTCAGAGGAGTCCCTTGGGCTTGGGGCTGTGGAGTCTTCAGGTCTGAGCAGGCTTGGGGTTTAGCTTCTTAAACATCCCTCTGTGCTCATACATACGTTCACATTCGCTGGGGCTTTTGTTAGACATAAAACGGGGTGATGCCTCACACATTTCTCTTCTATGTGCTATTTTTACTGAAGGGTGAGGTCCATCTCTCCGGTTGATGTAGACAGATCTGTGTCTTGCTCTGTCATTTGTGCAAAGCAATCCGTTGGAGGGATTACTTGGATTTATTTACCCAACACACCCCAAGGAGCATCCAGGTGCAAGGCTGGGTGAACTCCTCCTCTTCTGTCTCCAAAGTCAACGTTGAAATATGAGTCTTCCTACTTGTATTTTTATAATCTAGAGGATAGATTTTCAAGAGTGGGATTTCTGGGCCCAAAGGTAAGTGTGTATGAACCTATAATAAACACTTCCAGAATTCCTTCCAAAATGGTTGTCGCAGTTAGCGTTCCCACACCTTTTGTAAGAGAATGACGATTGCCCCACATCAGAATCCATTCGCCATTTATTTTTTCGGCACTGCAAATCTAATGAGCGACAACAATATTGCATTTAATTCTGTACTTCCCTGATGACAAGGGGAATGGGTTTGCCTTTGTACATCCTTGGCTCGCTTTTAGATTGCATTGTTCATCTCCAGCCAAAGTCATTTTCCTAAAATGTCATTACTATTTTCACTGTTTTTTACATTTAGATTCTGAATGCACTTTGGAGTAGTAGTCAACCCATATTTTGTATGTTACATATGTTATATACTGTATTCTTATCATAAAGTAAGAGAGAAAAAAAGAAATGTTATTAAGAAGATTATAAGGAAGAGCAAATACATTTACAGTGCTGTACTGTATTGTATTTGTCAGAAAAAAATTTGTATATAGTTGGACCCACTCAGTTCAGACTCGTGTTGCGCAAGGATCAGCTGTATTGCTTACGAGCTGGGTGTCCTCGGTGGAGGTCTTTGCTTCTCTAGGCCTCTGTCTTCTCATCTATACACAAGAGGTGATAAGCCTTGGATCCCAGACCTTCCCACGTCATAGGAACCCAATACAACTCCCTTCCTCCCTCTTTTCTTTGAGTAGGCAAAATCTGATCACTCCTTGACACCCATGCCCATCCCTCTGTAGTTTGCCATCTCTGTAAATCATAGTCCTCGGGGCCCCTTCGGAGCCCCCTATGTTGGAAGGGGAGATGCCTTAGCTCTGCACCAGCTTCAGCCATCGGGCGGAGGTGGCGTCCTCCACATGGCTCTGGCCCCCACTCACCAGCCATGGGGTTGCCTTCAGACCTGGGGGAGTACAGAGCCGACCCTGGCAGGTCATCAGTGTCCACAGTGAGCTCCAAGTGACTTCCTGGGGACAGCAGTCACCTCCTGTTCATGCTGTCTGGTCTGTAGACCCCTAACAGGTCGATGGGAGATGCCATCATGGCGGCATCAGGTTGCTGTCCTTGTGCAAACACATTCCCTGAAAGGACTTCTCCCATCTCCCTGTAGGACCCAGAGCAAGCCTACAGTGGCTTTGGGAGGCATGGCTTGTCTTCCTGCCTGCTGGAAGAGCCTGAAAAAGATCTGGGGGGGCGGTGCGGGGGTGTCTCACCATCGTGGCTGCTACTCCTGCCGTTTCTCCCTCATTGTCCATCCATTCATTCATTCACTCTTGCCCTCACTCACTCTTTCCTTCACTAGCCATTTAGGGAACACCACCTAGTACTCCAGGTCCTGGAAGGGACGCAAAGGGATGGAACCTTGGAGAGTTACTCACACCAATCATTTGCTGACTGAATGCATGAAGGAATGAGTACATATCAAGATGAGGGTCATACTCTCAAGGGAAATACAGTGTCGTTGAGATAAGTGCTGCTGTAGACCAGGCAGAACGTGAAGGTGGAGAAGCTGAGAAGCTGAGACTAGAGCATCCAGGTGGTGACAAAGATTCTCCCCTTGACCAAATTCCACCCAGGCTCCTCTGAGCTCTTTTTCAGTGAGGCCTTGGACTTCCGTGTTGGCCTCTGCATTGTCCAATTTTAGCAAGAATCCTGCTAAGTCAGTTTAACCAGAATCCCCCACCCTCAATATCCAAGCATGTTCCTCATCCCTCCACGCACCCGCCCCCCCATTGTGATGTTTGATCACCTTGGCCTGTCTTCAGCAGGAATCTGGTTGGGTTTATTTAGTCAGAATCCCTCTGTTGAGAGTTTAGCTCAGCTACTCCATGGTATTGTTGCCTCAGTAGGTATCCATTCTGTTTGGCCAAGCAACCCGGGGGGCCTTACACTGATGCTGGCCCCTCAGGCGCGGGCCCTGGACAGCAGCTGCAAGTCCGATGCAAATGTCAGTCTCCAACTTTACATCTCCAACAGCCTTGGCGACCCACAGTCTCCCCTGCCTCCCGGCGCCTGTGTGCCTTCTGCACCACTTTGAGAAGACCCGCGGGGGGGCTTACCAACACCCCCACCCCACTCTTTTGGTAGGGCCCCAATCTGGCCCTAGCCCTGGGACCCCTCAAGGCATGCCATGTACCTCCTCCAGCACCTGTGAGTCTTAAACTTCTCTATTTCAATTTCTCTTGGAGTCTGGTGTGGAACGGAGGTTCACCATCGGGCACCCCGTGCTCCACTCCACTTGACAAGTGTTCATTTAGGGGCCCTAACACCCCCCGACCTGATGTGTCCTCCACGCACTGACTTCCACCCTGCTCCTTGGCTCTGAATTCCCACTTGCCCATGCTGTATTCAGAGTTGAGTTCATCTCTCCCCCCTCCACCGTAAGACCCCATTGCAGCAGTCCCTATACCTACAGACATGGTTCCTCTTGAATAAAGTCCTCCTTACCGGCTTCAGCAAGCGTCATGGTGAAGACTGCAGGATGGCAACTCACTTCCTCCCACGGACACACTGAGTCTACAGGTCCATACGAACAATCTCCTCTGCTGAGTGACAACCACACATCTGGCAAACAAGAAGAAAGCCACATCAAAACAGGTAGGAGCACCATGGGACCCAGCCCTGCCATACACCCCAATCCCAGTGCGGCGACCCCTAGCTATAAGGAGCTCCAAACCTAGAGCTTCTCCCTGGAGAGCAAATGGTTCCAACCCCACAATGGGCACCCCAACTTTTAAGACACACATTTGAGAGGAAACAAATAAATAAGTAACAACAAATATGAATCATTTTTCTTAATCAGTGGCGCGGGTTTCGGAATGACAGCTGAGCCTTCAGTCTCTAGCAACCCCTCATTGGTTGGGGGCCCCTGGGCAAGTCATTTTACTTCCCTGAGTGTCTATTTCATTACCCATGAAGTGAGGTTAATAAAGTTTATCTCGGGGGACACCTGGGTGGCTCAGTCAGTTAAGCGTCTGCCTTCGGCTCAGGTCATGATCTCAGGGTCCTGGGATCAAGTCCCGCATCGGGCTCCTTGCTCAGCAGGGAGCCAGCTTCTCCTTCTGCCTGATGCTCCCCCTGCTTGTGCTCTCTCTGAATGACAAACAAACAAACAAACAAACAAATAAATAAATATTTATCTCAGGTTTGTGTGGAAAGGGTTTGGCTCAGGAATGTGTGTATGTGTGTTGGGGGGCTGGGTTATCAATGTGCTTCCTTCCCAAGGCACTTGTGCGGGTAACCCCAGCTGTGTGTGGGGAGTGGGTTCTGCTGGGTTCCTTTGCCTTCCTCCCCAGGCAGGTATCTCTTTCTTTCCCTGTGATGCATCATGGTTGGTAGGACTATCTCTGCACTTTCATGTGCAGAGAATCCTCTCGCCTCGACAATGTAAACACTTTTTTTCTGTTCTCCTTTGCTGATATGGATTTTTCTTTAATTTTATATCGTTGTTTCACTTAAATCTTGAATAAAGGGTATGAAAGCCTAAATTCCAGTCCCCACTAAGAGAAACCAGAGGCCCTTGGAGTGATGTCCGACTCCAGGTCTGGGACTGAGAATGTGCAAGATGAGTGTGAAATTTCTCATCCTGCCTGAAAGTAAGAAGTTATCAAAAACATCTCGACTGGGAGAGGAGCCAATCTGAAGGACTTCTCCTGTCTAAAGATGGGATGATTCTAGCATCAGAAAGAATAATGACTATGATGGATGGAAATACAGCAAATGCATAATGATGTTACTGCTCACTTTTGGAGGTTGCTAGGATACCAGTTCATTATTCTGAAAATTGATAAATAAAGGGAAAGAATAAAACATTCTTCTTGCCTTTTCTCTATAGACCATATTTCAGGATGAGCAAATGGTTGATGAAGACATGTTCTCTTTAGTAGAATCAAAACTAGAAAAGGCAGGAGGAATGACAGAGTTGGAAAATGAACTTTGTGCAAATAAAACACTCCATCTTGGCAACGGTCGTTAATGTCTGCAAAAACTCTCAAGGGACAGATTGATGAGCTGACTTGCACTAGATGCTGCAATTAGGCTGACACTACATTAACTCAGTGGACAATTTAACATCACCAAAGTGGGGTCACCCTGACATGAGATGTCTCCAGACACAGTAGGAAGTCCACAGAACCACCCATAAGGTATTCTTGCCAAAGTCACTCACCTGGGATTTCACCAAGCTTCCAGAACTAAGTTTCCAGGATACATGTGGGAGAAAGGAACTTGTAAGCAGCATCAGTCAATCAACCAAAAACATAATGTGAGAAATTCTACCAGAAAAATGACGCCACTTTTTCAAGAAATGAATGGCTGGCAGGAGGAGGGGGGAGAGAATTGCTGGATAAAGAGAACTAAGAGACATACCAAAAAACGCAATATTGGATCCTTTATTTGGATCCCAATTCCAACAAAGCAACTAGAGAATGACATTTTGAAGACAATTGGGGGAAAATGAATAAGAAGTCCTTACGTGACAGAAACTCACACTGAATTAAAGACCTGGGCTTTCTGGCTGGACATTCAATGTCCCGAGGTGTTTTTTGGGCCCGGAGCTGTGTCATACCGACAGGGTTGGGAAGGAGAGGGATCCAAGGCTCTTCCTTTGCTCCTCTCCCATGTCCTGGCACTTCCCTGCCTACAGACATCTAGATTCCATCTCCTTCTTTCCCTAATACCACTGGTCTCACCCAGGGAACATCCTAACTAGGCTTCCCATGCCCACTCTTGGATCCCGGCCGGTTCATTCTGCACTTAGCAGCCAATTAAATCCTTTAAGCTTTGGGATATGAATTAGAGTAACACTGGCTGCTGTAAGAAATAAGCTCGACAATTCTGTGTTCACCCATGGAATTAATTCCACATTGTTCTATGCATGTCTTAAATCATTGTCCATACTAGGTGATCCTGGTTGGCAGGAGACTTCCCTCCTTGAGGTCATTCAGGAGTCGAGGTGCCTTTCATTCTGCAGTTCCGTCTTCCTCTAGGGCCTGCAAATCCCTGGCATCCTATGGTGGAAGGAGAAGTGAGGAGAGAGGGGACCCTGATTTTTATGAGTCCCATCCTAGTGATATCTGACATTTCACTGCTGAGAACCAGGCATGTGGCCACCGGTGGATGCAAGGCAGGTTGGGTGATGAAGTACCTGGCTGGTCAGCTGTCTCCCCAGAAATATGGCCACATGTGCCACTCCACAGGTGGAAGGTGACTGCATGTGATAATGTGTAGAGTGCTTAGAACCATGCCTCACCCATGTAAGTGCCCGATAAATGTCATCACTTTTTTTTTTAAAGATTTTATTTATTTATTCATGAGAGACAGAGAGAGAGACAGAGGCAGAGGGAGAAGCAGGCTCCCCGCGGAGCAGGGAGCCCGATGTGGGACTCGATCCCAGGACCCTGGGATCATGACCTGAGCCGAAGGCAGACGCTTAATCGACTGAGCCACCCAGGCGTCCCATGTCATCACTTTTTATTATTTAACTAACACCCACACATTATTCTAAAAATTCAAATAGAACAAGAATACATCAATGAAAGTGAATTCTCCCTCCCATCCTCCAGCCATTTGCCTAAGAAACCAGTGTCACCAGTTTCTAGTACATTCTTCCAGCATGCATCGTGCATGCGTATGAACTCACAGATATAAATATACAATATATACACATATATATTTTTTAAGATTTTATTTATTTATTTGTCAGAGAGAGAGAGTGAGAGAGCACAAGCAGGGGGAGTGGCAGGCAGAAGGAGAAGCGGCTTCCCACTGAGCAGGGAGCTCGATGAGGGACTTGATCCCAGGACCTTGAGGTCATGACCTGAGCCGAAGGCAGACGCTTAACTGACTGAGCCACCCAGGCGTCCCTACACATTTTTTAAACAAAATGATATTTTTTAATTTTTAATTTTTTAAACAAAAAATTTTTTAAACAAAAATGATACCGTGACATATATTTGCTCTGTTCCACTTAAGAATATATCTTGCAGATCATTCCAAATTTGCACAGCTGGATCAGCCCCATTCACTTTAGCAGCTGTATAGTTTTCCACCGAATGGTAAAGACATCATTATTTAACCAATCTTCTACTGAAGGGAAGGATGTTTATGTAAATTCCACTTTTCTTTCCAATTTGGTCAAAGGAAGACAAATTAATTAATCTCTATGCTGCCTGAATACAAAAATGAGAACAGAGGTTCTGCTTTAGGGAGGGCAAGGAGTTGCCCTGGGGGCAGGCCTGGGAGCTGCAGGTGCGTGCTCCAGGCCTGACTTGGCCATGCAGCTGGGGGAAGTCAATAAGACAGGAATCCTTTTTTTTCTTTTTTTACTAATTCAATGAACCTTCCCTGCTTCTTCAGCTTTAACAAAGTCATATTTTCTTGGCTGTTGGTCTGGTTCCCCCTCATGCAATGTGTCTGCTCCCCACCCCCCCTCAAAAAAAAGCAGCTGGGGAGAGGGAGAGGACATTTGTAGTGGCCCCAGGCACCAGTGACCTGGCTGGCAGGGAACTCTTCAAAGTCCCCCAAATCACAGCCTTCTTTTGATGCTGCTTAGAAATGACTGGTGCAGTCACCCCCCCCCCTTTACTTTCCTACTCCTATGTCTCTCCGTGGGTCTCTGCGCCTCGGCCTGAGCCCAGCCCCACCGTCCCTTACCCGCTGGATCCGAGATCATTTCCTGACTCCCCGCCCGCCATGCATCGGGGCTGAGCGGGTGGCGCTAAGACAAAGACCACAGCGGCCCAGCAGCCAGGAGCCGGGCTCGGTGAGCGCGCCGTGGGCACGGGCCCCACGCTCTGCGCTCTGACCTCGCTGACTGTTCCCACAGCCACAGCCCGCTCCACCAGGGGATGAGTGTAAGCTATTTGCTCTTGGCCAACACCTATTTTTCTTGTCTTTTCTTTGCAGGTAGACACTGTCTGCCTCTACTGAGGCTGAAGATGCTAGATATTCATTTCCCCAGCGTCTTTTGACCCAATTCTACACAAAGAGGGAAAGTTGGCTGGGATGGAAACGCCCCTACCCTTTTCTGCCTCTGGATATGGCTTAGTGCAGATACGGTATGGGGAGCAGGCATAAACATCTGGTGACCTGGAGGGAGAGCCTGAGAGCGTCACGAAGAAGCTGACCCAGGCCCTGACATCGTCATCTGCTGAATTATCCAAGCCTGGGCCTGCCTGGCTCCTGAGGATCTCACAGCTAATAGAGATGATATGATGTGTCCAAGGAATCGTAGCTCGTAGGGGGATGCCAGGGTTATCATGATGACTCTGGGAGGAAGAAGTTCTATCTTTTCTTTTTTTCCAAAAGTTGTTTCCATGAGACTGCAGCTAAAGCTCAGAGGTTGTATAATCTCTGCAAGGTCACACAACTTCTAACCCAGTCCTCCCAATCTAGGGAGAGGGGCTGGGTAAGACGCAGGGCACCTACTTAAATTCAAATTTCAGATAAACAAGTTCTTTAAGTGTAAGTATGTCCTAGGCAGTATTGGGGATTTTTTACACTATATTTTTTTCCTATTTTACACTGTATTTTTTACTATTTTACACTATATTTTACACTAACAATGTGTTGTTTATGGGAAATTCAATTTAACTGTGCATTCTGTATATTTACTTGCTAAAATCTCACAACCCTATAGGCTGGGGATCTTGTTTTTGTGTCCCATTGCAAGCCTGCTCTGAATTCACCCAGCATGTCAACCACCTGCATAACATGGGATAGAAAAATGGGCCATGTTGTCAAGACGCTAACTGGGACATAAATGAAATGGGCCCAGAGTGCCCTTCCCCAAGCTATAAGAGTGCAGGCTGGTGGCAGCCATACAAATTCATGCCCATCTTTCCCTGGGGCAAGTCTTTTAACAACTCTCTGAATCTCACTTACTCTTCTGGAAGTTAACAAAAATCTTAGTACCTGAGACAAAATGAGATCACATCTGCAAAATATTAGCTCAGTGCCTGGCACTAAGTGCTCTCTATGAGCCTCTCTTCCTTCTCCTCCTCCTGCTAATGTCCTTATGTAGTATTCCTATTTGTGTTACCATCATCACTGTTACTGTTTCAATTATTAGTATTCAGTGCCAGGCCTTGCAGCCTGTACCAAAGACCCCTCCTTGGAGCCGCTTCTCTCCGTGCTGCCAGCAGAGGGCGCCATTGCCTGACAAAGAAGCAGCCACCCGGCCCCAGCCCCGGTGTTCGCTCTCTAGGATCAGGTTTCTCCAGCCGGTGCCTCTGGGTCCCAGGTTGTAAGTCAGCCTGTGCTGCCTCAGACCTACCTGTCACTGCCCTCCTTACCAGCTCAGTCCTGTTCAGGAAGCCTCTGCCTGGCCTCCCATTTGGGAGCATTTTCTAACAGGCTACTGTTGGACTATTTCTTCCTTTTACCTCTTACCAACCCATGCCCTGGTTTTTAATAAAAGTCCTGGTGGAGAATGATCAGAAGAGGCTCTGTCGAGGTGCTGTCCACCAGTGTTTCTCCTGGATTTTTCAGCATGCAAGAGTCAGATGGAACTAATCCCTGCCTCTCCTGCTTCTCCCAGCACAGGCCAAGCAACCCTGGGCTTGTAGGGTCATCCTGCTGAGCTTCCATTTCCTCCTCCGTGTAAAAGGGAAAGGCCCCTCCTGAGACTTGGAGTAGCTGATGTTGGCAAACGTGCTCGCCCCATCCTGGGGCTCAGTCAGCAGGGCATGTCTGGGTTTTCACTCCATACTGGAGAATCTCCCCGACAAGTCCACACAAGGAAGGTTCTAGGGAGTCTAGTGATACCTGGTGAGAGCTGGTGGTGACAATAATAATTGATGAGCCTGCCACAGTTTCCCAAAAAGTCATCACATTTATTGTTTTAATCCTTACAAGAATTCTGTAGAATAAGATGTATTTTTAGAGCAAAGGTGTCAAGTGGGGTGGGGGAGCATTTCCTCAAATGAAAGATGCATGGCTGTTCATTCGGAGCTTTGTGTTCTGGTTGGGACATCGCTATCTCTGGCCTGTCTGTGGGGACACGGATGGCCAGTAAGCGGCTACTCTGAGTCGGGAGCCCGGATGGTTCTGTGTAGGTGCCGTTCTGCTTATTCCTCATGGCAGGCTTAAGAGGTAGGGAGGGTTTCTACATCTGTTTTACTGACCAAGAGATGGGGCTGAGGGAAGCCAAG
Organism: Neomonachus schauinslandi; assembly: GCF_002201575.2. Classification (NCBI taxonomy): domain Eukaryota; kingdom Metazoa; phylum Chordata; class Mammalia; order Carnivora; family Phocidae; genus Neomonachus; species Neomonachus schauinslandi. The sequence goes on along the minus strand of NC_058409.1, from coordinate 88,454,297 downwards.
GAATTTGCTAGGGAGCCAGGGTGCGAAGGCAGGGTGTCTCACTCCAGACTCATGCTGGGGCCACAGCCCACAAGAAAGGAATGGAAGGAAGGCCACTCAGCAGGGCTGGGAGCCGCACTCTCACAAGCCAGGGAACCTGACCCTGACCCCCCAACCTCCCCCACCCCGCATGCAACCTGAGATTTGGCCTCCCCATCTGCAAAAGAGAAAGCACTGCGTTTGCTGCCAACTTCGGGGATTATCCTGAAGCTCACGTGAGAGAGTAGATACAAAATTGTTTCCTAAACCAAGCTGGAGAGCAAGGATTCTAGCTGAGCCCACTCTGGAATTCAGACAAGCCTGGGCCTGTTTGGGGAAAGCCCGAGCAGGCCCCCAAGGAGTTGATTTCATGAGACTTTCGGTTGTTTGTTTGCACTGAAAGGAGAATGGGGACGTGGCTTTGCACACCAGAGTCCCGGGAAGATAGTGGCCGGGAACCCCCGGGTCTGTCCAGGATATTGTCCTGCAAGCTCAGCTCAGGCAGCCGCCCTGTGTGCGCAGGGGCCAGTGAGGCTGCTGGGGGACTGCTTCGGCCAGGGGATCCCTGAGCCGGGCCAGGGCACCCACAGAGCAGACGTTGGACCAGGAGCAGAAGAGGATGGTGCATAAGCTCCAAGGGGACCCTTCAGGGCTCTGCGAAATGTGTGCAGGCCCAGCAGTTAAGATGCAGTCACTGCCATGCACGGGACCCCAAGGTCAGGCCTGGGGAGATCTGAGCATCCCCTTTGAAGGGCTGTGGTGGCGCGCTGGCTTATTTTTCATTGTCAGGAGAAAAGTCAGAAACGTGAGGTGGTCTTCTGGCCAGGTCTTCGGAGACGTGCTGCTCATGAGGGGGTGTCCGCCCCTGTCCTGGTGGGAGGCAGAGAGGCAGGCTTGGAGTCACCCAGCGCGGAATTCAAAGCTTCGCTCCACCTTTTACAAACACGGTGGTCTCAGCTCTCTGAAGGCTGCTCCCCTCACCTGCGAAAGGTAGGGGAGGACACGTCGCTGCCAGGTCAAGGGGGCTCCTCAGTGAGATGCTGAGTCGTGATGTGCCTAACACAGCAGGGGGGGCTCACTTGTGTTTTCCAGTCTTTCTTTCTCCTCCCTCCCCAATCGCTTTCCTTTCATCCGTTCAAAATAGCCTGCAATGCCCTACGTGGTTCTTTGGGCTCTGGTCAGAGTGTACTAAGTCTTTGTGAAGCAACTAGAATCAGACGGGCATCCCAGAAATTATTGTCTCAATGCCTCTGGTAGACAGTCTCAGTGCAGCCCACTGTTCCCTTCCAGAAACAAGACAGGCCAGGAGTCTCCCTGCGCAAACCTGGTCTGCTTCGGTTCCCCATGAAACTATTTTGCTCTGTTTCTTTTTTTTATCACATTTGCTGTTTTGTCTCTACTTTTCACATCCCCATCGCGTGGAGAGTCCAGCTGAATATCTGGACTTCAGAGAAGTCAGTCTCCTGAAAAAGGATGCTGTGTGGTGTGTGGGAAATGAAGAGTAAAGTGCACAGAATGAAATCAATAAGGGATCTATGTGGAGAGGATGGGACAGGTAGGAAGAACCTAGCTTCCGTGTTTGCCCAAAGGCGCGGGCGGTACTGTGCCCATCCTCTGTGGCGGAAGGACGAGAGGAGGATGGCTTTCTCTGCAAAATCGTTTTCCTTTCCAAGAAAGCAAAATCACACAGGAGTTCATTTTAAAAACTCAGCTGCCTCTGACATCGAAGCCCATCTCCGGGCTGGCACAGGGAAGTGATGGCCAAGGCCATTAAGGGACGGCCATTCGTTTGAAAATGTTGCTAGCTCTAGTTATGGGAAGTGAGGGCCATACGTAAAAATACCACAGTGAAGTAAATACATTTTGGCAAGGTCTTTTTTTAAAGTCCTTTTCTCTCTCCAGCCGATGAACCAGCTATTTAAAGAGTACAATCGATGATTTGGGAAAAAGAACAAAGAAGATGAAAAACGATGAGGAAATCTGGCCTATCCCTCTGTCCATTCAGACAGAGTGAATCTAAGGATGGCCTGGGCGGTGGCAGCTCCAGGAGCAGCGGGAGAAGGGGACAGCATTGATAGCCAGGCACAGGGTGGTAGCTGAGCACACTGATTTTTAAAGCCCGATGGCCCTGGGTTTAAATCCCAACAACACCGTTTGCTAACTCTCAGACATTGGGGAAGCTTTTGTAGCTTCTCTCAGCCTCAGTCTTCTCATCTCTAAAATAGGATAATCATGTTAACTATTTCCTAGGGCAGCTGTGGTATTAAGAAAGTTGAGTCCACAGGGAACCGTTGGTAAAGGGGCGTCATCATCATTGTAATTTGCAGAGCTGGCCACTAGGAGGCTCTTTCTGCTTCTCCCTGTTCACTCGGCCCACCCTTCTTTCCAATCAGTCAGCAAATCCTATTAAGACTCTCTTAAAAATATCTTCCAAATCCATCCTCTCCCTTCCATCCACCCTTCCACTGCCTGGCTTGGCTTACAAATCATGTGCCCTGGACTATCCCATAACCCCTGACTGGAGTCCCTCCTCTAGTCTCCCCTTCCAGCCCACCTCTCCCAGTGAGTCAGGAGGGCTCCACACAGAGACTTAATCACAACCTCAACTTAAAACGCTGTAGTGTCTCCATCACCTTCTGGACAAGACCCAAGTGCCTTAGTAGGAGTATTGTGTTGATCAGACATTGTTCAATTGAAAGTGACAGAAATCCACTTCAAACCGGCTTAAGGAAGTAATAAAAGGGGGTAGAAGAGTCAGTTCAGGTCCTCCAAGGAAGCAGATGCCAAGATGGGAGTAGACATGCAAGAGACAGAGGCACCTGGGAAGGTTCAAGGGGAGCAGCAAGGTGATTCGGGTCTGATCCTGTGAAGGAGAGAAGGAAAGAAGATGGGCTGGATAGAGTCTTAGACTGCAGTGCAATTTCTAAATGTTTTGGCCCAGCCAATGGGGAATCCTACAGCTAAAGTCACCAGATAGAGGGGACCCACAGGAATGGGACATGGGATGCTACTGGTGTCCCCAAATGTTTAGTCATTGGCTGGAAGCAGCCCAGCGTTGCTGTGCAGGGGTGGGAGTCTGGGGGCCGGGGGGCAAGGCTTGGCCTGGGAGCCAACGTGGTAGAGGATGCAGAGAGGCTATCAGTCTACTATGCTCCACAGCAACAGGTCTGAGGGACATATATTCATGGCCACCACAGGAAAGGCCTTGGGTGCTCACACAACCCAAAAGCCCAGAAACAGCATTGCTCCAGGCCTGGCTATATCTAGGGTTTCTAGATGACATCTCTACAATATTTCTCCATTTGGTGGCTCTGCTTCCCTTGGTATGGTCTCCACTCTCCACGTGGTGGTAAGATAACCATGAACAGCTACAGGCTTACCCTTTCTCAGGTTCAGATCCGCGCCCAAAGAGCCTACCTGTTTCTTTCCTGATCATTTGTATAAATGTCCCAGGAATAGATCTGATTGGCTCTGACTGGATCATGTGTCCATCTCTGAACCAATCACCATGGCCAGGGGGAAGCCATGCTCAGATTGGCCAGGCCTGGGTTAAGTGCCCCCTCCTGGAGCTGACCGAAGCTTGGCTTCACCCATCACAACTAAGAGTGGGGGAAGGGTGGTTCTCCAAGGAACACGGGGAAAAATTAGGGGTGCACTTAAAAGAAGAAAGGGAAATGAATGCAGAGCAAACACAACACAGGTTCTCTCTCCATAGATCATTCTTTACATTTCTCCCGGAGGTACATACAGTGGGATTTCACTTATCTCTTGATGGACAACAAAGCGCCCCTAAACTTAGTGGCTTAAAACAGAGTGATCTATTACTGCTTATGAATTTGAGGGCTCACCGGGTGGTTCCTCTGCTGGTCTGGCCTTGGGTTGCTGGTGGGACTGCATTCAGCCAGCTCAGCTTGCTCCTCGCGGTCCTCCACATGTCACTTGAGCTTCTTCACTTCAAGGTGCTGCTTCCCAGAGCATGGAGGAAAAGGTTGGCACCTGTCATTTCTGCCACACTGATGGCGTTGGTCAAAGTAAGTCACAGGGCCAGCCCAGAGTGAGGAAGAGGGAAAATAGCCTCTGCCACTTGAAGAAAGGAGCAGAGAAGAATTTGTGACCATTTTTAATCCCCGAAAATGAAAATGAGATTGGGAGGTGGTTCAGATCTGGCCCAATAGCTGAAGGTAGAAGGAGCTTTCCTCTGCCACTTTCCTGGTCGGGGTTATCGTCGGGGTTATCACCTGGCTTCTCAGTTTCAGCTTCTTTCTTTGGAGATTTGGGGTGCGACTGTGACACCTAGAGAGGGCATGCTGGGGACGGACCCAGTGAACAAACCACAGAGGCAAGGCATTTGGTCCCCTAGTTCACCACTAGACTCTGAGCACTTGATGGGGAGGATGCTGGGGATCTTTCATCCCAGGGCTGGGCCCAGAAAGCCATAAGACAGGTGAACACAAAGCTTTTGGGACAGGCAGACCCAAGTCCTCCTCCTGCTTGTGGCATGTGTATGCATGAAAGCTCCCAGCAGCGAGACCCTGCCTGTCCACTCACAGCTATTTCCCTGGCACCCAGCACAGTGCCCGATACCTAGTAGGTGGATGGATAAATGAATGAACCTTCCTGAGCCTCATTTTCTTTATCTGAAAAATCATGGTAACAACAGTAACAGTAACAACCAGCACAGTCAAGATGATGATGTCAAGATCCCCTCAACACAACCTGTGAAGCTCTGCATGATACGGCCTCTATGTACCTCTTCATCCTCATTTCATATCAAGTCATGTGGCTCTCTGGACTCTAGCCACTGAACCTTGTTCCAATTTCTCAGATTCACCCATGCCCTTACCTCAGGATATTTGCACATGCTAATCTCTGTACCAGATGCACTTCCCTCCCCTTCTTCACCTAGTTAGCTGCTGCCCATCTCTAACACCCCTGCTTTATGACCTCTCCCTGGGAGAAGACATCCCTCAACCCCTGGGCAAGCTAGATACTCCTGTTGTATGCTCTCAGAGCACTGTGTGCCTTTTCTCCCTGGCTCTTCTCAGAGGTGGTCTTAGGCTTCTCCAGAGAACAAAACCAATAAAAACAGAACACATACACTCACACACACACACACACACACACACATCCTATTTATACATATAAAGAGATTTATTGTAAGGAATTGACTCACATGATTTTGGAGGTTAAGAAGTCCCACGATATGTCATTTATAAGCTGGAGGCCCATTAAAGCCAGTGGTTTGGTTCCAGTCTGAGTCCAAAGGCCTGAGAACCAGGAGAACAGATGGTGTGAGTCCCAGTGTGAGGGCAAGAGAAGACTGATGTCCCTGCTCAACAGTCAGGCAGAAAGAGAGCAAATTCTCCCTTCCTCTGCCGATTTGTTCTAGTCAGGCCTTCAACTGATTGGATCTGGCCCGTATGTGTTGGAAAGGGCAATCTGCTTTACTCAGCCTACCAATTTAAATGCTAATCTGATCTGGAAGCACCCTCAGAGACACGCCTAGAAATAATGTCTCACCAAATATGTGGGCTCCCCATGGCCAGGTCAAGATGACACATTCCATGAACTGTCACAGTGATAGCTACGGTGAGCCTATTCCTGTTTGGTTAATATCAGTCTTCCCCAGCCTGTCCTCGGCTCTGCGAGACTAGGGATGGGGCTGGTTCCAGAACTTACAGGTACCTGGCACATGGTAAGTGCTTCACACGTATTGGGCTGGATAGACCAATAGATGGATCAATGGGTGTTTGACTGGCCTGGTGCATTGTGCCAAGAGGGCCCTCAACCAGTGTCAGTCACCTCGGGAGGTCTTAGTAAATTGTATTTAAGTAACTGAATGAATGAATGAGCTAGTGAATGGCTGGAACCAATCTATTGTACAAATTTGTGGCAGAAGACAAAATCAGAAATGTGATTACAAAGCAATGAGCAAATGTCAGAAGAATTTAAGCAAATAACTGTAACAGTTCCCCAGCTGTCCCTCTCATTGTTCTTAAAATAAAAGAATTTCTGCTAATGGGGGTTGGAGGGAAAATGAAAAAGCCACATGAATGAAAAGAAGTGACCCCAAGAGTTGGCATCCCAGGAGGACAAGCTGGAGCCTTCGGTGACTTCATGACAGGCTGTCATCACCGTCGCCATGAAAAGCCAGAAGAACTCCCCTCGAGCCATCCCAGCCCCACGGAGCCAAAAATGTACCAACGTCATGTCTGCAGTTGACCTTGGTGCCCAGTGCCTTTCTTCATGTTCTTGGGGAGGCACTTGTGAAACTCAACCCAAATGCCGCACAAGGACAGGCGAGTGAGTTGAGTGCTCATCCGCATCCCTTCCCTGGCTTCACAGCTGCAGACTGGCAGGCGCCTTTGCGGGGCCCGCACCCACCCCAGAAACCACCCGTGGGCTAGGCTGAGGCTTGAAGCCCTACACCAGTAGGTTGGAGTTGGAAGGGGCGCCAGCAGCCTTTGGTCTGCTCCTTTTGGGCGGACCGGAAAACTGAGGCCCAGAGAGGGACAATGGATGCCCAAGGTCACACAGCAAGTCAGCAGTGGTATGCCAAGTCAGAGTGGAGTCTGAGGCAAAAGGAGGGATCAGTAAAACTGGTTCTGTTTTGATTTCAAAATTCGGTATTTTGTTTATCAGGGATTTTTGCATTAACTTTGATGTTGGAAAACATTGAATTAAAATATTATTAATCTTGATCACTGAGTGTTTTTAATGCCCCCGTATATTTTGCTCCCGAGGCAAGTGCCTCACCCCGGTGCCAGCCCTGGGAGTCAACCCCTATTTCGTGGGTGGGACGTCCACAGCCCCTTCTCAGACAGGCGGTGCACACTTCCGGGAAGAACTGGCTTTCTGGGCAAGCCCACCTGGATCCTAAAACTGCCTCTAGCACCCCTGCCCGGTGACCTTGAGCAGGTCACTGAACGTCTGTGAATTTTGATTTTGTCTTCTAAAACTTTGGCAGTCCCTCCATCTAACTAACTTTTTTCAGGCTTCTACCATGTGCCTGGCACAGTGCCTGGCCCTGAGTGTGTGGAACTATTGGCCAAACATAATGGGACCATGCACACAAATGGCCGGGGGGAGAGCCTGAGGCTAGGGCTCTGAGTCAATATCACCCTTTCTTCTTTTCCTTTCTGAGGCAATAGACGCTTGGTGCTCCATATCCCCCAAACCGGCCTGTATCCTCCCAGCTGATTCGGCAACGGGCTCTGGCCCAGCCTAGGCTGGCCCCATTCTGCACCGGATGCCCCAGAAATCTGACCTTCTGCCTCTCGCACCCTCCCCTCCCTGCCAGCCGCATTCCCCGACTCTCAAGCAGGAGATAAGACCGCTGTCTCCTGCTTCTTTCTCTTCTGTCTGGCCTGGCCGAGCCAGAGGGTATGGTCTTAGTTTTCTATATTTATAGCAACGGGGGTGGGGGGATGTGGGCAGGGGGTCGGGTGGCTGGCCCGGAGCTTCTGGGCCCGTGGAAGCCGCCGGCCACAGGGGGTATTTAACTCTGCGCCTGCTGGTTGTAATTCTGGGGGTAGGAGAGCTGGTCGGGACCAGGTCCCTCTGGCTTCGATGACAGGCCTTCAGCAAGCACTATGATTGCAGAGCTGAAACCATTCATTTTCTCCCTGGCAAACTGTAGTTAAAGAGGTGCTAGCGGGCAGCCTGCTTGTCTGCAGGGAGGCTGATCAAAGGGCTCAAGGCATCTGTTTTGTCTCTGTTTTCTTTCCCCCACCCCCCTTTGAAAAAAAAATAGTTAAAAAGTAATTGATGAAAATGAATACCTGTCCTTCTCCGGAGGCTAAAAGGCAGCCACATATTAGAGATATTAAATATGCATTGGGTGTTTTTTACACTTGGGTCAGTTTTATAATGAGAAAATTGGACCTAGAGAATGCTCCCAATGTGTCTGCTCCCATTAAAACCTCTCAGCAGGGTTTTTACAATATCGCACCCGACTTTCTACACCCTAAGGATTTCTTGAAGAAGATGAAACTCTCCCACTCTGGCCTGTGATTGGCGACAGTGTCCCGGAGGGTCCCCACTCCGCAGGCCTCCCAACCCACCTCTCCCTGTGTCCTGGAGCCCAGGGCAGAGGCGGCCCAGTGCGAGATTGTCCAGGACTCCAGCCTCTCACTGCTCACAGAGCCCCGGAGCTTTGGAACTTGCTCTTCACTCGACTGGACGAGAAAGGTTTTCAGCTTAAAAATACACACACTTTACTCACACATTTCTCACTTGGTTTTACAAGAAGTTATCTTCTTAAATATCTTAAATATCCCGAGCAGAGACAAAGAAGAACCTGCTTGGGACTCTCAGGAGGTGGGATACATTTAAGGAGACCTTAGAAGAATAATTCATTAAAAGAAAACAAAACAAAAGAAAAGAAAACAAAAACAAACAACACCAAACTAGAAACACATGTGACATCTCTGAGCTGGAGGAAGTGGGGAGAGGCCTCCACCCTGCACGCAGGTCTGTGGCCTTGCTCGGAACTTTAGCTCGACTCTTCGTTCCCACAGTCATGGGCACGTGAACGCATCACTGTGCCAGCCCACAGGAGCTGGGGATACTGAGAAGTCCTGGTCCGCCGGCACCAGGTTGGAAGGGCTCACAGTGCTGGCTTAAAAGCTCCCTGTCTTGTGTTCCTATTATATCCTTGTGTGCCAAGATTTTGCTAAGCCCTCTCTAGGCACCCAGTAAGGACCAGCTGTACCCTGGGACATTTCCAGCCTGCCCCCTATAAGGGTTAATTCTCCACTCTCCTTACCACCCTCCCTCTCTGTCTCTGAGTCCCTCTGGAAAAAGCAGAATAAAATCATCTGTGCATGTGTGGACAGGGAATATAGAGTTTTCAGAGTATTTTCATAGCCCATATTGCAGTAGCATCCCCACCAGGATCCTTTGAGATAGGCATTGCTGTTCTCATTTCACAGATGGGGATAATCAGGACTCTAGAGGTCACACAGCTAGTAGGTTGCAGCTCCCACATCTGGATAACTCCAGAACAAGTTACTGCATTACAACCAGATTCAGGAGGGTTTTCCAGTGAAAGAACCCAGGCCTTGGCACCTGGCAGACCCTGGTTGGAAACTGACTCTGACCTTGGGCTGGTCACTTTCCTGCTTATCTTAGCATCTCAGGGTTTGAAGGGGCCACAGTAATCTGGAGCCTGGCAAAGTGATGGCACTCCACAGATGTAATTGTCCTCCCTTTGATAAGGTTTGGCTCAAGGGACAAAAGTCGCCTATTTGGGGGTCTTCCAGCCATGCTTGGGCCATATGGTTTTCCCTTCCCTCCCCCTGGTCTGAATGCAGCCTTGGAAAATAGAACGAATCACTCAAGCCTGTGGGCGTGGAGATGACCAGGCGCTGGTCCCTCCCTGACTTCATGCCCACTTACTCCCAGCAGGCCTGGCTGCTCATTAGCATTCCGCTGCCTATTGGTATGGGCCATGTAAACATTCTTTCTGGTTCCCCAACACCCCAAGGAAAGGAGGACTGTGCCATCCCCACTGCTTAGTAATTCCATTACACATGCCAGGATGCCACTCCATGTGGAATGGTCCAGCCAATTGAAGTATTTCCTTCTAATGGGCTTTAATTTTCTTCCAGAATGAATGCCTTAGTGTGTCAGCTTTCCATTCATCAGACTCTGGGCCTCAGCCTGAGAAAGCTCAGCTGTATTGAATGGAGACAATCTCCCTCCCTCCCTCCCTCCCTCCCTGACATGCAACACTGACTGAGTTGGATTCGGGGGCTCCCTTCCTTGTCCCCTCTCAGCATCTTGGTGGAGACTTGTGGGTGGGTTAGATTTTCAAAGACAGTTCCTAGCCATGGGCCAGTCCAAGCTGTAATGGGAGGAAACAGCTAAACCCCTACTATGTGTCGAGGACTGTCCTAAGCACTTGGCAAATAATTATTGCATAATGATATGCAACGTGTATTTAGTGCTTACCATGTACTAGATCTTGTGGCAAATACTTCCCATGCATTATTTCTCATTCAAGATCAGCAATACCCAGGATCACAGTTAACAAGCAATAATACACCTAGGTTTGTGTGACTCAAAATCTTAGTATGCAAACCAATTTTATAATATCAACTAATGTGATCTTCAAAATAACCCGTGAGAATGACATTGCTAATTCCATTTTATAGATGAGAAGACAAAGGCACATAAATGGTATATAAGTTGAGTATCTCTCTGAGGTCATGTGCCAGCTAAGTGGGAAGGATGGGATTTGAACTCATGAAGCCTGACTTAAAAAGTGACGCTCAAGGACTAGGCTCTGAAGCCCCACCAGATTCTTGAACCTCCAGTTCCCTTGAGGCTAAATACTCTTTCTTTGCCTGACCTAAGTAGTGAGCTTCTATCCCCCAAGACCCAGTTCAAATGCCCCTCATCAGGAAAGGCTTCCCTAATTATTCCAAACACCTCTGTGCTTCCTTCTCTGTGTACTCAGATAACCAAGGCCGTATACCCAGTTGTCACTTTTTATTTTTATCTGTCTCTCTCATTAAACAGTAGCTCCTTAATGGTGCAATTCAAATCTTCCCTGTCTGGGTATCCTTAAACTTAGCACAGGATAGACACCCAAGTAGTGATGGGGTATAGAGATTAGCTCATTTCTTTTAGCCACTCTGGGATCTTTGGATATATTACCTGATATACTATATCCATATAATCTATTTAGTACATATAGATCAGTGATTTTCAACTGAGAGTGCACATCGGAATCCCATACGGAATTTTTAAAAATTCAGATTCCAGGCCTAAAATCAAAACCACAAGAAACAAGTATTGGTGGGGATGTGGAGAAATAGAAACCCCTGTGCACTTTCGGTGGAAATGCAAGCTGGTGCAGCCACTGTGGAAGACAGTATGGAGGTCCCTCAATAACTTAAAAATAGAATTACCCTATGATCCAGCAATTGCACTACTGAGTATTTACCTGTGGAATACAAAACACCATTTCAAAGCGATACATGCACTCCTATGTTTCTTGCAGCACTATTTACAATAGCCAAATTTTGGAAACAAGGTAAGCGTCTGTCGAGAGAAGAATGGATAAAGAAGATGTGGTATATATGTACAATGGAATATTATCCAGACATAAAAAAGAATGAAATCTTAACATTTGCAACAGTACAGATGGATCTAGAGAGTATAATGGTAAGCAAAATAAGCCAGTCAAAAAGACAAATACCATATGATTTCACTCATACGTGGAATTTAAGAAACAAAACAAATGAGCAAAGGGAAAAAAAAGACAACCCAAAAAACAGACTCTTAACTCTAGAGAGCAAACATGGCTACTGGAGGGGAGGATGGGGCTGGGGGGATGGGGGAAATAGGTGATGGGGATTAAGAGTACACTTATGATGAGCACTGAGTAATGTATAGAATTGTTGAAATCACTATATTGTAAACCCAAAACGAATATAACACTGTATATTAACTACGCTGGAATTAAAATTTTTAAAAACATGGGGCACCTGGGTGGCTCAGTCGTTAAGCGTCTGCCTTTGGCTCAGGTCATGGTCTCGGGGTCCTGGGATCGAGCCCCGCATCGGGCTCCCTGCTCAGCGGGAAGCCTGCTTCTCCCTCTCCCACTTCCCCTGCTTGTGTTCCCTCTCGCGCTGTGTCTCTCTCTGTCAAATAAATAAATAAAATCTTTAAAAAAAAATTTTTTTTAAAACGTTTGGATTGCGGGATCGTACCTGAAGTCTACCAAATCATATACTATCATAGCTAATATCATATCTGTCCAGGACCCAAGGCCGTATACCCAGTTGGAGGTAGGGAGAGCGTGATGGAATGTTGCCTGTCGCCTACCCCCATCCCTACCCACACCCCCAGCACACACACAACCAGCTTCCACAAAGGCTGCCTTCTTACCATACAGGTAGGAATGTCATCTAGCTCAGAGTCCCTCCCTGGGGATTTTCTGCTGTAGCCATAGGGAAGAGTTTTCTTTGTGCTTCCAGTCATAGAGCTAGGAAAATGTGACTCTGGGTGGCAGGAACTGTGCTCCCCCGCACCCGTGGAGAGCCTGTCTTCTGTAGGGGCTGGTGTGGGAAGAGAGGGACATTCAGAGAAAGAGAGAAAGAGAGAGAGAGAGAGAGAGAACAACCAGCCATCCCCAAGGTCCACGCCAGGCTTGCCCTTTGAGAAATTTGATGAAATGAGATAAAGAATTCCCCTCTTTTCCTTAAGCTACTTTATAAGAGGTTTCTGTCACTCATAAATGCTGTGTGTGGTATATACATTATGTGGTTTATACACATTTTAATGAATTATATAATGTTATGCAGCACTTTTTATATGAAAAGATAAATAAGTTGGAAATACTCCTTATACCCTGACCCAGTGGTGTAATATCATATAGAACTTAGCTTGGGAATACTTCTCCCTACGGTAGGACGCCTTCTTGCCTGACATGGTCCGTGTGTTTCCCACACCAACAGAAAGCGTGGGGAGGATTTCACGGGTTTCTCAGCCAGCACAACTGAGTGGAATCCACTTCTGTGAAGACAAGGCTCTTGAGGAGTAATACAATCTTGCATCTTCCAAGACAAAACTGGATGGGAAATTGAGGGCCACCACCAAAGACGGATGGAGAAAGTCATCTATGAGATTAGAGACACAAAGCCATGTTTTTGATTATTTAAGGGGATTTAAGAGATTTTCAACGTGAGTCTTGTTTGTTCTGACTTTTGCTTTACTTGTTGACTTCACATTCAATATGATCAGCCTCCATAGTATGTAAAGGGTTGTCTCTTAATATTATCTGTCCAATGCTAGTGGCTTTTCAAGAATGTAACAAGCCACTTCTCAGCCCATCTCCCTCCTTCAGAATAATCTTCATGTTTCTCCATATCTTTGTGTTCACTTGTCTTCTATAATGAATGCAGGTCCATCACTCATTAAGCCATTTGCTAAGCACCTGCTGGATGACAGGCCTTGCACTGAGTTCTGTGACACCCACATGGATCAAAGGTAGCTCCTGCCTTCAAGAAGGTTATAACTTCCCGTCTTCTGAGAGGCAGACAAGGAAATAGACAGGGTATCATGTGCTGTGACAGAGGGATTGATAAAGGGTGGTCCAGGCACAGAGGAGGGGTCCACTAGCATTAGCAGCAGGTCGGGGTGGGGGGGGGGGGTCACAGCAGGGCAACTTGGATCCAGGCTTTGATGTACATGTAAGAGTTTACCAAGGAGAGAGAGAAGAAGAGCATCCTAAGTGCATTCAAATATTTCCCAATTCAACTTCAAAATTTGTGGCCCCAAACACGTACTTCACAGTAAAGGATCTTTTTCTTTTTTTTATAAAAAAAAATTGGAGGAGGGAAGAATTTATATTCTACTCAGAGAACTGTCTGGGGCCTTTTCCTAACCTACACAACTGCCTCCTGAGGAAAGGAGAATCTGGTAAAATATCTTATGTCTAAAAGCCACAAAAATATACAGAGCAGGAGCAAAGTTCGACATATAAATACATTATATAAATGCATTCACAGCTCAATTTCCTCACCCTCTGACTGCCAGTAATTTACTCAGACAGCCTCAGCTGAAACCATTTCTCACTTGATATAATAATCTGGAAAGGTGTGTTATAATTTTCTTCATTCTGCAGGACTTTATTTTTTCCTTGCCAAGAAAGCATTATATCCTTTAGCTTCTGGCTTCTCCGGCTTGAGGTAAGTGGGAAATAGACCCAATTCTCTCTGGCAGGAAAATCAAGTGATTTCTGTGCTTGTAGATGTTTTCTTTCAGTTTAGTTTTGAATGATGTGTCCAGTGCCTTAGAGCTCATATGAGGCTTTCATCCTTCATTTACAATGACCCAGGGAGATGGACCTATGATTCACCTTCTTTTGTAGGTGAGGGAACTGAAGCTCAGGAAGGGAGGAAGAACAGAAGGAAGAAGGGGAGAGAAAAATAAAGATCAGATGGGCACTTGCTTTTGCAGGTACTTTTCACACATAAGACCTGATAAGTCCTCCAAACAATCTTTAAAAAGCAGGTATTACGGGCCCATTTTACAGCTGAGGAAACTGAGACGTGAAATGAACCATTAGAAATCAGCAAGGTCCCCATGTGACCCCAGGTCCCTCGCCAAGCCCCTGTTAGCCGGAGCCAAATCTCAAGACTCTTTGTCACCATCACACTGCCTCCACAGGACTGTCCTGAAGACCTACTAGGTGCCTATCTTCAGTTGGGGGAGATGAAGAAGGTGAGAGATGGATCCTCCCCTTCTGAACTCCGATCTTGATGAGGTGCAAGGACAAAGAGAGACATTTCAGAAGGAGGACAGGGCCTGACTGAAAACTGCCACCTCTGTGAAGTCCTAATGCATGCCAGATGCTCACTGAGGGAAGCATTTGGTCAATTCTCCTTTTTTTTTTTTTTAAGATTTTGTTTATTTGTTTGTCCGAGAGAGAGAGAGAGAGAGAGCGTGCACAAGCAGAGGGAGGGGAGTGGGAGAGGGAGAAGCAGGCTTCCCGCTGAGCAGGGAGCCCGATGCGGGGCTCGATCCCAGGACCCTGGGATCATGACCTGAGCTGAAGGCAGACGCTTAACGACTGAGCCACCCAGACACCCCTGGTCAATTCTCCTGACAGTCTGGGAGGTAGATGTGAATATTATCCGAGATTTTTTTTTTTAAAGATTTATTTATTTATTTGAGAGAGAGAGCAAGCAGGGGGAGGGACAGAGAGGGAAGAAGAGAAAGAATCCCTAAGCCAACTCCCTGCTGATCCCATGACCCTGAGATCATGACCTGAGCCTAAACCAAGACTCGGCCACTTAACCGACTGAACCACCCAGGTGCCCCATTATCTGAGGTTTATTGCCCAAAGCCCAGTGCCTTGAAATCTGCAGCAGATTTCATCACAGGCTGCTTGATTCCAAAGTGCAGGGGAAACTCACAGAGCTTGTTTCGCCTTGGAGTCACACTGCCCAGCTCCATGCCTGCTTCTGTCTCTTATTAGCTGTGCATGCTTGGGCAAGTTACCTTTCCTCTTTGAGCCTCCATTTCCAAAGCTGTAAAATGAGTAATTAATTAACTAAAGGTGGTGTTGTAAGGATTAAATGTCAAACACCTCGTATTGGTAAGAGCCACCTTCTGCCTTCTGGTCATTCTGGGGGGCGTATCTGCATCCTGATTAGATACACTCTGAGAAGGAGGGAAAGAGACACACCTCGGATATTTGTCTTGGATTCTGGATCTGCTCTTTAGTAGCGGGCTGCCAGTTCCGCTGGAGGTAGGGAGAGCGTGATGGAATGTTGCCTGTCGCCTACCCCCACCCCTACCCACACCCCCAGCACACACACAACCAGCTTCCACAAAGGCTGCCAAAGGAAAAGAACTTTTTCTTCCTCTCTCAGGATTTGGTAGGTCGGAACCTCAGGAAAGGTTTGTTGGCAGGTGGGGGAGGCGAAAGTGTGTCTCAGTGAAATGTGCCTAAGCACCAAGCAGAAAGAGCTTTTCCCTATGATGCCATTTGCATTTGGGAGGCAAGCTCGTGCCTGGGTTACTTCTCTTAGGCATATTCCTCTTATTTATCCTCCTCATATATGTTATCCGAGGCAAGCAAAACAGAGTCACAGGACTATTCGATGGACTGTAATGAGGAACCCTATTGTCTGTAGGGAAGCTGGGAAGAATCCTGTGGGGCCAGATGGACCACCTGCTCCTCACCGGGCTGCACTGAAACCCAGCTCAGCCCCCTCGTAACAGTGTCACCCAGACCTGCCTCTTTCCCTGTCTAGGCAGTTTATTATTCCCACATTGCAGTTTACTCTTCCACAATGTGGGAATAATAACTGTATCTGTTTCCTAGGGCTGCCATGTAACAAAGCACCACCAGCTAGGTGGCTTTCAGCAATAGAACTTTATTCTCTCAGTTCTGGAGGCCAGAAGTTCAAAGTCAAGGCATGGCAGGGCTACTTTCCCTCTGAAGGACTGAGGGGAGAACGTCTTTCCTTGCCTCTGTCCTACCTTCTGGTGTTGCTGGCAATTCCTGGAGTTCTCTGGCTTGTAGGTGGGTTCCTCCACCCTGCGCCTTGATGGACACACAACATTCTCCCTGTTGGAAGAGTAGTGGGGCCCACCCTCATGGCTTCCTCTTAGCATCTCCAAAGATCCTGTTTTCAAATAAGTTCCCTTCAATGTATCTTTTTTGGGGGACACAATTCAACTCATAACAATGTCACATGATTTTGTGGAGGGTTGAAAAGACACCTATCCCAAGTGCCCAGCCCAGAGCCGGGCCACTGGTTGCTTTCATTCCGGAGGCTTGTGAATTCATTTCTCCCACGTTCCACCCCAGTGTTCCCAGAAACATCTGTGCCCCATTCTGTTGTTGTCTTTTTTTAACAAAATGCATTTGCTTATTTAATTACACAAGAGTACATATTTGTAAAAGGAAAAAAAACTCACAATATAAAAATATATTTATATGAAATGTCTAAAAAGGAAAATTGATAAAGACAAAAAGTAGATTAGTGATTCCCTTGGGCTGGGGAGGGAGGAGATTGTGACTGCTAATGGGTAGGTATGAGATTCTTGCTGGAATGATGAAAACGTTCTAAAATTAGATTACGGTAATGGTTGCACAACTCTAAATACACCAAAAACATTGGACGGTATACTTTAAATGGAAAATTTTTATGGTATGTAAATTGAATCTCAGTAAAGCTGTTTTATATATATATATATATGTATGTATATACACAGAAATATATATAAACAGAAGGAGAATGAACCTCCCTTCCTTATCCCATCCCTCCGACCCGACTCTGCTCCTCACAGGAACCATTTTAAATAATTTCACTTTATCGTTACAGATTTGTTTGCTGCACATTTATATTCATGTATATGAATATATGCAAATGTACAATTTGGGGTACAGATTTATTTTTTGCATGAACAGGATCACCTCCCATGTATTATCTCTCAACATTTTTGTTATGATATGTTTATTAGGATATGAAATGTTTTTTTCCTCCTAATATATCTGGGACAAATTTCATTCTTAGAACAAGTAGGGGGACCTCATTCATTCTAGCAGCCGCCTAGCACCCCGTAGAAGACTGGAATACAAAGGTTTCAGCACTCTCGTATTTGGGGGCGTTTTGATTGCCTCCAGTTTCTCACCATGACAAGGACATACCTGTAGGTGCATGTGTGACTTGCCCATGTTTCACTAGAAGCTTCCTTCCTGCTTGATGTCCACTGTAACCAGCCCCTGCCCCCTCCAGGCCTATAGAAAGTTCAGGGCTCCCCAGCTGCTGAAGAAAAGGTAGTTGGAAGTTCTGAATAATCAGAGTCACAATTACTGAGTGCAGCTCACTCCCTGAAGCTGCTCCGAGTCTGACTTGGAATTCCAATCTGCCACTGTCCTCCAAGGGCCTGTGCTACATGGATGGGCAGATTCAAAAGAGGTGCCATCCCAGGAGAGCCGAGGACCTGGACACTGGTGTGACATCCCCATCCCCACCCTCTCTTGCCTTTTTGTTTCTTTCACCACCTGCTAAGTTGGGTTTTACCATCAGCCTCCGAAGACTTAAGATCCATACTTCCTGGTCAAGAAGCTCAGCGAAATCCTGGAGAGGCATCCTTCTCTGGGTACCCAGAGAGGCTGCTTTCCAGCCAGTCTAAGGGTAAGAGAGCTGGTAAGCAGATTAAGCCTCTGGCAGGAAGACGCAGCCCGCTAAATTTTCCCATTCCCGGGACAAAGTGTTCAGCCGGGGCTCCAGCAACACTTCAACCCCGGGGTCAAGTGAACTTGCTGAGTTTCAAAGGCAAATCACACTGAAAATGTGCCTATTTTGATAAAGAGGTTTACAACAAGTCATTGGAGCATCACCCCCTGCCTTCCACTCGCTTTCCAGAAGGCGAAGCCTCCATCTTGTGGGAAATCTACTTGTTACCCAATCGTGAAAACTAAAAGGTGGACTTTGGTTATGGAGTCATTTAGAGTTCATCACTTTAGGGTAACACAGGCCCCATAAACCATCCTGCAGACACCTCCTTCTTTATCCACTCACCAAGTGCCTCCCAAACCCTCCTATGAGTAGCCCTCGCTAAGTGCTGCCTGGTTTGGAGATCTCACTCATTCCTTACTGCTGAGGAAATGAATATTGCCTCCCTCATAGGGCAGACAAGGAGAAAGAGGCTCGAGGTCCACCCAGCCCACTTTTTCCCCAGTTTTACTGAGGTATGATTGATAGAGGATCACTACAAATACTTCAGGTGTACAATGTGATGTTTTGATGCATGAATACAGTGTGAAATAATACCTCTAATTCAGCTAAATCGCCTTTTCGTCACCTCTTACTGTTCCTTTGTGTGTGTGTGGTGAGGATTGAAGATCTACTCTCTTAGGAAAGTTCAAGCATAAAATACAGCACTATTAGCTAGTCACCATGCTGTACATCAGATCCCAGAACTTCCTCCTCTCATAATGGACGATTGTACCATGTGACCAGCAGCTCCCCGTCCCCGCCACCCCGGCAGCCACCACTCTGCTCTCTGCTCCCATGAGTTCAACCTTTTTAGATTGCCTCTGTGAGCAAGATCATGCAGCCTTTGTCTAAGCCCACACTCTTTCTACTGGCCTTCCCCAGTTTCCTTAAGGCTCCAGACAGATTTTTAAAAGTCATCGAAAAAAATTGTTATTGAAAATGTGAAAATAAATATCCTGTCATTCTACCAACCTAACACAATCTCTATTCATCTGGGGTTGTTCCCTCAGTTATTCAGGTTCTGTCTCAGATATAGCACTGGTTGAATAGTTGGTTGAATGGACAGATGGACAGATGGTTGGATAGACTGGTGGTGGAAGGATGGGTAGGTGGTACATCCGGAACTTCCAATGGTCTAACCCCTTCTCATTTGAGCCTTCCTCTACATATACACAGCATGTTCCCCAGCACGACCTCCATTCTCACCACTAGATTAATGGGACTTCAGGATTGAGGAGACCCCCTTCCCAGTGTTTGAAGCACAATATGCCTGCGGTTAGAACACAGGGCTGGGAACAGCCGCATGTGCAGAGTCAAGGCCTTTCTAGGACCACTTGGCTGCACAAGTGCTGATGTCATGGAGTAGAGTGGGCAGCTGAAGCTGGATGAGAAGGCTCTCAGGAAGGCAGATGTTCCAAATGCTATAGAGCTAGAGCTCCTAGACCAGGAGGAGGTGCAAGCCTGCTTCAACTCCCTCTCTTAGAGGCCACAATTTGGGAGGATCTGTAAATCCCATATAGTCAGCCTTGGAATTGATAGCCATCCTTCCATCAGTTTCAGACTGGCTCCAACAACATGGCAGATGGGTATAGTGGAAAAAGCACTGATTTAGGAGTCAGACAGACTTGTGTCATGTCCTAGCTTTGCCTCTGATCCTGGGAAAATTTCTTAGCCTTGCTGGGTCTCAGTTTTGTCTATACATTGAGAAGAGTGATCATACCTGTAATAGGGCTGTTGGGCTGGGAGGCGGGGTGGGTGGGGCGGGGGCAATTGTGAGGGCTATGCTGTGCAGAATGGGCAAGGTGCCTGGCACAGACCTGGGAATATACTAGGTGTTCAATAGATGTTAGTCTACCCATCCTGGCACCACTGGCCTTTGCGGCTGGCTTCCGGAATCCAGAAATGGGAACAGCTCTTCGTGTAAATGTAGTCTGAGTTTCCTATTTCCTTATACACTGAGTGGAAATTCAGTGAGTTTGGTCTTGGTGTTTATTTCACTTGCTAGATCCTGCTTGGCTAAAGCTGAGGTCTCTCAGTGGAGACAGAAAGGATTTGAGTGTCAAAATGTTTAGAATAAGATTCTGGATTTGCTCCCATTTCCCACAATGGTACAAAAAGTTGGTTTTCTTCTTCCCACTCCACTGACTCGGCAAAGATGTGATCCTCTAAAATAACAGCCCCAACCCGGGAAAATGGAGAATTCCACACTCTGCATCTGTGATGTGTCACGAAAAGGAAAGGAAAAATAAAGAAACCTTTAACAATTTGCCATATTGTATGCTTTGGAAGAGCCTGGTAAACTTTCTAGCAAATTGCTTCTAATTATAGGAAACCTGCCTTTGGCTTCGGGAAACACTCGCCAGCATCATCCAGTTCTCAGTTCTTGGCAGAAGTACCAGTTTCTCCCATTATTATTTCAGTTGGCTTGAGCTATCGAAAATGCATTTATCAAATGGGGCGTGAAGCGGCCTCCACAGAATAATGTTCTAGAGAAGGCAGTGCTTGGGTGCCAGATGAAATGGGTCAACAGTCAACACAGTCTTGGATGCAATTTCCAGAACCCGAGTCAGCTCATCAGCAATGATCATCTGTCCTATAATCAATTCCTATTTAAGAAGTCGAGAATGCATACATGCTTATTATCTTAAAATCTACAGGAAAAATCACAGTAAAATATCAAATTCCCACATCCTCCCTTCCCCAAGCCCAACCACTCCCCAGGGTGGTTCACCCACTCCATCAACTTCTCCTGACATTGCTCACACATTGCAAGAAGCTCCCTGCTGACCACTGCTCGGTTGCAACATCCGAGCACCTTCTGGTCCCAAACTCCTGGGGCCCTCTCAGATACTTACCCTCATATTTCTCTTTGTAATGTGTATATGGTTTTTTTTTAATTGGTTATGCATTTGGCTATGCAACTTGCTTTCTCAGTATTGAGTTTATATTATCGATCTTCCTTGACAATATCTATAGTTGGACTTTATTCATTTAATAGTTACATAATAGTCTGTAATAGCACAGCCCGATGGAAGTATAATGGCCAACACATACGTAATTTTAATTTTTCTAGTGGTCACCTTGAACAAAGTAAAGAGAAACAGGTGAAATGAATTTTAATGTCCCACACATCATCAACCTTTCTTGATGCTGAGCCAACAAGCCAGGATCGTTTCCCGCCATAGCCACAGGAGAAGGTGGGAGATGGTGAGTTCTCGGGCAATGATTATTATTGTCCCTGTTACATCGATTTTCAAGTCCGTCTTCCTCAGCAAACAGTGAGCTCCTCCTCTAGGTCATGGGCTGCATTTCATTTAGCTTAGTAACACTGGAGCCTACCATAGGTTCCAGAACATGTAGACTCTTCGTTGTTGAATCAAAGACTTTTTAAGAAAAAGACATATGTAAACGCTTAAATGGGCAGTAACTCTCCAAAATAAAAACAGCACCAGACTCATTGTGCTGATACAGCCCAATATATTTACCTTCCTCCCTTTCAGGGGATAGCTTATTTTAGTTATGGGCTCTCAGAATATGTTTTGCATCACATGAAAGTTTTAAGAACAAAAATTATTCTTACTTCATTCAATATATTCTGGTTCATTCTATGTCTTTCTTTCATTTTTTTTTTTTAAATTTAAAGCTGGTCATGAGCACCTCTATTATCATTGCCCTATTGATTTCACTACCCTATCAGTTTTGTTGTATAGTTTGAAAACCACTGCCCTAGTCTATCTTGGGAAGGATACTTTTTCTATCTGCTCTCCAGCACCCCATTCATATGTGTTCCCAAATCAGCAGTGGGATACTTCTCGTTTTATGGCTGGTCATCTGCGGGCACTCTGGGGTATCGTCTCATCTTTAGGAAAATCTCCCATCCCCATGGCTACCTGTGGAGAGGTGAACGTGAGTCTGCTGTGGGGGGAGGGGCAGCACTCTGGTCATCCAGGTCTCAGAGCATGGGTCAAGTTGGCCTGAAGTCACCATTCAGAGCTCTGCAGGTCTTCCTCCCCATGGGTTGCAGTCTTGTTTTTCTGTTTGCCCAGTTGTTCAGAGGGCAACTGTTGTCTTAAATGTGATCTAGTTGCACGTGTGTACATACATGCATGTGAATGCACCCACCCACGTGCACCCACACAAGCCCCATAAACAAACATGAATCCTCAGAGAAAATGGAGTCTCAGATCATAAGGAGGAAAAGAAAGTTCTTCTTAACACCAAATAATTTGTACAGTGTCTCTTTCTCCAAGGAGTCATAACTTTGTGTTCTATTTTGAGTTGTGTTTAATTACTAGTCTTCATGCATTTACCCTCATCCCACTTTCCAATTATGGTCCTAGAAGTCTGCCAGGAAGAGGAAATGAGCCTACTCTGCACCTTCTTGATGACTCTGCCCATGCATGAAAGTTGACTTGAGCGGGGCATTCTGGGAAGAACTTGATTCTATTCCTGGCCAAGTGCCCACGCTGGCCTTGGCTTCTGTTGGGACAGATGGGATGATTTTTTTCCTTCAGACACATGGGGGAGATGAGAGAACTTTGCTGAGAATTGGGACTGAGCCCAAGACGGGGAAGGAATGATGAACCTGTGGCGTCCTAGGGTGGTGGGCCTAGGTGCCCACAGATGCCCCAAAAGTGAGGGCCATGGGACGGCGTGTGTGAGCTCAGGAGCCAGCCACCCAGCATTGGCTCAAGAGGGAGCATTCTCTCCTACACAGCTCTGCTGGATCCATCACAAATAAGAAGGGGAAAGAAATTGACAATTGTAACAGCAGACATGGCTCAAGCCATTGACTTAGGCAAGTCAAGTGCCCTGTGAGAACCTTAGTCTCTTGGTCCATAAAATAAAGACCACACCTGGCCCTGCCAACTTCACAGGGCTGCAAGGAGGTGTGCATGAGACCCACATAGGATGATAATATACAATAGGGTACAGTTCCTTGTAAATGTAATTACTATGATTTTAAAAAGAATTATAGTCATAATTAATCATAAGGCCTATAACATGCACTTGCCTTCCACAAATGGGAGAAAGGAACTACCATTTACATGCAGGCATTCAGCTGGGTGATTTCATAGACAATATCTCACTTCATCTTCATAATGATAGTATGAGGCAATTTATTTTCTCCATGTCATAGAAGAAGAAAAAGAGGCACAGAAAGATGAGGTAACCTGCCCCATTTCACAGCACAATAAGACACTGAGAGTCTAAGGTGGGAGGTTAACTCTGATAGCCTGACTCCAGAGCTTGCTTCCTACTTCTACTCAATATCCATCAACCCTACACTAATCAGGGACTCCCAGGGCGGACCCCACTACACAAGGCAGAAATCCCACCAATTTCAGGCAGAAAAAACCTAACAGTGTGGCTCTCTACAGAAGGTTCCAGGATGGGAAAGCCCTGAGCAACATGAATGCACCTCCAATAGAATGCAATTGTTTTCTAACCTCTCTTTCAGATCTGATATTTCACGGGTTCCGATGACTACAGAAAATGAGTCATTTCTGAGCTGATTAGAGACTGCTGCTTCTTGAAGCCACCAGACTTTCTTAGTCCTGTCCTTGAGTGACACCCCCTGACAGTGATCACATAATTCCTATTCATTTTGTGGACTTACAAGTCAATTTCTAAAACACTTGACCTTGGCTTTCAGCTTCTAAACTGAAGAAGGAGCTACTCGAGGTGGCTTGGATCCCGAGGATGAACTCTTGGATTTTGGAGATGCCTCCCTGTTTTTGGAGAGGACTCTTTTATTTTTAAATGTTCCTGATAGCAGTTACTTGAACACTACCAGCTTCCTGGCCCCATTCCGGCAAGGGAGATGAGCTGCCTGGAGAGGTTGTCTGAAGCTTGACGAGACACCACCCTCTGAAGTTGTTACATCCCGTCATCCCGTTGGTCTGTTTTTAGCAGGCTCTCGAAGAGAGGAGATAAACTGCTTGGTGTCCCTGTTCATGATAAGAGGGTGGGAAGCAGCTTAGCTGCTTAGACCAGATGGCAGGGGGAGCTGGGATCTTAGGGACACAGCCGGCTCTGCATCAGCACCTGTCCCCTGACCCGGCTCCAGAGTGCTCCCGCCCTGTATATGCTGGGCTGCCCTAGGAGCCATCTCTTTGAAACCACTAGACACGAGTCACCATGTCCCTTATCCGTGCCCCCACAGCACTCTGCTTGTCCCGTCAAAGCCCTGGCCACACAATGTGGTGATTCTTCATTCTCCTGTCTCCTTCCCACGAGGCAGCTAGTACGTCGAGGCAGGGACCATGTGTGATGCACGCTGACAGCCTCGGACAATTGCAGAGTCCAGCCCCTTGTACGGAGTAGACTTTTAGTGAGTGTGTAAGAAGTCAGAAAGGAAGGCCGGGGGGAAGAGGGTGAAATATTCCAAAAGAAATAGATAAAGTGTCTGTAGCTCCTTGCTGCCAAAGTCTCTAGAATGCACTGAAGAGCATGCTTTTGGGCCAGTCTGGGCCCAAACCCTGTTGTGGCCCAGCTGTGAGAACCTGGGCAGGTCACCTAACCTCCCTGCTTTAGCTTTCTCGTCTGCACAGTGAGGATGAAGATACTGGTGAGGATGCATAGGGCTGTGTGCGTGAGTCACTCACAGACACGACAGCACTAGGCGGGTAAGTAACACCAGCTGCTGTCAGGATTCAACCTCCAAGCTCAGCGGCTCATGGCACGTCTCCCCCACCGTGTCTCTCGGGGGGCCCCGGGCTCCTTCCGCCTTGGTTCTGAGATTTCTCTCCCTTGAGCTGGCAGCTGGGGAAAGAGAGCAAGGATTGTAGAGAGAAGGGCCAGGTCTGGAAAGGTGGGGGGTGGGGGCTGTCATACCACAGTCCAGTGAGCACAGCGGACCAGAGGAGTGGCTCAAAGATGAGGGTTCACTGCGGGCGCAGAGAGAAGCGGAAAACATGAACATGGGTGGGCACTGGAGCTTCATGCCTCACACTTGACTTGGCACGTTGTGAGCCTTCAATAAATGTAGCTGCTGTTACAAACAAGAAGGAAATCTGCCGAAAAATACCTCCCATGATGCTTGCTGGAGCATGAGGATATTCCACAGATGGCCAAGGGCTCCTCTCCCTCCCCCTGCCCTAGGCATGGGCTCTGGAATCAACATTTTTTTTTCAATGTGTTCTGGAGGGATACCTGCACAGTTACCTGCTTCCATCCTTACAGTGGAGGTGGGTTTGCACTCACTTTACCAATAAGGAAAGCATCTCAAAAAGGAGGAGCAATGTACTAAGATCACATGGAGAGGTCGAGGCAGAACAGGACCTAGGACTCTGCATCTACATCACCTCACCCGTCTGCTGGGGATGCCGGCTTCTGCATCCCCGAAATGTTTGGGCAGGGAGGGAGATGTTTGGGCGGGGAGGGAGATGTTCGGGAAAGGGTGATCTCAGAGTTTCTTTCTAGCTTTAAAAGGCCGTTCTGTGCAATGAAGTTAATGGAGGTCTTATGAAAAGAAAGGACTGGCAGTGGTTATATTGCAATTTGAGAAAAACCACTGGTGGACCCTGTATGTAATTGCAACAGCCCCACCTCTATAGAGAAAATCCTGCTGATTTCTCCAGGGACCTGGCCACTGGTGGTGGCATTTCTGCCTGGGGTTAGCAGTCTGTGCAGATTTGACGCAAATAGATTTTATTGAATACTTTCCTCTACAACATTTGTTTTTAAAAACAATTAGTAATGGCAATTAAGAAATAGCTGACATTTAGTTAATTAGCCAAAATAGACTTCATTGTCAACCAAAATGGCTCAGATCTTTGAAAGAAGCTGCAGGCTATAGGACAGATTCAATGGGGTTTCAGTTTTACAAAGACATGGATGGTTTTCTTTGAAGTAGTTTCTCTCGAGAACCTTGTGTCTGTCCAGCACCCTAGCCTATTATTCTGATCTGGGGATGCATCTTGGTGTCATGAAAGCTCAATTTGTTTAAACAATGATCTGATTCCATTGTTCACCCTTCTGTAAGATTATTAAATATAGAGGCATCTTTGGCAAATCACAGGCACCAGGTGTGCAAACAGTAACTGGTTTATTTCAGCTATTTTAATCAAATTTGGGAAGCAAATGATTTAGAGGAATATCGATACCAAAGAATGCCAGAATATTCCCACAACTGTGTCACAAACAATGGATGGCCAAGTGTCCCTGATCAAAATGCCCCAACTGATCTAATGACTTTTCCTGGGGCTTTAACTTTCGAAGGGCCTGCAAATGATTAGTTAGCAGGACCTCAGGGCTGAGCCAGAGGGGGTTTGGAAGCTGAGATTATGCAGTTACTCACTTTACTTGTTCTTCATTAACAGTTTGTAGATTTTGAAAATGTTTGTGGGACTGGGGAGAGGAAGAGAGCAGAACAAAGGGAATTCATAATTATCACGTGCCCAATTTGTAACCGTCAGGAATCTGGGCCAATGGCCCCTTCACTCTCTTGGAGTACGAGTCGCTTTTCAGCCAAATTTAAAGGGAAAAATGATTCTTACTTACTCTACAGACACAATGCCAACATGTGTTGGGCTGAATGTTGAGGCCGGGTTTGGCAGAGAACTTTCTCCTGGTTGTCCTTCCCTTTTCTGGAGAGCTCAGCCAACTCTGCCAAGTAGACTGTGTGTAGTAGCATGGTTCATACACTCCATATATGTTTCTTGAGTGTCTACTATGTTCTGGGTACTTGGTATGCATGAGAAACTTGCTTGAGAGCAAACATAAGCTCCAGGAGCTTACAGATTAGTGCAGAAACTTATTATTAAAGGCATCACCGTACACAGCAAGGAACGCGATAGGAACTCACCATTGGATGGTCCATCTAGTTGGAGAGTCAGGGAAGGGAAGCACTGGATGAGATCTGAAGGAGGCTAGAGGTAGACCAGGTAAAGAACCAGGGAACCACCAGAGAAAATGGTGAATATGGTGTAGGCAAAAGTAGTGCAAGGCAGCAGGACATATTCAATAAACTCAATGAAGGCCAGTGTGGTTTGGGAGAAGAGTGAAGGCTCTTGTGATACAACATGAGGCAGAGATCAATCAAACAGGCCATGTGGACAAGCTGGTCCCATGAGAAGCCATGAAAATCTCACAACTTCAACAGAGGTCCTCATCGGGAGACAGACAGGTCTCAGGGCAAAATTAGGTTCCAGAACCTACCCATTCTGTGACCTTAGGTAAGTTTCTTCACACTTCAAACCTCAGGTTCCTCATCTGTAAAAGGGGTGTAGCTCCGATTGTGAAAGGTCACTTGGGGAGATTCAATGAGAAAGCAAGTATAATAATACTTAGTGCAGTATCTGATACCTGATACCCTTAACATATGATGGGCTGAGATCAGTAAAATTGATGCTATTTCTAACCTTCAGTACAGGATCGGGTTTGACAGCCTGCTTCATCACAGAATGAAGACATTGAACTCAGCAAGGTCTACAAAATTGGAGACTATCCATTCCAATGTTGGCTTCTTGGGGAGGTAGAAAGATGTTTACTTTTCCCCCTGGAATTATAGGTTCAGGAATTGTCAGGTGTGGGAAGGACTTTGAAGGTGACGATGCCAACCCCCTACCCACTGGTATTGCCACAATGCTTATTCAGTGTGAGGGTGGTATCTCTTTTCCCTTCACCTTGATCTCCTTTTGAGGAATCACATCTTCCTTGTTAGATACAGCTTGATGGGGGGTACTTGAGGTTCCCATCTTGCCCAGCCAAAGGGCCAGGACAATTCCCCAGCCAGCCCAGTGGACCCTCCCTGCCTGGAAGTGGGATCTTAAACCAAGAAAAAAGGAAGGGAAACGGGACAGGGCTCTTCTCCACACCCGAGCGCCTCCTGGACGGATTGTTCTGTTACTATGCCTCCCTCGAGGGTCTGCTTTCCAGTCTCTGGAACTAAGAGTCCCAGATCCTTTCTGTTGTCTGTCCCTGTTATCCAGCTGCCCCTTGAGTCCATTGGTCCCTGTCAACCTTCCAAAATAACCTTCTTTTAATTGCCAGCTTAGAGCCAAAGCATACTAATTAATATAACAGTAAAGAAATCGAAACCCAGAGAAATTAAATGACCTGCACAAGGCCACAGCAAGTTTGTCAGATCTGGGGGCAGTCACTTAACTCCAAACCCAGGGCTCTTTTATCCACAGGGCACCTAGAGATTTTAAAACATGTGGTGTTCTGGGGATGGGGTAGAGCAAACATTTCGGTTTCTACCCCTTTCACTTACCTCATAGAAGAAAACGAAGTTCTAGCTCAGAGCTTATGTGTGGCTTTCTTTTGGGTCCGAAATTGTAGATGTTAATTCTGGAATTCAAGGCCCCCACAATATAATCACCTCGCATCTCTCAGCTTTATCTCCCACGTGCAACTACTGGCCTTCTACATTAAATATGTCATCAGCCAGAAGTGTCCCCTCCTGGTCC
Organism: Neomonachus schauinslandi; assembly: GCF_002201575.2. NCBI lineage: Eukaryota > Metazoa > Chordata > Mammalia > Carnivora > Phocidae > Neomonachus > Neomonachus schauinslandi. The sequence continues at coordinate 88,426,114 of NC_058409.1, read as the reverse complement.
CCAGGCACAGCTGTCCTGTCTGGTCTTCACACTCTGCTCAGGCCACTCTTTATATCTTTTTTTATTCCTTCTTTCTTTCAACATTATGGAGAGTTACTCTGTCCCGGGCCTGCGCGCTCAGCAGGAAGGAAAACACAGGCCTTCCCTCCAGGATCTCCAGTATATTAGGAAAGCCGGGCAAATAGACGGGTCCAACAGGGGCAGTGCTGGGCATGGGGAGCACAGGGAAGGCCCCCAGCTCTGCTGTGGAGACTGGAGAAGGTTGCCTAGAAGAGAGATTTGGAGAATGAGTTCCCAAAAGATGAGTAGGAGGTGAAAGTAGGAAGGGGAAAATGTGCCTAAAAGCAAAGGGAAAAAAAAGGTAGATATAATGCCCAAAGTACAAGCAATAGAAGAAAAACAGATAAACTGGATATGGTCAGAATTAAAACTTTTTGTGCTTCAAAGGACGCCATCAAGAAAGGGAAAAGACAACCCCCAAAATGGGAGAAAATTTTTCCAAATCAAGTATCTGATAACAAATTTTATCTAGACCATGAAGAACTCTTCCCACTCAATAATAAAAAAAGACCAATAACCCACTTAAAAATGGACAAACGGGGGCGCCTGGGTGGCTCAGTCGTTAAGCGTCTGCCTTCGGCTCAGGTCATGATCCCAGGGTCCTGGGATCGAGCCCCACATCGGGCTCCCTGCTCTGCGGGAAGCCTGCTTCTCCCTCTCCCACTCCCCCTGCTTGTGTTCCCTCTCGCTGTCTCTCTCTCTCTGTCAAATAAATAAAAAAATCTTTAAAAAAAAAAATGGACAAACGATCTGAATAGACATTTCTATGAAGAAGATGTACATGTGGCCAATAAGCACATGGAAAGATGCTTAACATCATTAGCCATCAGGGAAACGCAAATCAAAGCCCAACAAGATAGCACTTTCCACCTACAGTATGGCTAAAATCAAAAGAGAGAGAGTCACGAGAGTTGGCAAGGGATGTGCGGAAATTGGAACCCTCATACACTGCTGATGAGATTGCAAAATGGGGCAGCTACTTTGAAAAACATGTTAAACCTAGAGTTACCACATGATCTAGCAATTCCACTTCTGGGTAGGTACCCAAGGGAAAGGAAAGCATGTGTCCACATACAAATTTGTGTATCAATGTTTATAGCAGCATTATTCACAAGAAGCAAAAAGTGGAAGCAGCTCAAATCAACAGACAAATAGATAAACAAAATGTGGTCTAGCCATACAATTAAATCTTATTCAGCCATAAAAAGGAATGATGTGCTACCTCATGTTACAACATGGATGAATGTTGAACACATTACACTACACAGAAGAAGCCAACAAAACCCTATGTTGTATGACTCCATTTCTATGTGAAACCAAAGAGGAAAAATCTATAGAGACAGTTGCTTAATGCTTGTCAGAGGGCAAGGGGCAGTGAGGAGATTGAGGGAATAATGGGTAACGAGTGCAAAGTTTCTTTTTTGGGATAATGAAAATGTTCTAAAATCGCTTGTGGTAATGGGTGCACAGCTCTGTGACAATACTTATAGAGTATCTTTGTTATAGTCCTTATTACCCAACATTTTCTTGCTCGTTGAGGCATACGTATTTGTGTGTTGTCCATCTTTCGTGCCCGTCTGTAAGCTCCATAAAAGCCCAGACCTGCCGTTCACAGCAGCATGCTCAGCACTAAGCGCAGAAGTCGGCACATAGGAGGGCTCAATAAGCACCTGATCAGTTTGATTAATTGATTAATTAGTAGGTCAGATCAAAGTCATTGGCTGAGATATAAAGCAGGTAGCTAGCTCAAAGGACTTCAGGAGCCAGGCACTGTAACACGCAGGTGGTGTAACTGCAAATCAATGAAAACCATTCTGCCACGAGGGCAAACTGTAGAGCGTGTGGCTAAAGGATTCAAACTTAATTTCAACGTGTGGCATTGGCCAAACAAAGCAAGTCTCTGAGCAGATTCAGCTCAGCGGCCACCAGTTTGCAATCCTTGTGATAAGGGCTTGACCGTGATAATTCACTGACGGCATGCCTTTCCTTCCTAGATAAAACTTTCTATTCCAAGAGCATGAAGAACCTCTAGTTTTCAGTTTAAGAGTTGGAAATGTGAAAGGAACCTTGGAGAAAGTCCATGTATGAATGAGAAGGCTGACCTTTGGGGAGGGCACTTGTCTTGACAGTCACAAAGAAAGCTGGTAGGAACACTGGGACTCCTGAATGCCTGCAAAATGTGCGAAAGCATTTATTGAAATGCTGTTTACAAATACACACACACACACACACACACACACAAACCCCCAAATATGGTGTTACTTAAATAAATTGAGGTAAAAGAATACTAAGCAGCAAGTTAAAAAATCATGCTTTTGAAGAATCTTTGGTAAAAGGTAGAGATGCACATGATGCTAGAGGATGTATAAAATATGATTCCCAATTTACAAAAATCACCTGTGTCCCAGCGGAGACTGAACCCCTGGGATATAGACATGTCTCTGTATTAAATGAACTTATTAAGCAAGTGTCTAATTGCATGAGTTTATCTCGGTGGAGGAAAGGAGACACCAAAGAAGAGATTTGGGGAAGAAATGAGGAGGAGCTGAGGGGAGGACAGCATGCTCCCTGAGCCCCTCCAGCCTATTCTGTGGGTCCTGGGGTGAAAGGGGGCCTCTTGTGGCTGCTGAAGGACCTGGGGCGGACCAGGAGCAGCAGGCCCAGAGGCGAAGCTGGCTTGAGGACGGAGGAGACGGGCCTTTCCCTCTTCAGCGATTCTGATCACCAAGTCCAATGTGTGTGGGTCTTTTCACACACAGCCAGCAATTCTGTGACACCAGCTGGGTGTCCTGTAGTTCAGCTCAATTCTGACGCTCCACCTGAAGATCGCGTCCGATCCCACAGGTCAAGGGCTCTGTCTTATAAGACTCCCCCCACTCCCCACACACCTTCAGATGACAATCACAAGTCCAAGTTGTCATCTGGGCTTCTGACCAACAGGCTATAGGTAGGAGGTTCTAACAACCCCCACTCCCTTGGGTTGGATTAATCTGTTAGAGTGGCGCACGGAACTCAGGAAAACAGTTTACCTACTAGATTATCAGTTTGTTATGAAAGGAGTGCCCACCACTCTTCCCATATCCCAAGTGTTCACCAACCAGGTTTTATGGAGGCCTTCCGACATAGGCATGATGGATCAAATTGGCCATGGGCGACGCATTCAACCTCCCACCCCTCTCCCCTCCCCTGATGTCAGGGGGCTGGGACTGAGAGTTCCAACTGTCTAATCCCTCTGGCAACCAGTCCTCATCCTTAGGTAGGGTCCTAGAGTCATCTCCTTAACATAACACAAGACACCTTTCTTTCTTTCTTTTTTTTTTTTTTAAGATTTTATTTATTTGCGAGAGAGACAATGAGAGACAGAGAGCATGAGAGGGAGGAGGGTCAGAGGGAGAAGCAGACTCCCCGCCGAGCAGGGAGCCCGACGCGGGACTCGATCCCGGGACTCCAGGATCATGACCTGAGCCGAAGGCAGTCGCTTAACTAACTGAGCCACCCAGGTGCCCCTCTTTTTTTTTTTTTTTAAGATTTTATTTATTTATTTGACACAGAGACAGTGAGAGAGAGAACACAAGCAGGGGGAGTGGGAGAAGGAGAGGGAGAAGCAGGCTTCCTGCAGAGCAGGGAGCCCAATGAGGGGCTCGATCCCAGGACCCTGGGATCACGGCCTTAGCCGAAGGCAGACGCTTAACGACTGAGCCACCCAGGCGCCCCAAGACACCTTTATTTCTCGTACCACCTACAAAGTTCCAAGGGTCTTCAGAGCTCTCTGCCAGAAACGACAAAAATCGAACCTATATTTCTTATTATAAATCACAGTATCACACACTTCTCTGCACAGCACTCTGGCCCAGGTCTAGTGGAGGTTCCTGGCACTCAGGATGGCTTTAAGTCCCTTAGGGGCATCAGAAGATAGGCTTTTGGCCCAGATGTCAACACTGTCTCAGAAGGCACTGACACGGACAGCGGTGACCTGGGTGGGAACTGCCCTGGAGATGTCTCCTAAATAGGGCACAGAGAAATGGGCACAGAATAGCAGAACAGGAGGGCCCTATTGTGAGCCTATCTGAGATTCCCCCTGGCTTCCTGAGATGTGTCAGAGACTTCAGCAGATGGGGGCAGAGATAGCTGTAGTTAAGTTGATGTGACCTCACTTGTACACATAGGTTGATGTGGAAACTTGGGGATATATTTGCATTTCTATCACTGATTATAAATATGTCAGAATATGAACAGTTTCTTTGGGTTATAGAATGGTGGAAGATTTTCATTTTCTGCTGGTAGTTTTGCATTTTATGATTTTTTTTTCTAAAATGAACAGGTGTCTCTTTATAAAATTATTATAAATAAGAAAATCCAAGTTATATTATTTTAAACATACGCAATTAATGAGATCAGATATTTCCAGCAATGACCCAGGAAACGGACATCCAAAAGTGTGACTGAGAAGTCTGGAAGAGGCTCAGATCTATTAAAGGTGACAGGTGACATCCCTAGCACTGAAAATTCGTGAATGCTGTGATATGAATTGGAAGTTCCCACTCCTAGATGATTATCACATATCATTTTATGGTTATTATTGCTTTTAATCCTTGAAATAGCTATGTAGGGTATTATTAGCCATATGTTAGAAGTGGGGAAACTGAGTCTCAGAGTCCCTGGAGGGCTCTTATGATTAGAGTAGCATATCTAATCAGCAGTGGGATAAAGTTTCAAACCTGGGTTTTTCTATTATGTCCCCCTTGATTTTTTTACAACAATTATCATTGTCCTCCAAACACTGTCTTCCAGAGTCTGGGATCCTCACCTGGCCTCAAGAAGCCCTGTAAACTTTTGGAGATTAAATCCAGAGTTTTGCATGTGTGTGCTTTTTCCAAAAAGATGATTCCCAGTTCTACCACCCCCTCCAAAATTAAGAACTGCTAATCCGTGTTGTCCAGACAAAGCGCTGGAGATAGGAAATGCTTCTCCAATAGCAATACCGTGACAATCTAATGGCAAACAAACCAGCAACACGTGGATTGAATTTCCCTTAAATTACGCATGAACCAAATAATACGAACAGTTTGGCAAATTTTGCTTGGGGTTTTCTCAAACCCAAAGCATTTGAAAAGAAATGTTGATATTTTTGATGAACCCCAAACAGGGCTTGTTTGGGGGATTATTTGTTGGGTGGGTGTGTTTGCGGTATGAATTCGGCATGGCGTGCTTTTGACTTGGGGGCACTGGTTCATGTGGGGGTCGAATGTTGCTGGATTTGCGGTGTGGTGGGTGTCCAGTGGGGGTGGTGGTGTAGATTATGGTGAAAGAATGAATACTCCACATCGCCCTCTGCCATGGCGTATTCCAGGTTGTCTGTTACCAAAAAGGGTTTGCCTGCTGAAACCATCAGAGCCCAAAGGAGGCCAGAAGAAGGTGGACCACAGCCTCTCCACCACATTAGCCGGGCCAAGGAACCACATCGGCAAGGGGGGGCGCACCAGTACTTGGACGTGAGAGTGGGGATCATGAAGACGTTCTTCTGCAGAAACTCAGTAGGGAACAAAGAAACAATAGTATTAATAATCCTTTAGGTTCTCAGTGGTCACTGAGGGAGTGACCTGGTGATTGCAGTTGATAATATTCCAAGACACAATCAGGCACAGTTTAAGATTCACTGACTTGGGGCGCCTGGGTGGCTCAGATGTTAAGCGTCTGCCTTCATCTCAGGTCATGATCCCAGAGTCCTGGGATCGAGCCCCACATCGGGCTCCCTGCTCAGCTGGAAGCCTGCTTCTCTCTCTCCCACTCCCCCTCCTTGTGTTCCCTCTCTCGCTGTGTCTCTCTCTGTCAGATAAATTAAATCTTTAAAAAAAAAAAAAAAAAAGATTCACTGACTTTAATGACCTGTCCTGTGCCAGGGGCTCTCCTCGGGTAGCGGACAAAAGGAGGTGCCACCCAGAGCCCCTTCAAGGAAGGACTTGCTGCCCAGGTGCAGGGATCTAATCCCCAGACTGTTCCTGCTGTCAGCTCCTTCAGGGTCTGCCTCAGCTATAGAGAGCATTGTCACCTGAGGCCACCCCCTTCCCCCTGCTTACAGACGGGGACTGAGCCTGGCAGGGGTATAAAGACCTCGATGTGGGGGACACTGTAATGGCCAGCCTCATCTCAAACCCTCTGATCTGTTGACTGAGGCCCTGTTGCACCTGCAGTGCTGTGTACCTGTTCCCGGTGCCCTGGACGGCTGCTCTTCATCTTTCCACTGGTGGTGTCCTCAGTAACCATCTTGTGCTCCGACACTCCTCACTCAGCCTTTGCTTCTGGAGAACTGGATCTACACCACTCACAGTTCATAACCTCCATGACTGTCTTACGAGGTGAGAATTATTATTCCACTTTCTCTAAACATCCTCCTGCTCCTGGCTTCAGTGTGGCATTGTGGGCTCCCCAGGCATCCTGGACTCCTCTCAGTCATTGTCAAAGAATGTCAATTGGAGCGCTTGGAATCTATTATCACTTTGCTTCATTTCTGTTCCCACCATTCAAGCCCCTGTCCCTCTCGTGAACCAGCCTCCTCCCTGGTGTTCCTGCCTCCAGTCTCTTCCTCCTCCATCACCCTGCATGCTGATCACCCTGAAACACAAGTCTCACCATGTCATTTCTACACTCAGAAGGCTTTCCTGTCTCATCTTCAGCTTGGCACCATGGCTTTCCGTGTCCTGGGCCCTGTTCTCTTCTCTGCCTTCTTCCATTCTCTCTACCAAAAGCACCAGGATCTCATTCCCAGTGTCTTTGCACAGCATGTTCTCTCCAAACTTACCCCGGACCTCACTCTGCTGGGACATCTCCCTTGCATCCCCCACATATACCTGAACCCCTCTTCGGTGTCCCCAGCCCCAAAGGGTTCCCTCCATTGGAACGTTTGTCGCACTGTTGTAGGGGCCTGTGAACAGGTTGACCTCCCCATCTGGAAGGTGTGAGCCCCTGAGAGCGGGGACAATGTCTTCCACAACATTATATTCTGGTACATTGTAGTCTGGTACATAGTTGGTACTAAAAAACTTTCATGAGTGAATGAATGAATAAATGAATGAATGAATGGAGTCTGACCCTCCAGTTGGCTCTATGATGAGGAAACACTCCTAAATATTTTGTCCCCACCAACTCCAACCATGAGATCTTATCTAAGAGTCTACCTCTGTTGCGGTGTCAATCTTCCAGTGTGACTTGAACCTCAGGGACCCGCGGGTAAATAATTTGCAGCAGGCCAAAGCGCTCTTTAGAGAATGAGTCATTTGGTCATCGCATGCACAGACTGGTGACCCGCAGAGAGTTTGTCTGCAGACACCTTTGTGGGCAGCCGTTCGATTTCCTGAGCATGAGGAGGCCTTTATTTCAGATTCCAAACTTTATTGCAACTTCTGAGTGACTGCCTGACCCCATTTGTAACCTTGCGGCTCTTACAATGATTCATCTCTTCAGGAAACCATGTCTCCCCCGGGTTTGCCCAGTGCTATTGGGGCAGGCATGCCGGCTGGGAGTGGGACTGGAGAGAGGGGAAAACCCCTTCACCATTTGCTGTCTCCTGAGTGGCCTGTGAGGAAAAGATTGGCCTCAGCAGCTACAGAGCAGAGCAAAATGGCGACGAGCTCATGGCCCCCATGGCCCCCATGGCCCCCTTCCAGTCCTCCAGTGGTTCCAAACCATTTTGGTTCAAATCTTTCCATCTTTTGAACCCAACACTTCACTTCCTCAGCTCTCCTAGAGTAACAGAAGACAGTATGCGTGTGGTGTCCTTTAAAAATGACAAATTCTGAGGTAAAGCACACTGTAATTTTTAAAACTTTTTATTGAAGAACAATACACATACCGATAAGTACACAAATCAGAAGTGGGTGGCTTATGGAGTTGTCTCAAAGGCACCTCTGAGGCTGAATTCCCACCTTAGCTGCCCAAACTTGCCAAGTCACATACCCTCTCTGAGCTTTGGTTTCCCCAATTCTCAAAAGAAGTTAAAAACCAGTCTCTCAGAGAGTCAGGCTTTCATTACAAACAAATCTGAAATCCTATCCGCTTGCCTCCTCCCCCAACCCATGATCACGCTACCCCCTCACCCTGGCTTTATTGTGCTTCATGGAACATATCACCGTCTGACGTGTTATTTGTTATTTGCTTTGATTTGCTTATTTCTTCTCTCCCAATTAGCATGTCAGTGGAGGGAATTTATTTTGCTCACTCTACTAGGCCCACAATTACAAGAGTGCCTGTGTGTTGGAGGTCCTAAATGAATTTTCACTGGGCAAATGTAGAGAGAGGTTTTGAGGACTGCTGAAGTGATGCCTGAAAATCTGGGAAATACCGTTAGGGTGGCTATTGCAAAAGAAAAAATAAAAACAGGAAATAACAGATGTTGGAGAATTTGTGTAGAAATAGGAACCCGGTGCATTTGTTGGTGGGAATGTAAAGTGGTGCAGTTCCTCAAAAAAATTAAACAAGGACTTGCCATATGACCCAGCAATTCCGCTTTTGGGTACATACCCCAAAGAATGGAAAGCGTGTCCTCAAACAAATACATGTACACCCATGTTCATAACAACATTATTCAGAAGCAACCCAAGTGTCCACTGATGGATTAATGGAGAAACAAGATGTGGTGTAAACATCCAATGGACCACTATTCAGCTGTAGAAAGGAAGGGCATTCTGCCACCTGCTACAACATGGATGAACCTTGAGCACATTGTGCTGAGTGAAATCAACTAGACATAAAAGAACAAATCCTATATGAGTCCACTGATAATGAATACCTAGAGTGGTCCCATTCATCCCGATAGACAGTAGAGTGGTGGTTACCAGGGATGAGGGGCGGGGGAGCAGGGAGATCGTATTTGACGGGGCCAGAGCTTCAGCTGCAGATGAAAAAGTTCTGGAGATGGTTAGAGGTCATGGTTGCACAACACTGCAAATGTACTCAATGCTACTGAACACTTAAAAATAGTTAAAGTGGTAAATTGTATGTTATGTATATTTTGCCACGGTGAAAAATAAAAATTTTTTAAGTGTGAGAAATGTGGGGAAGTAACCCAGTAGGCACCATTGCAATTGCGCACCCCCACCCCAGATCCAACCAATTTCAGAAAATCTTCCCTAATCTCTTAGTATCAAGACTGCACAATCTTCCGCTTGGCTTTAGCCAGTCTTGCGTTCATACAACATCGGCGAGTCTGGGCTTTGTAGCAAGAACCTAAGGGGGGGGGAAGGAAAAGGGAAGAGAACTGCAGACGTGCTGAGTACCCACCTCATGTAGGGCGTGGGGCTGGCGGCTTCACCCTGTCCTCTCATTTCCTCCTCACAGCAGCTCTGGCGTTACAGAGGAGGAATCTAAAGCCAGAGGGACATTAAGCAGCCCGCTTAGAATCACATTTTATTCATTCCTGCCACCACGACTGAGCACCTACGGTGAACTTGGCACTTTGCTAGGTGCTGAGGCTTCGGCAATGAATGAAACCAGTCTCTTGGCCTTAAGGAGCTTCTTGTCTTGTGGAGAAGGCAGGCAAAATTACACAGGGAACCATAGTAACATGTGATGAGAGGTGGGATGGGAAGGACAGGTAACATAAGCAGGTTGCACGGACAGGACAGGCTGGGGAGCTTAAAGAAGGTCTGGACTGTGAGCACGGGAGTCGGCTGCCCAGAGAGGAGGCTGGGGAGCCAAGGTGGAGGTAGGGGTGGGGCAGACCATGCAGGGCCTTATGGGCCAGGCTAAGGAGTTTGCATCCTAAGATCCTAAAGGTAATAGGGCCACTGGACAGTTTTAACCTGGAGAATGAGTTAGAAAACTTGCTTTGGCTATAGCAGGAGAATGTACTAAAAGAGGAGAGAATGTGGGAAGGGGTTCAATCAGGAGTTACTATGGACTGAATTGCATCCCCCCTATTTCATATGGGGAAACCCTAACTCCCAATGTGATGGTGTTGGAGGTAGGGCCTTTGGGAAGTCATTAGGTCATGAGGGTGGGGTCCTCGTGATGGGGTGAGTGTCCTTTTGAGAAGAGACAAAAGCACTTGTTCTCTCTCTCTCTCTACAGAGTGAGCACACAGTGAGAAGACTGTCTGCAAGCCAGGAGGAGGGCCTGCACCAGGAGCCCGATTGGCGGGCACCTTGATCTTGGACTTCCAGCCTCCAGAACCATGAGAAATAAGTTTAAACCACCCAGTCCGTGGTATTTTGTCATAGCAGCCCGAGCTGACCAAAATGGGAGCCAAGATGGAATCCACATTTATCTCCAACATCCCTCATCTGTTTTCACCATTGTGTAACACTTCCTAGAATTCAAGGACTTAGGCTTACTTCCCCGCCTTTTCATATCACCAATAGTACTCAGTAGGGCCAAGCACTCAGTAGGTACTTCATGAATCCTGTGGACGAGTCCAGGGGTCCCCTGGAGGACTTGGGAGCACAAAGCACAGGCTCTGTGAGCACGTACGAGGCATGGCACTGTGTGTGTACCACGAAGTATGAGAGAAAGGCCATTGTCATCTGTTTTTGGGAAAGGCTCTTTGTTGGTAAGTTTTCCAATAAGTTTGGTGGCAGTTGCCACAGAATTACCATGTCACAGTTGTAGTTAGGGAGCTGAGGGGAGCTGAGCAGGAAAGGGATGGTCAAAGCTGTTGTGACTTGATTTAGGAGCTTAAGACACTGGGGTCTGATTTGCATTTTGCAAAATTCTAACAGATCCTCACATGCCCACCGCACTCCCTGCTTGGGTTTACACATTCATTTCCCCTAAAGCACTCCATAAAGAATTTGGGCTAGAGGGCTTCCTTTAGAATCCAGTTGTTATCAGCCTTAAGATCTGCATTTCAGAAGACCATGAACTGCTTTCTGTTTTGTAGTTCAGAGCTGTAAGAGGGGACTCCGGTATTGAATTTTGTAATAGTCACACCATGGTTATGTGTACCCCACCCACCTACAGATCTGTCAAATCGCGAGATCAAAGTCACTCAGAAGTCCTGATAGAGATCACCACCTTGCTGCCAGATGGGAAACTGAGGTCCATGGAGGAGATGGACAGGACCGAGTTACTGGAGGAGTCAACTGTTGACTGGGCAAGAATGGCCACACGATGTGCTAGGGTGCCAGGGATGCAAATGACAAGTAAAATACTATCTTCTTATTAACTGAGAGTCCTATATGCTCCCACGTCTTATTAAACAAGGCTTGATTTGGATTTAGGTTTGTACCCCTTCGTGTCTTAGGGTAAGAATCCCCCATTAATTGACCACTTATTCTGTGCCAGAGATTATGCTGGGCTTTTTGCAACCATTAGCTTGTTCAAATCTTACCAAACTAAGAGATAAATATTATCACACCCATTCTATAGATGAGAAAATTGAGGCTCAGAGAGGCACGGTATCTTGCCCCTGGTGGCATAGCCGGCAAAGTGCAAAGCTGGGATTAGAAGCCATATCTGCCTGTCTTCAAAGCCCTTGTTCTTCATCTTAATCCTTTGTCTCTGGCCAGCAAATCTTTATATCCTTGTACTAACCCTCTATAGTGGATATTTCTTGGCCCTGAGTGGGAGCCCAGAAACTCTTCACGCATGAGTCCATTCATGGGGCCCCCAGATTCCAAGAAAATTCTGCAGGAGGAGTTGGGAGTTTCTTTTCCTTAACTTCACTTCCACATGGGCCCCTGAGAGTCAAGAAATATTCAACTGGAGTATCTAGACGGAGACATTTGGCGAGATAACTCAGCCTGGCACCCATCAGTTGGGAATATATGCTCAGGGGCTTACAAAAACCAACTCTTAAATCGTCACAACACCACCATGATATTGGTTCTACTATTCTCCCTGTATCAAAATTGAGAAACGGAGGTGCAGAAAGGTAAGTTACCTTTCCAAGGTTGCGCACCAGCAGAGACAGGACTGGAGGAGCATAGTTCCGTCCGAGTCTTGAATCCAGGCTCCTTACAATTATTTTATTTTATTTATTATTTTTTAAGGAAGCTCTACGCCCAACTTGGGGCTGGAACTCACAACCCTGAGATTAAGAGTCGCGTGCTCCCCTGATGGGGCCGGCAAGGTGCCCTGCCTTACAATTGCTTTATATGCTCAAGAAATGCCTACTGACCGAAAAGTTGGAAATACTTTTTAAAATCAGTCCTTATGTCCACTTTCCCACTTTGTCAGACTGAGCTAGCCTGGGGCAAGTAGCAACAGGCCAGGTGCGGGGTAGGTATATTGGATGAGCAAGGCAGGCATTCGGAGGGCTTCAGGGAAGAGGAGGCCATTCTCTGACGGGCAGGCTCTGAGGATGCTTGTGTTCCGGGGAGAATGACGCCTGTGGTTAATTCCAGAGGCTGTCCAGTTTGCCTCCCTGCTTGGGTTCTTTGATTCGCAATGGTTTAGCTCATTCCTTTGCGCCCTTCCCTTGGGGTTATGTCACCCAGATGAACAAAGCCTCTTTTCAAGGACCCTGAAGAAACCAGATTATGTTACGGGTCCCACAAATTAAAGGCCTGAAGAGGAGGCCTCTTATTTGGGGATAATCACCATTTGCTCTCTGTTTGACGACTTACTTCAAGATAATTAGAGCTTCACTTTCTTTACTTGAAACAACCTTTTCTGTTTTCTCTTGTCCTCAGCCTGCCAGCCCCAGAGCTGACCCTCACGGATGCTGCAGTGAGGCATGTGACATCGGGAAACGCATACTGGGTCCCTACCCTTGAGCGAGAGCTGTCAAAGCAAATGCCACATATACAGCCTTTAAAATTTGGCACAAGGGGTCTAGGTAAGATACACCTTCAGACCTTCGCTAATTCAAATCTCTGATGGACAGGTACGTGTTCAGCATCTTTAACACACGTAGCTCTAGAAAAAGCAAATTAAGGCCCTGCCTCGTGGAGATTATGTTGTAGTCTTGGAGACAGACGAAGGACATGAGGAGCTTGACTCACCTAGAAATAAAAATAATTTTAGCAATAAAAATATGTTCAGAAAGTAAAATCCTAAGAGTTGATTGTTGTTATTCCCACACAACAGTAAGAGTGATAATAGCAAAATCACCACCATAATGATAGTAATAATAATAGGTTTTCTTTTAGTAAGCTTTAAATGACGATGCCAAATCTTATTCCTTATTAAACTAGAATGTGCTGTGTAGAATCCTGCTAAAAGGAAGTGACCAATATCCAGGACCTAGTACTATTTTTGTTAAAGAGATTCGTTCTTTAGTGGTGTATGATGTGGCTGCAGGAAACGGCAAGGTCTGGGGGATGGGGTTTTCATTAACTGAATTTTCTTGTTTTGTGTGTGTGTGTGTATGTGTGTGCAAAAGTCACTATTAATAATACAATGATGATTCGTTATCTTTCTAGGCCTTCAGATCATTGTTCCAAGTATTAATGATTATTCCATTCAAGTAAAATTAATATTTATTTCTATGAAGTTAGGACGCAGGTGAGAAGCAAGTGAAAGAATTCATCTCTATGGATAAGGAGATTTAGGGCATTGGAAGGACATAGGACATGTACTCACTCCAGATGATTTTGGGAGTGAGGGTGTTTTTTTTTTTTCTCTTATAATAAATCTCAATCTTGTCTAGACTTCTATTTAATATAATGTTTAATTATGTGTCCTTTTTATGAGTTTGAGTGGATGAATATGTAATTGCTCAATGAGGAAAAATCTTTAGAAATTCAATTACAACTTGACAAGTTCATAATCTTCATGGAGATTTTAATATACTTCTCAGAAATGGAAAGATCAAGAAAGAAGAACCATATAGAAGATTTGGCCAACAGGGACACATGCAACCCCCATCTGAGAACATATACAGAATTTTGCAGTCAACAAACAGAGCATGTCTGTATTTTATGCTCACATGGAATATTTGCAAATATTGAGCAGATATTATGCCTAAAGTAGCTTCAACAAATACTGAAGAATAAACGTCAGAGGAATAAACTTCTAACCACAATGCAATAAAACCCAAAGCCAAAAGCAAAAAGATATATGGCAACAACATGCATTTATAAATATCAACAGAAGACATTTGTAAATAATTCGTCAAAGAAGAAATTATAATGACCATTACTAACTACTTATAATGGATAATGAAGGGGTGCCTGGGTTGCTCAGTCGGTTAAGCATCTGCCTTCGGCTCAGGTCATGATCCCAGGGTCCTGGGATCGAACCCCACATCGGGCTCCCTGCTCGGCGGGAAGCCTGCTTCTCCCTCTCCCACTTCCCCTGATTGTGTTCCCTCTCACTGTGTCTCTCTCTGTCAAAGAAATAAATAAAATCTTTAAAAAAAAATGGATAATGAAAATATTATCATGGAAAAATGTGGACTATAGTTAAAGTGGCATTTAGAGGGAAATTTACAGCCTTAAAGACAGATATTAGAAAATTGAAAGAGAGACGCCTGGGTGGCTCAGTCAGTTAAGCATCCGCCTTTGGCTCAGGTCATGATCTCAGGGTCCTGGGATCAAGTCCCTCATCGGGCACCCTGATCAGCGGGGAGCCTGCTTCTCCCTCTCCCTCTGCCTCTCCCCCCAACTCATGCTCACTCTCTCTCTATGACAAATAAACAAATAAAATCTTGAAAAAAAAAGAAAAGAAAATTTAGTGAGATAATCTTTCAATTCAAAAGTTAGTGAAACAAAGCCCATTGCTTTATGCCTGGAACACACGTGGAATATATATATTTTTAAACTGACTCCCTGGTAGTCAGTCCCACATATAATAAGCTTACACAAAGAAAGGAGGCCTGAGTCCAAAGTAAAACTAGAATAGTTCTACAAGAAATCAGACCATGCTAATGTTTAAAACAACAACAACAACAAAACCCAAAAACAGCTCTCATAGCAGAGGGTGTATCCGTTGGCTCTTGCTGCATCACAAATTACTTCAAAATTTAGAACTCAAAAAAACACACAAACATTTATTGTCTTTCAGTGTCTGAGGGTCAGGAATCCAGGAGTGCCTTAGCCAGGTGATTCTGGCTCAGACTGGTCTCTCATGGGTTGCATGAAGCCATCAGCTGGGGCTATAACCATTTGAAGACTCGACTAGAGCTATGGAATCTGCTTTCAAGCTCATGCACACAATTTATTGCTGGCAGTTATGTTCTGCATTGGGTGCTCCTCACTGGCTGTTAGATTCCTTGCCGCATGGGCCTCTCCAAAATGTGCTTACAACACGGCACCTTGCTTCCCCCAGAGAAAGTAACTGCAGAGACAGAAAGCCAGTCCCCAAGATGGAAGCCATAGACTTTTATGACCTAATCTCTGAAGTCACGTGCCTTCACCATCTGCTGTTGGTCACACAGACCAACCCTGGTACGATGGGAGGTGGAGCTATGTGGGGCGTGAATACCAGGAGTGGGGATCATTAGGGGCCATCTTGGAGGCTACCTACCACAGAAAGAGTCTCAAAACAATGGAATTTGTGCTTGGCTGCTAATACTTACCACAGTGGGGAATAGGTGAAAAAATCAATTCCAACTGTAGAAAATCATTAGACTTACCTTGGGGATTCAAATGATCTTGAAATTCAAGGCAGGGTGGTGGTCTCCGGGTTGGATTTCTTGGCATTTTGATCGGGACTTAGGTGAATTCTGTTGTTTTGCTTTCATTACGAACCTTTAAAAATATGTATTTTCCCCCCAAATAATTTTAGCTCACCAAGCCCCTTAACACATTTTGCCAATCCACTCTCCCCATCATTTTAAGGTTGATGTCTCCTTGGAAGGAAATTTGATTTAAATGTTTTTGATTCCTTTACATGAAAGTATAGAAACTCAAGTTAGCAAGAACTTTTTGATGGCCAACAAATCCTCCGGTTTCATGTGAAAGTTGCAAGGCTTATTTTTCCTCAAAAATATGAAATCATGCTTTGCCAAAGAGTCAATAAAATACTGACCCAATGAGGGTTAAGTTTAACCACCCACAAATCAAAACATCTTGCTAACTTTAGGCCAAACAATTTTTTGTTGTTGGTTTAAAATATCGAATTGACCATCCCACCCTCTCCTCCATGTAACTGAATTGTAAAATCATCTTCTGTCTTGTGGACATGTAGGCATGGAAAAAAGGGAAGTGCTGAATTAAGATAATTCAATTTCTTTAAATACCTCGCAGAGATATGAGCTCTTTCTCTCCAGTTTCTTCTTACTTCAGTCCCTGCTGCCCTGGTACCAGTGTTATTTTACTGAGACACAGAGCCAATCTCGTTCATCCCCTTCCCCCACTGGCTTTGTATTGTAACTTTTCACTGCTTTCTCGTGGTGTTCAGGTAGATCCAGCCATGCCGCTCATGACCCGCTCTCCAGTGTCAACCTCTTTTCCTAACATCCTCTTTCTCTGTCTCACCTGGGTGGTTTAACTGCAGTCTAACAAGACAGCTTGCCATTTCCTGAATGTGTCCTGTGTTTTCAGACCCAAAGTCTGTGTATAGGCTGTTCCCTCTGCTCACAATGCTTTTCCCTCACTCACTCCCCGGAACAATCCCATTTCCTCTTCAAGGCACATTTCAAAAGTCATCTCCCCGCCCCACCGCCCCTGGGGAGTGTTCTCTGGCACACCTCCTCCCTTAACACCCAGCAACTCCTCCAATTTGATGAGAAATTGTTAAAATCTTTTGGTCTCAGGGGAAGTAATTCCACTCCTCCATATTCTACAAAATCTTGTGTATACTTGCATTGTAACACTTTCCTAATTGCACTGCAAACTGTCTAGGGTATTTACTAAGGTAGCGCTAACTGCTCAACAGGTATACCCCATTCTCAGTGGCTTAACACAATAGAAACTTATTTCTCACTCCTATTAATTCCAGTTGGCAGCCAGGGCTGGAAAGGCAATTTACTCCATGCAGTCATGCAAGGACCCAGCTGACAGAAGCCCTGCCTTCTGCAACCGTTGGCTTCTAGGACCATCCTGGGTATAGACAGCCAGTCAGCAGACAGAGAACTGGTTGTGGTAGAGAAGCATGTAGGAGATGTTATGGAGAAGGCTTTGAGGTGGCACAAATCTCTTCCATTCAAATTTCATGGGTAAAACTTGGTCACATGGCCTCATCCGGCTGCAAGAGAGAATGAGAACTAGAGTCTGCTGTGCACCCAGGAGGCAAACAAAGCAGGTGTAGTGAACAGGTAACCGTCTCCTTGGTCATTGTCCTCAGTTAATTCTGAATATCTAGAAGGCAGGGGCTGGGTATTCCCTATTGTTGCAGCTTTAACACCTAGCTCAGCGCTTAGCATGTATTTAGATACTTCATAGATATTTGTCAAATATGCACATGAATGGATGCAACTGTCATTGCTGAAATTACTAGAAAATTTCCTCGCTCCTCCACTCTACCTCTGTGGGGATAGAAATAGTCTTAGGTTCTATCTGTGCAGCTCAAACAAAATGGAGAATTGAATCAATTACCTAGATCATCCGGTCAAAAAGTCCTTCTGACTGTAATAACTGGTTCAAGAGATTTGCCCAACTTCCCCCTAAATAATATGATAATTTGAATTATAGCTTCGATGTCCAGTCTCCTTTCATTTGTTTGGGCAGAGCCTTAATAGCAAACATGCCTTTTCCTTATTGAGCAAAATTATTTTTCAACATTTGTCTTGGACAAAGCAACACAACATTCCCTATCCACAAGCAACATGGTAACCGAAGCTCCCATGCCTAAGCTTCTTTGGATTTTCCGATGGCAACTACTTCTGGAGCTTGGTTTTCTTATATGAAAGTAGGAATGGGAGGTAGAAATGGACAGGAGGTGAGGATAAAATGGGATTGCTTCACTCAATGTTTATTGATTCAAATGCTAATCTCATCTAAAAAATACCTTCACAGCAACATCTCAATTGGTGTTTGACCAGTTGGTGTTTGACCATGGCATAGCCAAGTGGACACATAAAGTTAACCATCATAGATCCCCTGTCCTTATGCCCAAACACTCAGCTCAGTGACTCCTCTGCCCGGACACTTTCCCAGTCCCCAGCTGGGCTTGGGGTCTCCTTTGATTTCTCCCAACAAAGCACATGCCATCAAGTATTTTTGTTGTCTATTTATTCATCTATTTCTCCCACTAGACTGTGAGCTCCTCAATAGCAAGAATTTCCAATAAATGCCAATTATAAAGAAAGCAAAATAGGAATGTCCTGGAAATACATGCGGCATTAGGTATAAAGTTTTGGGATTAAAAAAAAGAAAGAAAAAAGAACGGATGCCTAGGTGGCTCAGTTGTTAAGTGTCTGCCTTTGGCTCAGGTCATGATCCTGGGGTCCTGGGATCGAGCCCCACATCGGGCTCCCTGCTCAGCGGGAAGCCTGCTTCTCCCTCTCCCACTCCCCTGCTTGTGTTCCCTCTCTCACTGTCTCTCTCTGTCAAAGAAATAAATAAAATCTTAAAAAAAAAAAAAAAGAAAGAAAGAAAAAAGAAAGTCTTCCCAAAGTCAGAAGATGAGACCAATTGTATTTTCAAAAGAACCCATCACACAGGCTCTTCTTCCAATGTGTCAGTGTCATTCTTGCTGTTGAGGGGTGGAGTCTATGTTCCCTCTCCACGAACCTCTGTAGGCTTTTGTGACTCTCTCAAAATATGGGATATGAATGATGTGGCTTTCAAGGCTAGGTATAAAAATGCAGTGCACTTTTGCCTTGTTGTTTTGTGACACTTGCTCTTGGAACCCAGCTGCCTTCATGAGAGGAAGTTAGGTGGCCACACAGGCCAGCACCAACCAACTGGACAGAGGAGGGACTAATGAAGTCTTCAGATGATCCCAGCCCCCAGTCTCCAAGTCACTGTGGCCCCTGCTGACACCAGGAGGAACAGAAAAGAGCAGACCCCATTGAGCACTGCCCAAAATGCAGATTGTGAGCACATAAATGACACTTGCTGTCACGTATTATTAAGTTTGGGGTAGTTTGCTACCCAACAATAGGTAAGTGGAACAGAAGGGTCGAAGGGCAAAACTGTAAGGAAGGCAGGAATGCAGGGGGATTCAACAGATGGATGGCTGATCTTGGAAAAGAAATCCCCAGGCTGGACCTCACCTTTCTTTGTTGCCTGGCTTATTCGATTGCCGCATTCACTGTAACCTTTGTGTCTTTCTTTTATGCCATTAAGGTCTGTTTATTTGCTTTGTAAAAATATGTTTTCATGTTACCTTGAATAGAATCTTGTTTTAATCTAATGGTCCATTAATTTAAAATAAATAGATGGGTGATGATTTCTTTAACCAGAATAGCCACATCTTTCCTCAAGCCTCAACAAATGATAGATAGACACACACATAAGACAGACCGACAGATAGACTTACATAGAGGTAGAGAGAGCTATACTTCTAAGGGTATTTCACAATATTTGGGAGGATAAAGTTTTAAAGTTGAGAATAGCTTGATTGAGAGTCCATTTCCTATATGGCAAGCACTAAAGGGAAGGCTTTATGGGCACCTACTCGTTTATGTCCTCCCCAATATCTTTGCAAGCTGTATACAACTAGATCCCCTTTTACAGATGAGGAAACTGAGGGCCGTATTGCCCAGGCGCCACATCTCAATGGTTAAGCTGGGTGACCCCAGGCAGTGTGATTCCAGAGCCATCATCTTTAACCGCTGTCTTCCCTACCTGCATCAGAGGTGCTGTCTGAACATTACCTGGAGCAGACGAGATGTTCAACCAATGCCCCCGACCCTTTCTTTTATAATAACGGCAATCCAACTCCGACGGACCAAGTCGCAGCAAGCCTGCGTGTGTTTTTCTTCATTTTCTATCCACAGCAGAGTTTACACACAGTAGATACGCGTAAGTGTGCATCAATCAATGCTTCTAGCGAGAGGGTCTTTTGCATTCGAGGACTCCAAGCAAACGTGGAGGCGGGGAGGTCAGTAGGTAGGGAGCCAGAGTGTCAGAGAAGGGCTTCCTTCGTTGATGGTTTTTTGAGAGCAGGCACATCTTGGACACATTAAGAAGTAGCATGAAAACAAATGGCACCGTCACTCAGTCCTCACTTGGCGGGGAGGAGGGGATATGAGGGAAGAACCTTCCCTTTTAAATAGAAAGAGAAATGGCTGAATGAAAGTGCATGGTGGGCCCCTGAGAAGGGTGCCCCTTCCTGCAGGCTGGAAGGCATTTTTCACCAAGCTCTGGGACAGATGAGGGCCAGCGCTAATGTCAATCCTCCACTGGCCCCCGGCCCCCTAGTAAAGGCGATATGAAACAGAGGCCTTCAGAGGACCACGCTGAAGCGTATTGCGTGTTCCGGCAACTGTTATAAAGCAGGCCAAAGCCACGTCAGGTCCAATTAGTGTCAACGAGGAACATCTGTATTTCGGCACCCACGTTGCTGAATGCAAACATTTCGTAATTACAGCCTCTTGCACACACGGTGTGTTATGAGATGTGGTGTCCCAGTGTGAATCACAGGCACATTTTTCAGAGTCGTCAGCAGTCTTGGTCTGGCTGGGATGCCGCTTACTGACTGCCCGTAAGAGCGTCTCTCTAAAATATTGAATTAAGCACAGTCCGGCTTTTTCTTCTTATCTGTGAAATCTTGCGGTTGGGGCTTGACTGTTTTTATAAAATGAAATATATAAAATGTATAAAATGCAAATAAAGTTGAGGTTAGAGTGGTGTGTTTTCTCTCTCTCTCTCTCTCTTTTTCTCTCTCATTTTTTTCTCTTTTTTTTGAGAAAGGCATCTGGTTTTCTTCCCCCCACTTTTCCCTTCGGTGTTTTAAGCTGAAATGTAAAGGTTCAGTTGTCAAGTGCAGTCTGAAAGGCTCCAATTCTAACTGGTTTTTCACCTCATCGAGAAGCAAGTCTGGTTATAAGGACCCAACTGGTCTGGGATATTTTCTCATGCACAGATTTTCCCGGGCTGAGCGACTGATACTGGCTCTGCAGTCAAGGGAAATCCAATAGCCCTGGGTTCAGAGTTGAAGATACTTTAGAATTCTTATGGTGCAATTCAGTGAGGCCTCACAGAAATAGAAGTTGTGGACTGGGGCAAGGAGGGCGTTATGACTCTGTTGATAAACTGGCAACAGTCTGGACAGACGTTTTGTCCATAAGCTGCCATGCCCAAGGAATTTGAAACTCTCCACATGGCCACTTCGTGGTGACAACTTGGCCTAGTTTGGGTCCTTGTCTCCTGACCCCATTTCCTGCTACAGGCCCAATTTAGTCAGCAGACAGGACCCCAGTGGCTGCCGCCCCCAGACTGATCCCCCTCACGTGTAATTTCTCTCCATCTTTAAGAATCCACCCCCAGCACAGCTAAGGGCTCCTTCTCCACGTCTACCCTTGCCTACCCTTGCAGGAAACGGGACAGGGCCGACATCAGAACGGAGTAGCTAGCTGCTGGGATAGCTGAGCTTTTGGGCCAGCCAGCAATTTCTTATTTATTTACTTATTAATTATTATTATTTTTTAAACTGACATTTAGTTTTATTGTGCCAAAGACATTGCAGATGGCAGATCTTGTCAACACCTATTTTAACCAAGTATATTAGTATACAGAACAATTTCAATTAACCAACCCTCCCATGTCCTTTAGCTGGTTGTATGTGACAGAAACCCAAGTCGAATGAATTAAACAAAACAGGACTTTGTGGGCTCATAGACCCCAAGGAGTGCTTGGAAGACCAAGTTTTAGTAAGGACAGGGGCAGCCGGCCTTGGGACACCGAGCCTGCCAGGGAAGACTCCTTTTCTCTCTCATCTCTGTTTCTCTCTGTGGGGTTAGCCTCCTTCTCACTTCCTACAAATTGGTTTTCCTATTTTTTTTTTTTTTAATTTCCAGGCCAGCCAAGAGAGTGTAGACCAATTTTTCCCTGCTTCCTCCTGCTAAATACACCCATAAACCTGGGAAATGGCCCAAAAGACAACACTAATGGCAAATTCCTCCTTAGCTGGGCCATGGTGCCTGAATATTTGGTCAACCATATTCTAGATGTTTCTGTGAAGTTGTTTTTTGGATGAGATTTTAACTTTTAAATCAGTGGACTTCAAAGCAGATTGCTCTCCATAATGTGTGGGCCTCATGCAATCAGTTAAAGACCTTACCAGAACAAAGACTGACCTCTCCTGCTTGAGAAGGAATTCTGCCAGCCGGTGGCCTTTGACTTGCAACTGCGTCTCTTCCCTGAGTCTTCAGCCTGCCCGGCTACTGCATCAGTCTTTGGACTTGATAAGCTTCCACAATCACAGGAGCCAATCCCTTAACAAAATCAAACTCTCTCTCTCATGTATATGTATTCTAGAGGGGCCAGAACTCAGAGGCAAGCATGTCTGGTCAAGAGTTAAACAATGGCCCCTTCCACTAAGTGTCTTTCTCATCCTTTCTCCCCTTCTCCCTGGGATGAAACCCGAACCACATCTACAGTGGGTCAGACTTATACGAGTGTCTCTGCTGAACATGGGGCCCCAGGGGGGCCATCGAAGCCAGATTTCAGGGAGGAATGTTGGACCCCATGAGAGGATTCTCGTCAAGGAGGAGGGAGCCTGGTGTGAGAAACAAGACCACACACAGGGCCTAAGGGGCAGAGGGTCTAAGTTGCCCTGGCTGGTGAGTGGTAACCAGTAACTGAACTGGCCCCAAGCAGGGACCGGGGGTGAGTGTGGGAATGAAGAAGGGTCATCCTAAACTCCATAATACTTGAGACTCTAGGAAGCGTCGTGCAGAGGGCTGAAGACCCGGGTGCCACTGTGAGGCTCTGAAGAATCAGTGGCCAGAGGAGGTGACTGGAACCACCACCCCAACAGGGCAGAGGCCTGTGCAGATTGGTGGGGAGCAGGTGAAGCAGCCCTCCTCATACCAGCAGTCCGTGGAAAACAGAAGCAGCACGCATCTGCCAGGGTAAGAATCTCCCTTTGGAGACCTGTATCAGGCACTTGCCAAAATGAAGGGGGCTCCTTTCTCAGGCTTTGCCTACTTTGGGTTCTTAGGATATAAGTATTGAGGAGGAAGTTTCAAAACCTGGAGAGACTCAGAAAATGGTCAACTAGTTACTCTAGTGTCCTTTTATTTTATGTTCCATATGGCCTTGCACAACACGCAGCTATTTTCCCCCACAAGTTTTAGGTAGGGCCACCAAATCATTTGTCCTCCAAGCCTATAATTCAGGGAGCAGAGCAGGCATATTAATTATTACACTGGGATGGCAGGTGTAAAATGAGACAGTGCCGGGCAAATGGGATATTTAAGCACTCTAATTTTACTCCTCTGCTTTTGAGATTTCTTCTTTTTTATATTTCTGAACTTACCTGAGCCCCATCTACTTGGCGGGGGGAGAGTTGAACATGAGGGTGACTCCCACAATCAGGAGTTTGCTTCAGAACAGGGAGGTATTCTGAACCTTCTTGTAGGCTCTCCTGGGACAGGCACGATTGGGAGTGAGGACTCGGCATCTTGGGGCCATTACCGAATCTCAGGCAGGCTTAGCAGGGACTATCTGTACACGGTAGCAGCTGCTAGAGCATTGATGAGCTGTGACGGCCCAGCCTGGAGGGCCACTCTGGTTTCCTTCTTGTCAAATCCAATCCAAGAGTCTTAGGTCCTACCCTCTAGCCCAGGGTTCTTAAAATGAAGTGTTTGAGTCGTCTGGGGAGCTTACCACATGCCTGTTTCCAGGCACCTCCTGCAGAGGGTCTGGTGGTGGGCCTGGGGTGTCCCTGAGCGCGTTAGCAAGGAAGTGACATATCTTTCCAAGACACCGTTTATTGATTGATTGATTGATTGATTTGAGATAGAAAGAGTGAGCTAGTGGAGGGAAGGGGCAGAGGGAGAGAGAGAATCTCAAGGAGACTCCCCGCTGAGCGCAGAGCCTGACACGGAGCTCGATCCCACGACCCATGAGATCATGACCTGAGCCAAAATCATGAGTCGATGCTTAACTGACTGAGCCACCCAGTGCCCCACCAAGACTATTTTAGATCTATTCCATGTAAGTCATTCAAGGGCAGAGGCTGATGATATCTTCTCCACCTCTGAAAATCAAGACCCCTGGCACACTGCAGGTCCTTAGTAGACATTTGTTCAGTGACTGAATGGTCATCGGGTCAACAGTATGGGCTGGAGACTGGAGATGGTAAGACTGGAGACAGGGTTGAGGAGACTGTAGTCCAGTGAGTGAGGATGTGGTCCAAACCGGGACTGCAGCAGAGGGGCCAAGGACAGAGGACTCTGTTGCCCAATTCCCAAGAGGAGAAAGAGAGAGAATCAGTGATCAGTGCTGAGCAAGGTCAGTGGCCTCACTAATAATCAGTGGGTTTCAACCAAAGCTTCCCAGTGCCAGTGTCCTGAAGGTGGGAAACCTGCATGTAGACTCTACTCTTAAATCAGAGATACCTGATGCCTCTGGAGCTGGTCTAGGGCTCCCACATCAGGAAAAAGATGGGGTTATTGAATGAAAAGCAGGGCCTGGTGCTGGGAGGCAGGAAGACATGGGAGGGGAGACGTAAGAAGGGGTAGGTTGAGAATTTACCATGGGAGACAGACTCCAGAAGAGTTCATCACTAGAGGTTGTAGCTGTAATGCAAAGAAGGTGCATTTTAGACTTAAACTCAGCCTGGAAACCCAGCTACCAGCTCTGTTGGTCTGTGGCAAGTCACAAAATGTCGGAATAATTTTCTCAGATATTTTACTTAAAGGTAAATGATACATATAACATAGCCTGATGTAGAGTAGGTGACAAATTAAAGTTTCTTGTTTTGACTTTCAAGTATTTCGAGCATATATTATAGTATGGGCAATATATGGTAAACTCCCATTAGCCACTGCCTAGCATTGTCAAAGCCAATGCTTTGCCTTATTTGTTTCCGATGTTCTTTTAGAGAAAACCGTTTCAGATATGATTGGCTCTCTCTGCGTACCCCTCCCTGACTGGATTCCCAACTTTGTCAAAGGTGGCTGCGCTGCTTATAATTTCTGGATTATTTCTAAATGATTACTATCATGAGAATTGTCAAGACGACCATTTCCCCCCATATCTCTTGGCAAATGTGCTGCAAAGGAGAGGTTTTTTCCCTTCACGTCAACAGTGGATTCTGCCAGGCTTCTTAATCTGTGCCGGTCTGATGGGTATCATTTATAGTTCTAAGTAAAGATAAATAGTAACAAGATCTGCACCTCTGGATTTTCCTGGACTGTTCTAATTCAAATATAATGGCCTACTGTGTCTATAAGTAACAATCACACTGGTTGGAAAAGGTAGTGAATGTTTAGATCAAGAGCTATGGCTATAGTAAATGGAGAGCATGTAAACCCAGGGGTACCCCGGGCCGGAGGGGACATTGAGGGAATGGCATTATCTCTTCCAAACTTTATCTTATTTTTACATATGCTCTTAAGAATCCTGATCATTCTGATTCTTGCATCCTAGGTATTTGTTTTTCCCGAGACTGATCACTGGGTAAAAGATAAATTTAAAAAAATTTCAAAGGCATTAAGCAATTCACAAATAGGGGCTTGATAGAGATGATTAAGACATCCTCTTTGTCTTTGAAGAGCCCAGGGCCTGGAGGAGGGGATACAGGCAGGGTGAGGGGTGCAAGGTGCAGGGGAGAGCAGAGGAAGGGAGGTTAGTGGGGTGTTGCTCCACCTGATGGCGAACCTCACAGAGTGGGGAACAGTGTCTTGTACAAAACTCTATTCTGAGGTGAGGCACCTGTTCGGTCAGGGGCCACCCAGGTGACAGGATGGACATGGAGAATGTGGAATCCGGGTATGCAGACTCCACTGAAAGGTGACTGTACCTTATCAGGGACCCAAAAGGAAGTGGGGCCAGAGTCTCTGTTTGGTGGTGGTGGTCATGGCACAGGAATTAAGGTTTAAACTTCCTCTCTTTGGAGATGTTAACTCATTCCATTTTTAAAGTATACGCAAACAATGAATCATGGAACACTACATCAAAAACTAGTGAACTACTGTATGGTGACTAACATAACATAACTAAAAAAATAACTAAAAAAATAGAGTAAACCCATCTAGATGCTGCCTCTGTCCACTCGAATTCTCTAACAACTGCCGTCTGTTGAACATGTACTGAGGCCGGGGTGCTGGTAACCCCTTCCTGTATTACCTCACTGCGCCTTCGGACCTACCTCTGAAGAATGTACCTGTGTTGCTCCTGTTTCCAAACGAGGGACAGGGAGCTGGTCTGAGTCACAGAACTGCTGAGCGGCAGGGAAGACTAAGGCCGGTTCTGTTTGTCTCTGCAGTCTGGGCACCTTGGTTTTCCCTATAACCGCGTGAATGAGAGAAGAGAAGTCTTCGTGTACGTGTGGCATAAACTGGATCTTGTTGAAAGACTAGGAGTTTGCCAGATGGAGAGAGGTGGGGTCGAGGGGGTACTTGCGACAGAAAGTGCACGTCTCAGGGCATTACAGGCACAGGATAGAGAAGATGCTGTGACATGGGGACATAAAGCCACTGCTGAGTCAGTGTCTGAGGAACTAGAATGAGTGACTGCAGCGGCCCCGCCTTTCAGATGGTCCCTAAACAGGGCGCAGTGCAGTGGGGAGAAGCACCCCACGAGGGTCCTGTGGGGGGCTCACGCGAGGCGCTCCCCGGGGCTCCCTGGCACAACTCGGGGAGGTGTGGAGGGGGACAAGACGGTTGGCAGCTGTAGGCACAAACCAGCCATATTTGAGTTAGTGTGACCGCATTTGTGTAGGTTGATGTGGAAACTTGCGGATATATGTGCCTTTATATCACTGATCATAAATATTTCAAAATACAGAGCCTGTCCCATGGCCGGTGCTCAGGAACTATCCTTGCAAGAAAGACATGACTGTTACACGAGATGCAGGCCAGGAGTTCCAGAAACGGTGCTGCGAGAGAGTTCCCATTGGGAGCAGCTCTTTTCTGGGTGTTTTCTCACTTCCTGGAACTTTCCTCTTGGGTTTCAAGGATGACGAGTTCTATCACAGAAAGGCTGGAATCGGTTCAGTCAGGACTTCCAGTGTCACGGTTGACTGATTTTCACCGTATTTGAAGATCATCATTGCCTAGCACAGTCATGAGCTCGATTTCTGGGCTCAGGGAATTATACCCCCCTGATGCAAATAGTAGCATCGAACTCCGAGAATGCAGGGCATGTCACTCCCACAGCTTCTCGGCCTCTGACAGGATGTACTGCTCTACACAGAGAAGGAAGGCCCCTCCTGGGGCTGGAGATCCAAGCATCATCAAGAAGAAGAAGAGGGTCCCGGGAGGCCCCCTGCAAGTCCACACTTTATTGCTTATGTCATGAAGAAGGCAGAATCAAAGCCCTTTCCTTCCAGACCTGTCACAGCCTCCCAGCTTTCAGGAGGGCTGGGTCCCAGGGGAACAATGGCTTGGAGACATCCCAGTCATGAGCTCAGACAGGAAAGCAACATCTCATGTCAGAATCAGTCTAATGTGAGCTCGGCCTATTTGGCATTGCAGCCCCTGTGCTTTATCAGTGAAAGCCTTCACCACAGGCACAGAACACTCCAGGCTCAGGGACTTTGCAAACCTGTGACAGATTTTTGCTCTGCTCAGAGGCCATTAACTTACATATTATTCCCTCCTTTTGTGCAAGTGCTCCTCAGCCCGGTCCTTATGGAGATTTGGGGTGATCCAGGTGCAGAGTGAATGACTAGTGTTAAAATAAATGTGTTGGACGGTAGTAAGGGAGACGGGGGTTGAGAGGAGAAGGATGATGACCTAGAAATTCCATGTATGGGTGTACACCCAAAAGGATTGAAAGCAGGGACTTGGACAGATATTTGCACACCCATGTGCGTAGCAGCATTATTCACAACAGCCAAAAGGTGGAAATAGCCCAAATGCCCGTCAAAGGATGAATGGATAAGCGAAATGTGCTATCTCCATACAATGGAATAGTATGCAGTCGCTAAAAGGAAGGAAATTCTGATTCATGCTGCAACACAGAAGAACCCTGAGGACATGATGCTGAGTGAAACTAGCCAGACACAAAAGGACACATAGTGGATGATTCTACTTCTACGTGGTACCTAGAGTAGCCAAATTCATAGAGACAGCAAGTAGAATGGAAGTTACCAGGGGCTAGGGAAGTGGCCGAAGAAGGAGTTGGTGTTTCATGATTATGGAGATTCAGTGTGGGAAGATGAGAAAGTTCTGGAGATGGACGGTGGTGATGGTCACACAGCAGTGTGAATTCATTTAACACCATTGACCTGGACACTCAAAAATGGCTTAAATGGTAAATTTTGTGTTATGTATATGTTACCACAATAAAAAAGAGCAAGAGAAGGGTGGTTGAGGAATGAAGGGGAGCCAGGATCAGAGCAGGATTCATGCCTGGCTGCCCCGTGCAATCACCTGCGCATTTGAATCATCTTGATGCCCAGGCTACACCCAAGACCAATTGCATCAGCATCTGGGTTTTCTTAAGCACCTGGGTGATTCCAAAGGACAGCCAGGTTGAGAACCACTGTTCTAGAACCTTGCTACCCAAAGTACAGCCAGCAGAGAAGCACTGGGATAAAACTCCCACTGACCGAGCCTTTTAGCTCCTTAGCCCATTTGAAGCAGACAGCAGGCTTACCAGGAGGGTAAATGCACATCCTGGGTCCCCACCCCAGGACAGTCTCATTTATACCTGTCCCTAGTAGCATTATTAGTTGAGCCCCTTTTCACTCTCAAAGATGTTCCAAATTAAATGATAAATTATCTGGCTACCTGCCTGTAAAGTAGAAACTATCACTCTGCACACTCAGTGGGATGAAGATAAACTTGAAGAGATTTGGAAACTTATCCAAGGTCACACAGCTATTAAGAGGTAAAAATGGGACTTGATCTGGATTTCTCAATTACCAAAGCCCCTGTTCGGGCATCGGAGCGATTACATTTTTTTCTTAGAGAATTTAAAAATGAAATTTCTCTTTTGTTTCTTTTAAAGATAGGGAATAAAGACTGGGAATAAAACACCCACTTATTTGTGCTGTGTTTATTGAGCACCTATTATGTTCCAGGTGCTTCTCAAAGCACTGGTGATACTGCAGTGATAAAATGATGCTTATGCTCATCAAGTATGAAACCGATGCAGAGCAGAATCAGCCATCCATCATGAGCAGGGCTGTGGGGAAAACAGGGCACTCTGACCGAGAAAAATGGGTAAAGGTGAGGGCAGTGGTCAGTGAAAATTCTCTGGGGAGCTGACATTTAACACAGGACCTGAAGGAAAAGAAAGAGGCCAGTTAGGCAATCTCTCCTTATCAGCATCTTGTTTTGCCTTAACAATAGAACTCATTTTCTGGTTGCTAAGCCAATTTCTTTGGAAAATGTGGCTCATGTTTCATAGACAATCCTGGAACAAAGCCCAACTCCAAATTTATACCGAGATTCCTTTCGAGATGTCCAGGGCCAAGAGCTGAGATGCAAGTGTACCCTGCTTGGGTCTGGAGCTCGGCTGGGAACTGCTTTATCAGTCCCTGCCTCTACCTGCCCACAGAAGGAGGATTTCTATGTCAAATGAGAAGCATTATTTTTTAAGTTTTATATTGAAGTATAAACTATATGCAGAAATATGTTTCTCAATGGACTGTCACAAAGTGGACAGTCATGTACCACCATCCAGATCAAGAAAGAAATGTTGCTATCCCTCTAGACACCCCCACCCCCATCCCCATCACAAACACCTCCCTTTTCCCCCAGATAACCACTGACTTCTGACACCATACATTTGTCATGCAATTGGCCTATTTTTAAAGCTTTGTATCTTACACCTGACTGCCATGTAGTAAAGCTGCCTGCTTAGGTTCTCACTGACAATGCACGAATCGCCTCTTTCCCCAAATACCACAAACCAGGCCATCATCATCCTTCTTTTATTTTGACCAATCTGATTGATGAAAATGTGTTCTCATGATTCTTTTGGTTTGCGTTCGTCTAATGATGAATGAGATGCAATAGTGCATAGTATGTTCAATGGCCATTTTAATTTCTTGTGAGAATCGCCTGTTCGTGTCCTTTGCCTAACTTTCCTTGGGAGTGTCTTAATCATTTAGAAGTATCCTGTCTGTAGCAAGCCTACTAATCCTTTGTTGACTTATACATGGTAAATATTTTCCCCAGTGTGTCATGTGCTTTGTAGGTACCTTTATATGGTGCTTTGGCTATTTCTCTCCTCCCATCTACTCTCACTCCCCTGATCAACTCGTCAGGTCTCATGGGTTTCAATACCGTTTGTAACAGCTATGGACTGAATTGTGTCCCCCCAAAACTTACATGCTGAAGCCCTAACCCCCCTATGTGACTGTATTGGGGGATAGGGGCTTTAGGATGTAATCAGGATTAAATGAGGTCATGAAGGTAGCGCCCTAATCCAATAGGACTCTGGCCCTATAAGAAGAGAAAGATCTCTCTCTCTCTCTCCCTCTCTCTCTCTCTCTCTCTCTCTCTCCCCCCCCCACCTGAGAACACAGCAAGAAAGTTGTCCTCTACTAACCAGGAAGACAGGTCTCACCAGAAACCAATCATGCTGGCTCTCTGATCTCAGACTTCCTGCCTCCAGAACAAATAAGTATCTGTTAAGCCACCCAGTCTGTGATACTTTGTTATGGCCAAGCTGCTAGACGCTGAGCCTGCCCCAATCTCTGTTTCCAGGCCAGACCTTTCTCATGAACTTCACACTCTTCCATCTAGCTGCCGTTGGACTCCTGGATTGTGTCTAAGGCACACTCCAAACTCAACCTGTCCAAAATGGAATCCTGATCTTCACCCTACGCACCTGCTCTACTTATAGCCTTATCCATTTTCCCAGGGGCTCCAGTTGCTCAGGCAAACATAGCTGGAAGGCATCCTTGACATGATTTCCCCCCACTCACTCCCCATCCAATCTCTCAGGAAATCCCATTGACTCTGCCTTTACACTGTATCTGGACTCTGACCATGTTCACTGGGTTCGCCTGACCCACATTGCCCTCATGGCTTCCCTGAATGGCTGCAGTAGCTTCCTGACTGATCTCCTTGCCTCTGTTCTTGGCCTCCTATGGTCCCTTCTCAACATAGCAGCATGATGATCCAGTTCAACCACAGCAGATCCTGTCCTTCCTCTGCTCAAACCACTCCCATAACTCCTGTCCCTCTTGGAGAAGTCAATGACCTTGCCATGATCTCTCTTGCCCCGTTAACTTCCTGGCCCCATCTCCAAGTGCTCTGTCCTTAGCTAGCTCATCTCCAGCCACAAGTTCCCATTTGCTACTTCTTGAATGGTCCAGACATGTTCCTGCCTTAGGGCCTTTGCACAGCTGCTCCTTCTGCCCAGAACATTCTTCTCAGGGTCAGGCACATGGCCTTCCCTACCTCTTTCCAGATTGTCACTGCTGTTGCCTTGCCAATGAAACCCACATTGATCAGATTATTTATAACTGCAACCCACCCTCTGCACCCCCAGTCCCCTTAAAGAAAATATAGAAAAAGTGTTGTACACATATTTATCTTATCACTTTCTAGAAACTGTACAGTTGATCACCTTCGAAAAACTGTAAAGTTTACTTACATATTAATTTATTTTTTTATTTTTTTATTTTTTTAAAGATTTTTTATTTATTTATTTGAGAGAGAGAGAATGAGAGACAGAGAGCATGAGAGGGAGGAGGGTCAGAGGGAGAAGCAGACTCCCTGCTGAGCAGGGAGCCCGATGTGGGACTTCAGGATCATGACCTGAGCCGAAGGCAGTCGCTTAACCAACTGAGCCACCCAGGCGCCCCAGACTTTTTTTTAAAGATTTTATTTATTTATTTGAGAATGAGAGAGAGCACATGAGAGGGGGGAGGGTCAGAGGGAGAAGCAGGCTCCCTGCCGAGCAGGGAGCCGGATGCGGGACTCGATCCAGGGACTCCAGGATCATGACCCGAGCCGAAGGCAGTCGCTTAACCAACTGAGCCACCCAGGCGCCCAAGTTTACTTACATATTAATTTGTTATTGCTTCTTCTCTGTCTCCCGCACTGGTAGGGCCATGATCTCTCTCTTGGTTTTATTCACCACTGTTCCCCAAGTACCTTTAATAGCACTTGGACATTGGAGACATTCTTTACTGATTGAATAAATAAATAAATAAATTTAAACCAAGAAGCCAAATCCATCAGGTTTTACCTTCCTGCTTCAGCGGCCATGCCCCGAAGGCCCTCTCAACTCATGAGTATGGGAGCACTGGGAGGAAGCAGCATTCCCTGACCCCCCCATATATCCTTCCAGATTATGGCTGTATTTTACACACACAGAATTTTTTTTCCTGTTTTTTTTTTATTCTTATGTTAATCCCCATACATTACATCATTAGTTTTAGATGTAGTGTTCCATGATTCATTGTTTACACACACAGAATTTTAATCTATTTTGGAATTTATCTATTGTACAGTGTGAGGTAGGGAAATCCTTTTATTTTTGTTTTAGATCCACGATTTGTCTGTTTTCCAATATCTTTTCTTTTTTTAAGATGTTAGATTAATTGTTTTATCCTTCATTTGTATTATACTTAATTTGGTTTCTGGGCCTTTTATTACATTTCATTGATCTGATTATTTACTGCTACATTGTTAATGAACCATTTTAATTATAAAATTATAAATCTTAAAATTATAAAACTTTCTTTTTTGGCTTTTCAAATAACTGGTTCTCAGATTTATCAATTCTACTGGGTATTTTTTCCTTTTGTATCTAATTGATTTGTGCTTTTGTTTTGAGCAATGCCTACTTTTTTAAGGCTTACTTTATTATTTTCTTTTTAAGTTTTTTTTTTTTTTTTTTGGTGGGATCTTCTGCTCATTTATTTTCATTCATTCAAGAATCCAAGGCTATGTCTTTTCTCCAAGTGCAAGTTTGACCACATCTCTTCAGGTTTGATAAATTTCCATTGTTGTTGTCTAAATAGCCCATAATTACACTTTAAATTTTCTCCATTTTTCAGGACTTGTTTAGCTTAATGTTTTTAATTTCCCATAAATATACTTCCATTGTTATTTTAGGATTATTATTTTTGTTTCAAATCTCTATTATTTTGGTCAAAGGAGATTTCTATAAATTTTCTAATTTGAAAGAAGGTTTTTTTTTTTTTGAGATTTTTCTTTAGAGAGTGGTTGTTTTCCCAAAGAAACTTGAGAAGAATCATATTCTTTGTTCGTAAGTACTAAGTTTAATATATATCCATTAAATTGAACTAAATAATCATTTTGTCCATTTTTTCCCCATTTTCTTTTGCTGCTTGCTTGAATTTCAAAGAGAAGAAAAATTGCTTAATGATCTCTTCTCCCCTGGTGTTCCTATGGATTTCTCCTTGCCTTTCTAACTTTTTCTCTTATTTATTTTGAGTCTATGTTTTTGGCAAAATCATTGATCATACATGAATATGTGTAAGTATATTTTTGTTGCTGAGCTGCCAGTCATGTATTTTGCCCGTCTCTCCATTGAGATGTCCATGTTCTTATTGACCAGAAAGAACTTTTTTCAATGTGAAACATAGTAGCTTCCTGCTATGTGAGTTAGAAATATTTTCCCAACTTTTTGGTTTTTTTTTAAAAAAAATGCTATTGATGTATTTAATTGATAGGTACTTTTAATCTTTCTTTGATCAAATATGCTTTTGATCGTGTTCTTAAAATAGTGTAATGAGGGGATTTTAGGTGAGGGGCAAATGTCCTGGTTTCCTCATTGCTCAACCTTGAACTTCTCTGCCTGTTTGATGAAGGGTCTCTTAACCCAGTCCCTATTTTCAAGCTAATATCCCATGTTACCTCCCTCTCTGATCCCTCAGGATGTTCCAGGGTCAACTCCTTCCTTAGGGAAAGAGGGAACTCCTTTTATCTTGTGGAGCCAAAGACCTAAAAATAAAAGTAATTAAGGACCACATTTGACACCCTTCATCAGGGTGTAAAGTGGTGTACACTTTTCTTCTTCCCCTTTTCCGAAGTCTTTTGCCCCAGGTCTTAAAATTTATCCCCTTCTATACACACAATACCTCTGTGTGTACAAAAGATTTTAATGAAGGTTTTGAGGATACAAGACAGTAATTTTATCTAAGCACTTACCATATCTTAAAAGTGAGTACATCTCTGTTCTTAAAAATTTCACCTCCATTTCTGACTTCCCCCTTTCTCCTTTTCTTCCTGTCTCTCACCACTCCCAAATTCCTGCTTATGTCTAATACAAAGCAGTCAGGGTGTGTGTGTGTGTGTGCAATTAAATGTATTTTTCTCAAGAAAAGCAGTTTATTTCTTAAGAAAAATTCTGATGTCAACTGTTAAATTTTTTTTTTCATCTCACAACAATTATAAAAGTAATACTATAAGGGTGTCTGTGATTATGTTTAAAAAAAAACAACACCTATTCCTTATAATAAAAGGTTGAAGAAAATGCAGTGTTAGGAGTGGATGTGTTGGAGCGGTGTTGCCTTGGGCACATCATTTGATCTCTTTGGATCTCTGTCTTGTAACCTGACAGGCCCCACCCTGTGTCATTGGAGGTGCGCCGAATCTAAGAAAAGTACAAGCCATGTGACCTTGTCAAGTGACTGAACCAATACCTACCTCACCAGTTAGGCAGCTAATCTCTGGTTGATTTGAAAATCCGCACGTTGGCATCACCTGAAACAGAGACAAAATTGCCTCCAACCTTCACATCAGAATTTTGTCTACAATGAGCTCTCGGATCTTACTGACCCTTTATTTCCTTCCATGTTCATTGAGTACCTACCCTCTGCCAGACTCCCTGTAAATGGGTTGCCCATTTAAGGTTGTCTGCCCAGCATCCAGTTTCCTTCTTCCTTTCTAGAACCCCAACTGTGTCCAAGTATCTGTACAACCCCATGCAGCCATGTAAGTCAGGGAGAGCTGATTCTACCTCTGTCATCTGGGCTGGGGCTGATAGGTCCAAGAATGATTCCACTTTACTTACAGGCGACTGGACAAGGAAAGGTTATGTGACAAGCTGCGAGTGACAGTCTGGTAAGGCACTGCTGGGAAAGTTTCTTGACTCCTAAGAGAAAGTCCTTTGGAAGGAAGCAGTCCTTTGTCTTCCTGTGAATGTTGTCACATTTGCATACGAGACTTAGTGCTGCAGTCATTTTACTATCAGTCTGAGGTTGAAGACGGTGATGAGGATGGTGGAACAGAGAAACAGGGAGAACCGGAGACTTGGTGATAGCATTAAGCCACTGAATCAATCAGCCCCAAGGCTTGCTCTCTGTATGGCAGGGCTTCTCTTTTTGAAGAATATTAATTATCCTCATGGGTTAAGGTGGCTTGGGGACAAGATCATCATTACTTGCGCTGACAGCATTCTAACTGAAAAGCCTGGATACTTTACTTAATTATTTCATAACCCTTTCCTCCAGGAGTTCACAGTCTAGTTTGTAGGTACTAGGTTTGATGCATTTCCACTCAATTGAACTAATAATCATTTCATCCATTTTCTGCATCCATTTCCTGTGATAAAAGTAGATGTCTAAAAGGATTATTGCAAAAAGGGGGGGGGGGAGGCACTATTCCCAGGAAAGGGATGGATGTGCAGAGTTCTAAGAGAACAGAGAAGGAGCAATTACTTTTCCCAGGGGTCTTTGCAGGCTATGGAGCCAATGCTGGGGTGAGTTCTGAAGGCTAAGTAAGAATTTACAAGAATAAGAATGGTTTAGGGGCGCCTGGGTGGCTCAGTCGGTTAAGCGGCTGCCTTCGGCTCGGGTCATGATCCCAGAGTCCTGGGATCGAGCCCCGCATCGGGCTCCCTGCTCGGCGGGGAGCCTGCTTCTCCCTCTCCCTCTGCCTGCCTCTCTGCGTACTTGTTCTCTCTCTCTATCTCTCTGTCAAATAAATAAATAAAATCTTTAAAAAAAAATGGGAAAGGCACTCCTGATAGAAAACTCGCATGTACAAAGGCATGAGAGGCTTCAATCTGTCAATCATGGACACTTGCTGTTTTTCATGAGGGAGGAGAGGAGAGCATTTGTTCACTCACTCACTTAGTCATTCACTGGACCCGTATTTTGGAGCATCTGCCACACACCAGGCATTGTTTTAGGTGCTGGTGTTAGCTCATTGAGCAAAACTGACAGAAACCCGCCCATGGAGATGACAGAGAAACCACACCCTTATCTTCCCCCTTTCCATCCAGTCCAGCATGACCACTTGTGATTTGGCATTGGGGGTCCTCCTTTACTGCACTAGCTGACCCTCCGTAAAATGATCAAGGGGACAGCGCTGATCTGAAGCATCTCCACGTTCCTGCTTCCAACCCTTTCCTTCACTGACAGTGCCTCTTTCCCAGGGCCCACCTTGCCCCTTCACACCCATTCTTCCTGGTGACTCATAGGTTCTACTCGGTCCATTCGTTGGGATTTTCATTTTACCCAAGTGCAAGTTATAAGCTCAATTAATGAAGTTCTGTTGGTAGATTGTCAGGAGTCAGCCAGTAAATCGGGGTCACATTCTTTGGAAAACTGGAGACGTTGTTGGTAGCAGGGCCGAAGCTGCATTCACTAGGCTGGAGTCTTCAAGACTGACCTCATGAGGTCAACGGATCACAGCAAAATAAGCTCAGAGAACCTGACTGTGACTCTTTGGCCCGTATGTAGACTGAACCTTAATCCTCACAAGAGACTCCTGTGGTCAGGGAGCATGGAGCAAAGGACTCTGAGGACAGGTTGCCTAGATTCAAATCCTCTCGCACTTATGATCCAGAGCAAACTTCAAAGTCCCTCTGAGCTTCAAATTCTTCGTCTTTAATATGGAATTCATAATACCCCCTTTGCAAAGTTGATACAGAGATTAAAATAATTTGTATGCCCAAGACAGTGAATGCTGAATTAATGGTCATTGCAATTTATTTATTATAATAGTAGTCATGGTTGTACTCCGTATGTGGAAACTCATAAGTTGGAGCCAAGAGGATCTGAAGTAATTCCATGAATTGGTTAAGCATGCTACAACACACGTCCTCCAGCTAGCCGAGTCTTCTTTCATCTTAACACGTCCTTTGCCAACAGGAAAAACAGAAAGAAGAAGAAAAAAGTTTTTCATTATTGGGAGAGAAAGCATCCTCCACCAAACAAAACCGACTACCCATTCATTAAGTCCATTTTGTTATTAAAGGCCAATAGGATTAAAGAGCTAATTATAGCGTCCCAGGTTTGGCATTATCCATTGTTACCAGGACTGAGTCACGCCCAGTCCCTGGCTTTTTAAGAACCAGCATGATATGGCATTTGGTTCACCTGGGTATGTTTTAATTTCCCTGGCATAATTAAGCACGGTTATTAGCATTCGCAAACTTAAACCAGACAAGCAATTCGGGTTTCAGATAGAGATACGCCGCTCTTCCGGATCTCCTCTTACTGCTTGCCCCTCCGGGTCTGGGCCATGCCCGGCCTCCCCAATCGGGCGGAATGTATACAGTATATATTAAGTGAAGTTTGGACACTTAATGAGGTAATTGCAGGCTAAATATATTCCTGGAGAATCAGAGATATAAAGTTTCCCACCATTCTTTTCCCCTTGTAGCCTTTTTCCTTTTTTTTTTTTTTTTAAGGTCTTATTAATTTGCAAACCGGCTAATTATGACTCCTCCGGGCTAAATAACTGTGCAGTTGGCGCTGTGATAGATGAGTAGTTGGGGCTGAGAGAGCAGGTCCTGTTTTTTCTTTGCCTATTACACACATTGTTTTAGGTAATTAACATCCACTTTGTAGTGGCAGGGCTCTGACGCCTCCCTGTCTGAACAGTGTCTTGGCTAACAGCCTTTGAAACAGCCCTGCTGAACCTCTTGCAAAATCATATGATATTATTATATAATTCTCCCCGATGAAAGCTCAAAGTGAATTTGCACACACAGCTATGTGTGAGCTTTTGGATCTAGACGCACTCGCACGAAGCGCCTTTTTGAAGAAGTGTTTTCTTCCAGCCGGGCAGAGACTGCAGAGGGAGCAAAGGAAAGAATTGAGTTTGAATTCAGGCACTGCTGCCCCCAGATGCAGGATAAATCACGCTGACCTCCCCGGGCTTTCGCGAACAATCAAGGAGTTTTTAACAGTACCTGTCGAACAGTAGGTTCAACTTCTACCCAATTACCAAGCTCTTCTCTAAAGTTAAGGCTCTAAAGCCAGAGGCTTTCAAAAGAATCTTTGATTTTTTTTTCCCCCTTTTGTTTTTGTCTTTAAGCACCATGTGAAATCATAATCTAGAACTCTGGATGCTAGTAATGTGGGTCAAAGGAAGCCCTCAGAGGTCGCCCAGTGCCCTTGAACTAGGGACGTTCTTGGTCTTCCGTGCGCTTCTTCCTCACCCCTCGGCTCACTGTTTCCTCATATTCTGGCTGGTTTCTTTGGCTCTGCTTGAGGCACGTAGAGTATTCACTTTCACAGTATTTCCAAAATCACTCAACAGTTGGAGTGGGATGGAAAGTGTTTCTAAAATATTTTACAATTCTTTGCTTTCAGGAGCTGCTGAACCCCAGAAGAAAGGGTGAGGGGGGCAGGTCTCAACCCTTTCTCACCTACTTCACTGTGTTTTGTTTGTTTAGAACAACTACAACAGCAAGGACAACAAAAATATATGGCCAGCACTGTGTAACTGGAACAGCTCGATAGCCAGGATTTCCTTGTACTTGTGACATCTAGAAGCCTTCACTAATGAACAAATCTGTATGTTCTCTTTCCTCCAAAGTTGGAGAAAGTGGAGAAAAGTGATGAGTCCAGAGTGACACTGGATGACTCTATTATTTCCTCTTTATTTTTTTTTTAAGCTTTATGTGGAAATGATTCTTCAACCTCCCCTCTCCCCCCAAGCGGCAGTCTTCCCAGAAATAAATCTCACAGCTCAGGGTGACGTAATGCTGCTCTGCTGGCCGATGGGCTGGAGCTTGCTGGCTCCTCGGGTAGATAGATCATAGTGAGGGAGTGTGGAGAATAGACAAGCACTGTCTCTCTGTCTCCGTTTGGAAAGACCAAAGGACCCGGGGTTGAAAAACACAGCAGATCAAAGGCCCTGCAGGTCTGAACAGGGGCTGGGGGATGGGAGGCCAAGGCGAAGAGGATTCCGGGGGAGGTGGAAGCCAGTTTCAAAAGGACACGTACTGAATATCTGCCACACACCCGCCGAAGTCACACCACTATCTCATTTAATCCCCACAGCGGAATCCTATGATGAGAATATAACATTCAGAGAAACTTAGACTCAAGCAGGTTCAGTGACTTACATGAAGTTATACAACAGATTGGTGGCAGAGTCGGGATTCAAACCCACATCCGTCTGACTCCAGGCCCAGTGCTTTTTCCACAGACCTTGCAGGACCACCTTCCCCTTTTAGGAAGCCAAGAATGGGAAACCAGCTTGGAGTGGGGTGGGGGAGAAAAAGGAAAAGGCAGATTCGGTGTCCGTCCCCTAGTGGCTGGCCAAAGGTCGCCCAGCGTGCTCCGTCCCTCAGAGCCCACTTACTCTGCAAACCCAAGACAGAGCCGAGTGGAGGCCTTTACAGTGTAGCTCTCATTCGCCTGCATTCCAGTACACCGGAGGTCACAAATTGGCAGCCCGCGGGCCAAAACTGGCCTAAGGCTGTGTTTTGTTTGGCTCTTAAGAGTTGGATCACACAATATATTTTTAAAAACTAGATCTGTTGCTAACCCTTAAAAGTCGGGGGTTCTATCTTCCACTTCTAGCTGTCATGGACCGGCTCCTCTCAGCCCCAGCCTCCCACCCTGAGGAGAGGTAGGCTTACAAAACTGTCCGTGGGGTGACCCTGAGGAGCAACCCAGGCTGCCAGGGCTTGATGGTCTGCTTTCCCAGAGAGAAGGACAACGCTTCAGAAGGTGGCCGAGGCGCTCACGTCTTTCGCCCGTCCCCAAGCTGTGCAGTCCGGGAGGCTGAGGAGCCCCGGGGACAGTGGCAAGGGGGAAGCACAGAAGCTGAGTGGAACTTCTGGGGGGCTCACAGGCCAGAAAACCAAAAGGTAATATTCGGGGCTGGCAAGGAGGCCAGGAAAGTACAGAGAAGTGAGTCCAACATTTGGTGGTGCCCTTCCCTACAACGGGGGGAACTGAGCAGAGTCTCATGGCTGGGGGAGAATGAAAAATGGAACTCAAGACCCATTAAGGAGGAGAGGCCTTGGTGAATGCCCTGGACTCTCAGGTGGCATCCCTGAAGGGTGATATCCCAGGAGGAAGGGCAAAAAAATAGACCGAGCCTCCCAAGGACTGAGAGCCAGCCTCACAAAAGCTCAATTCCTGAATGGGAAGATGTGATTCGCCCCCACTCGGCCTTCCAGAAGCAATAGGAATCCTCTTTGGAGGGAGATAACATCATCCAGAAATGCTAAAGTGTTTCAACTGTGTCCCACGGGCATTTGTGCTTACAATACCCAGAGAGGGTTATTATGAGTAAAAGATGAAGGAGGCAGAGATCCAGGACCAGGGACCATGGATGTGACTGTCTCTGGAATGTGTAGGACCCAGGAGAAAAGGAGATAAAGGGCAATGGTCTTCTCCAACTTCCCCCAGGGCAGGTGTTTGCTCTGCAGAATCCCTGTGAAGTTTCTACGCAGCTGTGTACTGGAGCCTCGTCTTCTCTGAATGTCTCATGGGAAGGAGCAGCCCACCCCGAGCACAGCAGGTACTCGGGGAATGCCTGTTGGATTGAGTTGTATCACGTGGCCAAGGGCTGAAGCTGCTGCCCACTAGTAGGGCATTCACTACCAGAGGGGTCCTGGAACTGACTCACTCCTACTCAAGAGAGCTGACTGCGAGCATCTCTTCCCAACCAGCATTCAGTGACTTCACGTAGGTGTCTTGAAATCAGCCATGGTGGGAATATTTGCACCATGGAAATTGGCTATGCTATACATCAGGGCTTCCTCCCTACCCGCCCCCCCACCCCACAGCCCTTTGTCATTTACCAGCACACCACTGCTCACAGCCATTTGGGGTTAAGACTGTTTTAAAAGCAGAGGGAGCAGAGTTGCTCACGTACACACACGTGCATGTATGTCTGTAGCTTCTTTATCCATGACTGATTGGAACTTCCTCGTGAGCCTCACTTTGCTGAACATCAATGGGCACAAGAGGAAGAAGAGAGAAGAAGTAAATTTTATTTAATCCAGTAAACTCAGTCTGACCCAATAATGGTCTTTAACTCTTTCTTTGGGGTAAAATGCTCAGATATTCAGATTTTTTTTTTTTTTTCTTTTACCTTCTTTTGTGCAACAGGTTAAGTTCCAGAGAAACAGCCTGAGGGATAGAGAATCAAGTACATAATTTTACTGGGAAGTGCTCTCAAAGTCAGTGCTCTCAGAGAGGGAAGGAGATGGACTGAGTAAGGGGTTGAACTGAGAAAAATCACAACAAAGACCTCAGCTGCTCCCACAGGGACCCCATGGACCAGACGGGTCACATGCACCTGTGTGGAGTTTTAAATGGTTTATTGAGCATTTATTATGTGCCAAAAAGCAGGCTTCCCAGTTCCTATGGAAAAATTGGAAGAAGTGGCAATGATAGCCTGGAGCCGGGGTCTGGCTGGGCCCTCATACAGTGTTTATGGGTTCAGTCACTATGGGCTATACCTGGACAACTTCATAACGATTAAGAAATATGGCTTTGGAGTCAAATAGCTCCACACAGAAATCCACGTCTGCAACTTTGTAGCTGTGTGAGCTTATGCAAGTTACTTAACCTCTCTGAACTGCAGGTTCCATGTCTACAAAGTGAGGATTAAAAATACCTACCCCACAGGGTTGCTGTGAGGATTAAATAAACTCATGTTTTGAAAGTTCTTGGCACAAAGTGAGTGCATAATAAAGGGTGCCTAGTTAGGCTTCACTGATTTGAATCGTCTCTGAATCCTCTGGGTTTTGATGTATTCCTGGAAAATATAAGTAGCTGGTACTCGAGCTATTACAGCCTGACGAAGGCTTCTGCATTTTACAGAAGCAAACTGAGAAGGCTTTCATTTTGTGGACTCTTAACTACAGATGTGAATCAGTTTTATAAATTCAGTCAGCCTCCTGGGTATGTTGTCAACCACCTACGTAAGCAAGATGAAAACAAAAAGAAATACTGCCTCAGGAGTAAAAAAAAAAAGGAAAATCCAACAAACCCTGATGAGATACAAGTCCCTAAAAATGAAAGATTTTCATCGGATTCATGTGTCCTTCATATTTTGGCTAAAGCAATTTTCTCGGAAAAGATATCCTTTGATGATCATGTTGCCAAGTGAGCACCATGCTGCGCGAAGAAAAAAGTTGGCAGGAGAAACCCACTAGCTGGTATCAGAACCTTGTCACGAATGAGTTTCTGGTGACTCTTGGGTAGGCAAATATCCTACATTCTTACACCTCTTTAGTCTAAACAAAAACCTGAAACAATGGTCTTCAACATTCTTTCTGCCCTCACACCATTCCTAGACCAATGGAGTCCCCCCAGCAATAGCTCTTGTAATGCACAGTGATTCACTCACAGTGAGGAAGGAGGGAGGCCCCTCTTCGAAGTTCACATCGGGACGGGAGTGGTGATGTGCGCACGGTCTGGAGGCCATTCCTCCAGCTGGGGCTTCGGATGTGCAACTAATGTGGGGCTACTAGCAGGTGACTTGTCCTGTTGGGGAGCTATGCCATTAAACACCTTCTTCTGAGTCTCCCCTTACTTTGGGCTCATCAGTCGGTCATTCATTCACAAAGTTTTATCCAGCATTTATTATGTGCCAGGCACTGATCATAGTGAATAACAGAAGGCCCCAGCTATTAAAGAGCAGAACACAGTTTTAGGGGAAAGACAGACATGCAGATAAAGAATCGTATACTCCAACATGATACTTAACTGAAAGTCGGTGTTTGTGTATTCAATGCCTTGAATGGGGAGGAAGTTGGGGCTAACCCTGTCTGGGGGAGTTAGAAAGAGCTCATAGACAAACTGGCATCTGGGCTGGGCCCTTGGTGGATGGAGAGGAGCTCACGGAGTTGGGAAGGGAACTGTGAATTAAGGGACAGTGGAGAAGCATGGAACAGAGGCAGAGCGTTTGGAGCAGAGTGGATAGTTTGACTGGACTTCAACAGAGAAATCTGTGAGGGAGAGTATAGGAACCAGGCCTGGCAAGGCGGGCTAAAGACCAATTTGTGCAGACCTTGAACCTTGAAAACCACGCTACGGCAGATGGACCTTTCCTCCAAACAGAGAGGAGCCACTGATGTTTCCAGCTGGGGAGTGCCACAATCAGCTTCCCTTCTAGAGGTATGACTGTTGGTATTTGTCACTTGCGTTGTGTCAAAATTATATAAAGCAATCCTCGGAAGTCAGCAAACCTGGTAGAAAGGGAGAAAATGGAGGAAAAAGATGCTGCAAACTCAGAACAACTTTTCTTAAACAGGTATGGTCAACTTTTTCTGGTCCAAAAATGGACAGAGGCAAGTATATATAATTCAAATTGGCAGCAACTCCAAGAGCCTCCTTTATCATTTACTTGGTATATCTTTATGTTTAAATATGATGTGTGTCACAAATTCTGGGGACTCATTTTAACCAAAATGGTGACTTTTTATGCGAGGATACTTAGAAAGCTGTTTGAGAAATCTTCCACTTTCAAGCTCAGCATCACTTCAGGCCATTCCAAACTGACCAGACCAACATAAATATACACAAGACAGTGTCAAGCAAGGTACATGGCTCATAATGGGTCCTCCCTCCATTTTCCCTCAAAGTGGTTCTCAGACTCCAGCATCCAATCAGACTTACCTGGAAGGCTTGAGAAAACACAGACCAGTGGACTCTATCCCCGAAGTTCGTGATTCATTGGTAGTGGGGGGGAACGTCAAGAATTTGTATTTCTAGAAAGTTCTAGAAAGCTGCCAGAGGATGCTAATGCTGTTAACCAAGAAACTGCTGTTTG
Source organism: Neomonachus schauinslandi (assembly GCF_002201575.2). Taxonomy (NCBI): domain Eukaryota; kingdom Metazoa; phylum Chordata; class Mammalia; order Carnivora; family Phocidae; genus Neomonachus; species Neomonachus schauinslandi. Next base: position 88,382,205 of record NC_058409.1, on the reverse strand, counting down.
AGAACCATTGCCTTAAAACATGAATAATCCTCTAGAGATGTTGTCCAGGTTCGGGGGTCTTTCTTTTATAGTAAGCCCATAGAGGCAACAGGTAGATTGTCAAAGTACGTGGTGAACTATTCTAAATGTTAACTATTTATGACCTTGCTGGCAAATTTTGCTGAGCATTGCGTGGCTTGGTTCTGTTGGAGTGGCTAAAGCTGGAAGTCCCTTCCCATTTTCTTCTGACCCCTTGATTACCATTCCATCCTGGGTCAGGGTGGGTGGTCAGACATGCTACTTCCCTCCAGCGATCAGTTATGAGACCTGACTAGCAAATTCAGGAAGGGGAGTCTGACCAATGTCAGGGGCTGGATGCCCAATCATGGCCCTTGAAGCAAAAGCAGAACCCGCTTGACTGGGGCCAACTGCTGTCAAACAGCTGGAGATCAAAGTGCAAAGGAGCAGTACTGGGGTCCTAGAAATGTCCCTCTGCTTCCCTTCTCTTCTCTCAAAGGGACCTGGCATCCCTACTCTCCCCACCCTGGCAGGCACAGGGCAGACCAGAGAACCTGGGACTCAGGCTTCTTCACAAAGCAGAGCCAGGTTTGGCTTTAGTAAAGAAAGAGCTAAAAGAAAGCTGGGGGGGGGGTCCCCTGGACCCTTCTGGAGAGGAGTCACACCTGGGTCGGATTCACCATCTGGGCTGTGGTTGCTGAATTATCGGCTCATGGACGGTCTGTCTCGTCCCCGTACTGTTTTGTGTAAGGCAGGCATGAGATCTCCCACACAGCTCACAGCTTCCTCCAGTGGGGAGGAAGAGAAGTGGGACTGGACACCAGAGGGCGCTGTGGCACCAGCTCATTCCCGGAAGGCTCTGTCCCCCAAGGGTTCCCGGTCCCAGAGCAACCCAAGAATTCCGAGTGCCCCACTCCCACATCCAACAAACTCACAGTGGGAAGCGATCCAGAAATGGGAGCTTCATATTTTTGCTCAGTCTGAGTTGCTACGGATGATTCAACAGCTTTTCTGGAGGAAAAGATTCACTGCTATGTTAAATGCACCCATAGATTTTAAGACCTGTTCTGATTTCAGACACATTCAAAAATTGAAGAAAGGTCATGTGTACCTTGAAAACAAGAAAATGAGGTAGTACTCACTGGGGAAAATCCCACGGGGATCTATGCAGATGGCCGTTTTCAGGTTTTGCTGCTGCAGGAACTCATGGAGGAGTTGGGGAAAATTCCCAGAGCCCAGGAAATAGCCACAGACAGGATCCGACTGGATTTCAGCCTGGGCATCAACAAAGGAGTCTGCCTCCCCACCGCAGGGGAAGCTCAAGTGATCATCGTGACTACCTATTGAGCCCTTACTATTATTATTAGCTGAGCGAGCTAGATTTTTTTTACATGGATTATCTCATTTCATCTGCACAGAAACCCTTGAAGATGAAGACAACCTCACTGATAAAGAAACTCGGGCTCAGAAAAGCTGAGTGGTGCAAGACCAGCTGGCGAGCAGAGATGCAGGGTTCCAGACCAGGTTTTTGTGGAGGTGCCGAGGCATACACCCGTGGCCCCTGTGCACAGAGATCCACGTGTCAGGTCTCACTCCCTGGCCTTGTCGTCCCACCTCTCTGCTGTGCCCAGCAGCAGGTGCCCAGGGCACCAGTTGTGGCTACGACCCCCTAAAGACAGTGGGGATCACAAATCAGCACAGATGGTCAGCTGAGAACTCACTGGGGGGCTCAAGGGGACATGGGTGGGGATGATATACGAGCAGATGAAGTATTTCTGCACAGAAACGAAATCAAACAAGTTTTCCAGGACAGTCTAATTTCAGAAACTCTGCAATATCTGCTGTCAGATGATGCCTAAATGTTGGGTCAAATGATGTGCCCTGATTTTCAGGCTGCAAATTATGAAACTGGATGTCTTAGGAAGAATTAAGACTCTGGGAAGAGGAGCCTCGAGTGTAATCCAGGTTTGGCAGTGACCACACTTTATGAGATAATGAATGAAAAGGCCATTGAAATCGGAAAGCACTGTACAAAAGACAGGACCACCCTCCCCTCCCTCCCTCTCTCTCTCTCAAGAACACCTCCTCCCTTCCCAGGGACAGGCATCATGCACACTGTAAACAAGCATGAGTTAGAAGTGGCTTCAAATCTCTCCCCCGCTGCTTCCTAGTTGTGCAGCCCTGACAAGTGGTTTCACCTCTCTGAGCCTCAGTTTCTCCATCTCTTAAGTGGGAATAATAATCATAGTTCACAGAGCAGATAATACTGCACACATTATTGAAGCTGTGAGTCCGGCACTATGCCCACTACTTTAGCTGTTTCAGCTCATTGCATCTTCCCCACGACTCCTATCACCCTCCAGTTTCTCACGGGGGAGGGAGAGGGCCACAGGGTTCCAGCAGCTTGCCTGAGAATGCACTACCCCTCAGGGACGGAGACGGAGCTCCAACTCGGGCTTATCAGACCCTAGGGCTTAGAATTTAGCCACCTCCTGATTGGTCATAGAAGGAACCAGGGATTAAATCTGAGTGGGAATGTGACAAATTGGAGTTTGCACATATAGAAATGAGACCTCTGACAATTTAAATGACGCCTTAGGTCATAATCGAACGACACAGAATGAATTTTGTTGAAGAGTAAAGGAGGGAGAGGGAAAGAGGTTTCTGGAGGTCTTCTTCTTTTTCTTTTCTTTCTCTTTACACAGGACCTCATATTTTCCAAGATACTTTACATATGCAATCTCTTTTCATCCTGATGCTAATCCAGAGAGGGGCACAAGGCAGATTTCCTTATCTCCATTTCACTGAAGATTAAATGGGCTCTAGTAACGACATGCCTGGCAGAAGGCCCCGCTGATGACAACGGTGCAGGGAAAATTTCACAGGGTTGCCCTAGGATTAAAAGAGACAGGTCATGAGCGAGTACCTGGCACATCAACTGGCGCACAGCAGGTGCTCCATAAATGCCTACAGGATCGGAAAGAGTTTGAAAAGGCTTCCTGGACCATTCTCATTCACTCTTGCCCCAAGCACGGATTGGCCACTATGGGGCATGAGGGCAGGTCCCAACCATGGTGCAGAGAGAAAGTTTTGGACAACATGAACCATTTGGTGAAAAACTTGGGGCAGTTTTGAGTGTCATCAGAGCCAGGTGGACAGGGCCACCAGTCCCTTCAGAGAATCGTAGAGCTGGGAATAATCTAAAGATCATCTGGTCCAGTGTTTCCCACTCGTGGTCATTGCCAGCCACTCAGAGATGGCCTGCCGTATCTGAATGCCATCTGCCCTGCTGTTTACTTATGGTTTGCTCTAAATCAGCTCACTTTCTAATTCCAATGTATGCCTTTCAATATATATTCAGGAGATCATGGATTTGATTTGCTGGCTGTAGATTATTCTAATATAGGCATCTGTTCCAGTTCACGTACTTCTTTTTTTTTTTTTTTTTAAAGATTTTATTTATTTATTTGACAGAGACAGAGATAGTGAGAGCAGGAACACAAGCAGCGGGAGTGGGAGAGGGAGAAGCAGGCTTCCTGCCGAGCAGGGAGCCCGATGTGGGACTCGATCCCAGGACCCTGGGATCATGACCTGAGCCGAAGGCAGACGCTTAACGACTGAGCCACCCAGGCGCCCCAGTTCACGTACTTCTAATAAATAACTAGAACTAGTGATTAGAAAGTTAAAACATTCGCCAAATCACTACATTGTACACCTGAAACTAATGGAAAAGTGTGCGTCAACTATACTTCAATTAAAAAAAAGAAATTCAAATGTGTCCATGCTCCACACTTGTAGAAACTCTGTCAAATGTCTTCATAGTCTAAAGGGGAAAACTCAGCACCAAGGAACACACAGCACAGATATTTAGTGGCCCTTAGAAACCAGGGCTCTTTGCCACTAAATGTTCCCTTTCTGACCTTACAACCTGCAACATTACCCAACAAGTATGGTGAGGGACCAAAGTGTCCGAAGGTGGAAGACACACACCATCAAGGCTTCCCAGTAGGTACCCCAAGTAGGAGAACTCTGGGCAATGTGGATTCGTCCGTTGTACTTACTGGGCTATCTTCTCACTGGGTGTGGGCTACTTGCACAATTTCAGTTGCTGTGTGAAAAAGAAAGTAGAGCTGGGGCGCCTGGGTGGCTCAGTCGGTTGAACATCTGACTCTTGGTTTTGGCTCAGGTCATGATCTCTCGGGGTCATGAGATCGGGCCCCATGTCGGGCTCTGTGCTCAGCAGGAGTCTGCTTGAGATTCTCTCCCTCTGCCCCTCCCCTCACGCACCCACGCACCCTCTCTCTCTCTCTCAAATAAATAAATAAATCTTAAGAAAAAAAAGAAGAGCTATTTTTATTTTTGTGTAAGATGTATGCCTCATAAATCTAGAAAGATGTTTGTTGCCCCTTAAATTAAGGGGAAAATTCGCATTTGCTATTCACCAAGTGCTTACTGACTGATAGTAATACCTGTCAGTCAGGTGAGCATAAGCTTTGGGCCCGGCACCAGGTTAGGGATTCATCCGAATTATTTAATTCTCACAATCCTGAAAGGAAGATATTATTGTCTGTGTCTTCCAGCAGCAGCAGAAGTGGGCTGTGAGCTCAAGGACGACCCTCCTCCCCTGACTTCCTGTCGCAGACAAGACGATGGCCGTGACAGTTCTGGTAACAGCATTGACACCGCCCCGCGCTCTCTCCTGAGCCTGCCCTCGAGGTGGGTGGGATGATGTTGGTTCCCATTATCCAACTACAGAACCTGATGTGCAAAGGGTTTCCCCAATTTGCCAATAAAATCACACAGCCGAGGCCGAGAACCCAGGCATTTCCGTCTCCAGTTCTTTCCAGTGGCTGAGAACATTGCCTCCACTTGGTCGGACACATTTAATCTGAAGATGGAAGCAGAGGTAGCTGTAGCCAAGCACGCCCAGTACCGACCGGCCTGCCCGAGCGAGGGTGGCCTTGTTGAAGGAAATGCCTGTCTGCGGGCCTCCCTGCAAAGGGCCACATCAGAGAAGCCTGTCATCTGATCGTTAACTGCTCATCCTACCTGTCAGGTGGAAGTCAAAACATAGTTAAAGTTTAGTGGACTTAATCTATTTAATAATAAAAATAATAATGGCCCAATTAATAGCAATCCTATGCACTTTTATGGACGCTTTCATCTGAGAATCAAAGTGGTTTGGAAAAGAAGCCATCATTAGGCTGATTTTACAGATGAGGAAAATCTACATAAAGAAGTTAAATGACTTGCCCAAGGTCAGGGCCTGAGTCAGCACTGGAGCCTCAGGGAGAATGCCAGGCTTGTCGGGGCCCTTCCCCCACCTTGCCTGCCCCCACCCCCCACCCCATGCCTGGCACTTTGGTAGTATCCTTCATCTGAGAATCTTAAATTAATCTCCCAACAATTATCACCATTCATCAGTGGCCAAAAGAAAAAAACAAACCTCGACCTTGCTTGCCAAGCAGTGGAGTCTCCATCCCCTGCTCCCACTGCCTCTCCTGGGCCGGCAGGAAGGAGTCAGCGCGAGCACCCTCCGGACCGGGCTCAGGGTGCTGGGTCTCGCCACTCAGAGGGGCTAGGGCTCCACACAGCCAAGGACCAGAGTGAAAAAAGGCAGCAGACCCAGTAGTTATTTATTTATTCATTTTAAGATTTTATTTACTTATTTGAGAGAGAGAGAGAGAGAGCACAAGCAGGGAGAGTGGCAGAGAGAGAGGGAGAAGTAGGCGCCCCACTGAGCAGGGAACCCAATGCGGGGTTCGATCCCAGGACCCCGGGATCATGACCTGAGCCGAAGACAGACGCTTCACCAACTGAGCCACCCAGGCGCCCCAGCAGACCCAGTATTTAAACTATTTCCCATATAATAATTCTGAAAGTCATTTTGGTGATGCTGGCTTTGGGTTTCTGTTTCTCTGCTTGTTTATTCCAGCTCACATAAATCCAGACATTATGGCATGGGGAAAACAAACCAACATAGATTCTGGAGTCAGATACACCTGGATTTGAATTTTGTCATTTATTAGCTATGTGCCCTTAGACAAATTGCTTGACCTCTCTGAGCCTCAACGCCTTCATCCACAAAATCAGTATGGCTGTAACTTAGGTGTCTTGGATTCCTACAAAACTAACTATATGTGCTCTTTCTTTAACGGAAAACACCGTAAAATGACATTTTGCACATCTAGTCCTTAATATACTGCATATTGTTATATACATTATATGTGTAATATATACATCCCAAACCAGATATATCAAAATTGATGGGTCATTTTTTTGATTTTTCTGTTTTTTTTTTTTAGTTTTTAAAGGATTTTTCAAGAACAATTTTAACAACATTCAATTTTTACCTTACAATGCTTCGGAGCTATAATGTCCTTCTATCACAATAGCCATTTGTGATTGCTGGGAGGTTCGAAAGAATGTCTGTGAGCTGCTAGACACTCCATCATTGGGAGCAATTTTCCTTAGGCACAGTCTAACAAAAGTAAAACAGTTAAAAACATAAAATAAAATAGAGGCGCTAGAGTGGCTCAGTGCGTTAAGCGTTCTACTGTTGATCTCGGCTCAGGTCTTGATCTCGGGGTCATGATTTCGGGCCCTGCATTGGGCTCCACGCTGGGCATGGAGCCTACTTTAAAAATATCAGTAAATAAAAATAAATAAATAAAGTAAAAGAAAATAAAACAGCTTGCCTGTAAGTAGGAAAAAAATGAGCAGAAAGAAGAAAAAACGAGGTAGCAGAAGGCATAGAAGAGCCTCCCTGAGCAGCCATGGCGAGTCAAAATGGTGCGGGGCTGCCCAGACGCCCCAACTCAGCACCACCGATGCACTGGAAGTCAGTGGGGGGACCTCGCCCCACACATCGGACTTGTCCAAGTTCACAGGGCCAGTAAGCGGCCTACAGACGTTTGAGCTGCAGCCCGCTGTCTGACAGCCAAGATCGGGGTCTCTGATGGGGCACTTGGAGGCCTTCGTCATTTCTCATGGGCTGGATGGTGAAGAGCATTTCCTGTTACAGCCCTAAGGTCCCAGCAGGAAATAGCGGGCACACTCACCTGAGCCCCTGAGGATCAATCAGAATCAAAGATGTGGCAAGGTGAAGTGCAATACTGGGGTAGCTATGCCTGACACCAAAAGGATGAGGGGAGACAGCGGGTCCTGGAACCTGGAGAGAGAGTTATGTAGAAAGGCCCCCCTGCAGCAAAATGGGGCAGGGGTCCGCATGACAAAATTATACTGCAAGGCCAAGGGCCAGGGAGCCTGTCTTCCGCGTCAGCCTGTTGGCGCAAAGAGCAGAAGAGGGAAGTGTAGACACTGATGTGGGGCAGGGCAATGGAAGGACCAGTCCTCCCAACGGTAAGACCGCCTCCCCTCCCAGAGTCAGGTGGTCAAGTCCTTGCTGGTCAGCCCTAAACTTTGCTGAGAGTCCTCGAAAGATCCTGTCAATAAGCAGGAAAGCGTCCCTTGGAGCTGGCTAGAGAGGGACATCCAGTCCATTTTATAATGAAAAAGTTGAAGTCCAAGGAGGCTAAGCCTTTGGCACAAACATACCAGGGGCATTGCCAAGAAGAGAAGATGATGCATGAGTTGTTCATTCTGGCCTATAGCTGGCATCTCCATTCATTCATTCATTCATTCATTCAGCAATTATCTATCTGTTGAGTAGCTACTACATTCCAGACATCCAATTCAACCTCAAGCCAGCCAGGGACAATGACATTTAATCACCTTCCTATGGTTCAATTATAAATAGTCATAATCACTGACATTTATTTAGTGCTCAGTGTCGGCCAGGGGTTGTGCAAAGAACTTGTTCCTTGCCTGCATCTTCCCATTCCATGCCCATAATAGCTCTTGGAAGGGGTAAAATTGTTAATCTTTTTTACAAACAGGAAATCAAGGCCCAGAGAGGTTAAGTAACTTGTCCACAGTCGCCCAGCTGGTAAGGGATGGAACCGAACTCAGAACCTAGATCTTTCTGACTCCAGAAGCCAATGTTTCACCTCCCTGCTGCATATCAGAGGCTCAAACTGGAGGCCAGCTGCAGCCTGAAGGCATTATTTTAATTTAAATTAAGCCAACATTCAAAAACTGAGAGATTTCATTTTTAAAAATTCAGATTTTCTTACTTCCCTTGTAAACATCTGGACTATTTGGCCACATGGACCCTGCATTTCTTCCTGGCCCAGCTGCCCACCTGTGTAGCTTTACTCATAAGCCAACTCCCTCCCCACCCCACCCCTGCCTACCTCCACAGCTGGCTGGGTTGGTGGTCCTGGCTGGTCTGCGTCTTTATTCCCTGGCCAAATGCAATACCATGATATGGGATGACATCCCCCCAGGATGGGGACTGGAGCTCTCTCCCTGCAGAGGGTGCCTTTTCCTTTCCACTTGGCCAAATCTACGGGAACCCTGCAAACAAAGGGGTCAGGACGGGAAGCAACGACTATTGTACCTTTCCTCCGCTCCTCCCGGCCTGCCACAGCAACAGGGCACAAAAGGCAGCCGCAGAATGCCAGGAAGATGCCCGACCAAAGAGGCCTGTCTCCAAATGCAGCCCATGGCAACCCCACTGAAAGCAGATAAAACACTTTCAACAATGTCACCTTTTATCTTCGCTTTGTGGGCCAAAGGAATAAAACACAGTTGCCAAACACAAATTAATGTATAATTATTTTCCTTGCCTGAATCATTTGCTTTCATGTGTCAGAGCATGCTGAGCAAATAGGACCACACCTTGGACTTTAATTGTGGTAATCAGGGCTCTGAGCCACAAGAAAGACTTTTCTAATGCCTCCTTGAGTGCTGACTTCCAAGTTGAAGCAACTGATGTTTGCCCCCCTCCTCATCTCTTCTTTTCAAGGAGAAAAAGGCATATGTTGGGGGAGGTCTCAAGGCTACTGCGATGAATCACGCCCACTTAGCCAGGGGAAAGTGCCCACCCTCCCAAATAAGAACGCAACCGCTTTCTACAGGCAACTGTTGTGCCAATGACTGTTCTTTTCTCATATTCACTGGGTTACTAATTATTAGCTTACTAAATTTAAGACCACCCATCTTTGTATTAGTACTATAATGAGATAACAGGTTACATTGTTCATCTGCTGAGATGGTCTTGAAGTTTGAGTCACAGGAAAGCAGTAAGGGGAAGAGAGAAGTGAGGGTCCACTGCAGGCCTCTGTCAAACGGGGCCTTCGTGGCGCCTTCTGATCCCCTGGGTCTTGTGTTGTAAGTTATGTTGAGCCGTTCTTTCTTCTTTCTGCCTCAGCAGACATAAGGTGACTCTCCCAGACACAATGGCTTGGACAACAGCAACCATCTCTTTCCTCTGTCATTGGAAAATCACCTCCCCTGTGTCATTGGGGATGGTTGCTTTCAAAGACATTTGTAGGGGAATCAGAACACAACCAGGGGTCTTCTTTACCTCTAGTTCCTCAGCTACGGAGTGACAATGTCCCTGAGACTCATCTGGGGTCCTTGCGGGTGAGGGAAGATGATGGAGTTGATGACTTTGCTTTCTTTTAAGTAATGATTGAATTTGGATGCTATTTTGAACATGAGACAGACAAGTCCCTGAATTTGGAAAAAACATTTTTTTAAAGATTTTATTTATTTATTTGACAGAAAGAGACACAGCGAGAGAGGGAACACAAGCAGGGGGAGTGGGAGAGAGAGAAGCAGGCTTCCCGCCGAGCAGGGAGCCTGATGCGGGGCTCGATCCCAGGACCCCGGGATCGTGACCTGAGCCGAAGGCAGACGCTTAACGACTGAGCCACCCAGGTACCCCTGAATTTGGAAATTTTTTATCCTTTTCATTTTGGTGGTCTTCATCACAATGGGAGTTAGTATTAATACAGCTGGTACATAGTAGGTACTCAGCAATATATGGTAAGTAGAGGAATACAATATGTATTCATGAGTACCTTAAAAGCGTTTTTTCCTGAGGGGGATCGGTTGGGGGGATAGGGCTCATTCTTTTTTCATTCAGTCACACATGCACGCATTCACTTATTCAACAATTAGGGAGTTCCTATCCCAAGAACTGAGGAAAAGAAAAAGACTCAACCCCTGCTCTCAAGAGGAGCAAGGAGGACGTAGACATGGGTGGAAAGTGTCAGAGCTCTGGGGCAAGGCTACTATGGAGGGAAAGACAGCTGGCTCTGATAGCCCCGAGGAGGGCACCCCATCGGTGGAAGGCTGCTCAGTTTAACAACTGATTTTTGGAGTGCAGTTCTATTTTCATTGACATTAACAGTTAGGATGAAAACAAAACAATAAGGATCATATTGGAACCCTACTTGTTTGTCCTTGATGCGAGCACTTTCTTTGCTAAGTTGGTTGCTAATTTTCAAGTACTGGAGGGATGTTTCTTCAAGGGGGAGGGGGTGGGTGCTATTCACAATGTAAAACTACAGCCATGACAGGCTTATAATTTTAAGCTGCATTATCAGTACTTTCTCCATCACTTTCTTAAGTCTAGACAATCAACACAACAAAAAACTAAGCCCTGATTGGTAGCGTTTGCCAATTTCCGTGGTGTAAATGCTTCAGCCACGCTGCTTTCAAAGCTGCCGATATGACATCACTGAGAGATGCAGTAGCACACCATTATGTAGAATCTCCACCACACAGATGCGACGGGTGTAAATAATCTTAAGAGCAGAGATAATAGTAAAATGTAATAAAATAATTAGGAAGTGATGAGTTTTGACTCTTTATGACCTTTGTTTTTAATATAATTTATTTAATTATAAGTGTTTATAATTTAATCCTTAATAATTGCTGTGTTTACCAACCGGCTTGCAAAATTCCCCACAATTTAATAATTGGCTCTTGCAGGCCGTAAGGGCAGGCTCCGGCACATTCCTGTGCCTAATCCAGCAGAAGAAGTCAAGGAGAGCTTCTCAGAGAAGGAGATCCTGAGCTCAGGAGAAACACCATGGTGTAGAGAAGACATGGGGCTCCAGATCCAGCTTTTGTGACCTTGTTGTTAGTTGCAGTGCCATCATCAGCCTCAGTCTCCTGTGCCTTGAAATCAGTATGATTAATGCCTAATCACAGCGGTGATTTTGTAGACAAAGTGCCTGGCCTCTAAGAGGTGCCCTCACAGGCTAAAATTCTGAAGGCAAATTGGAACCCAGGGGGGTGGTAGGGGAGCACGGGGAGCCTTCCAGACAAGGAAAGCTAACTCACAAAGTGGGAGAGCGCCAGCCGGGCACTTGTGGGAATGGCCAGGTGCTGGGCAGACACAGCCTTTGTGAAAATACAAATAGGACTGGGAGAGTATGCAGGGCCTTGAATGCCGTGCTCAGAAAAGTCACCTTGGTCACGGAGGTTGGAACCTAAGCACTGGAGCAGGGGAAGGGTGTCCATCTGGGCTTGTTTCTTCATCTTTAACATAGAGCTCACTCAGCCATACCATTGTTTGGGGTGGTTGTGGAGCCTAAGGGGACTATGGTTTGTAAAGTGCTCAGTGCAGAGCCTGGCAAACAATAAAAAGTAGTTTGTTATCACTGTTTTATTGTTCATCAGTAGTTTTATTATGCACAGAGCCCTGCTCAGTGCGAGGAATGACAGGAGATAGTTTGTTACCTGAGGCAGAGGTACTCCGGCACCCCATTCCATCCCCACACCTCCGCCCTTGGTGCCCAGGTCTTGCTGGTGAGGCACAGGTCTGGCCAGAAGTGACTTTTCGCCCTCCCCTGGGCGGTCGGCACCCCGGGGGGGGCACTCTCTCTGAGTCCCTTTGAAAGAGCAATGGCACCAGATGATGTCCCCAGCAGCCCACACAAGCCTTTTTCACGTTCCTGATTGGCCACCAGCTGTATCTGGGGTGTGCATGACGGCCCTGGCTTCCCTCACAGCCGCCCGGAGCCCTGCCCCTGGGACGGCCCTTTCTTCCTGCGCCAGGTAGATGAGGGTTTCGTCTCAGTCAACACAAACCAAGGGCAACAGAGACTCAGGGTGATTCTCTGGATAATTTCGGGCCCTCAATGCTGTTGCTGAGGAAACAATTGGAGGCATTTGCTTATTTGTTCTGCATGAAATAACCAGTTTGCCTGTTTATAGAAAGCTATTCAGAGCCCTGCCGTTTATCTGGCCGGAACAGACACAGCCAAGAACTTGCTGTTGCCCTCTTAATTAAATACCTACTGTGTGCCAGGGGCTTTCACGGGGTTAGTCCCAGACTACCACCCACAGGCGTGAGAGATTTCTGGAGATAAGCCTGGTCAACAGAAGAGAAATTTTGTGTTTACAAAGCATCTGCACGTTCGTTATTGTCTCATCCAAGCCTTAGGACAACTCCGAGGGGCAGATGTTATGAGCGCCATTTCAGAGATAAGGAAAACGAGCCACAGAGAAGTTAAGTGAATAATGGGAACTGTGATTATTTTTGAGCATCTCAGACCGTGAAGTAGCTCTGCATGCACGAACCCATTCCTGAGCAGCTGCAACTGGGTGAGTAGGCGCTATTATCGCCTTCCTTTTACAGATGGAGACTCTGAGGCTTAGATTTAGCTGTTAAGGGGGAGGTCAAGGATTCCAGCCCTGATATCTTTCCAGACTCCAGGCTCTTTTTTTTTTTTTTAATTTTATTTATTTATTTGACAGAGAGAGACACAGAGAGAGAGGGAACACAAGCAGAGGGAGTGGGAGAGGGAGAAGCAGGCTTCCCGCCGAGCAGGGAGCCCGATGTGGGGCTCGATCCCAGGACCCTGGGATCATGACCTGAGCCGAAGGCAGATGCTTAACGACTGAGCCCCCAGACTCCAGGCTCTTAACCGCGCCTGGCAAAGGGCCCAAGGACTGGGAGGTGGGATCTGCGTGTGTCTTGCCCTGGTTGGCGGGGGGGGGGGGGGGTGCTGTGTTCTCCCCCTTCTCCTGCCACCCCAGAGATCCTCGCCCTCTAAAGGGGGAATGACGTGACCTGGGGCTAAGATTCAAATGCCAACACCCGAGCTGTGTGGGTTCAAGTCCATCCACTGTTTCTGGGTCCACTTGAGCCAGTTCTCCTTCATTTCTAGAGTTCAGTCCAGAAAATTAGAGTGAAAATAAAATCCATCTGTTGTCCTCCCTCAAGCTCCATCTCTCATCCAGGGAGATGCCACCCCAGGGGTGAGCGAGGGATGGCCCAGTGTCCGGGGAGGGCTGGAGAGAAAGGTGCTGGGTCCACATGGCACCGGATGCTTTGGCTCGACCTCTGCGCTGCCAGCTAGGCTGAGTGACGGGCTCCTCAGGGCGTTGCCAGCCTGGCTTCTTCTCCCCGCAGTTGCTGCTCCACGCCCGGACCAGACTTTCCATCACATGCATCTCCTCCCCAACAACATCTCATGTGGTGGTGGCTGTTTTTTTTTCCCTCTTCCTTTCTTTTCGGCCCTATCCACACCAACTTATGAGACCTCGTTCAGCCTCCTGAAGGTAACCAAACAGAGAAAACGAGAGGAGAAGGGGCTGGAAGAGCATGACGCACGGGAGACCAAATATACACTGTGAGCTGAATGCTACCGAGAGAGGCTTCGCCACTATTTTCTGCTCGCCTCAGTAGACTCTGGGTTTCATAAGAATATGGCCGAAAATGACTGGTGGACTCCTCATCTTTGTGGAGGGTGGGGCGGCACTGAGCCCGGAGTCATTTGTAAGCCCAGCTCTGCTATCTGTGACTATGTGACCGTGGACAAGTAGCTTAATCCCCCTGAGCTCTTGCAGCCTCCTACGTGAAATGGGAGAACACAGACCAGAGCTGGTTAAATCTTCCCTGAGCCTCTCAGAGCTCTGCGGTGGCAACTATTATCATGCCCATTTTATAGATGAGAAAACTGAGGCACAGAGAGGTTAAGTCACTTGCTCTAAGTCCTAGACCTAGAAAAACAGCAGAGGCAGGATTCACACCCAGGCCCTCTTCCTCAAAATGCTCATTTTAGGCCCCTTCCCTTCTCATGGTTGAATCTGGATGTGGCAACTTTTCAATATCATGCCTTTGCCTCTGAGGGTCTTAGAGGTAGGGGTTCTGAGAAAGGACTGGCTCATCCCCAGGAACCATGGAAAAGAATCACTCCACTGTCAGGTCTCTCCCCTGCCTCATTGTATAAACAACACTTCCATTGTCAAACATTTTCAAAATAGAGTTAAGCCCAAATTAATAAATTGTAAACAATCCATGATCCCACCCACTCCAAGGTAACAACTCCTAATTCCTTGTGAGCTTTAATCCAGACCTCTTTCTTTGTATACAAATACATACCTTTAAATATCTAACAAAAATTATATGATATATATTATATATATATATGATTATATTATATGACATGTATTGTATGATAGATAATCTTTTATTTTGATTTTTGGTCCTGAAGTGGAAATCACTTTATGAATTTATATGATTTCACATACATACATACATTGTGAAAACCATGTAGGCGATGCAGAAAACGATGAAGAATCAAGTGAAAAACCACCCCAACCCCACCAGCCTGAAGTGATCGCTGTTTACTTGGTGATGTATATCCTTCTCAGCTTTTCTCTGTGTAGAATAATGTATATACACTACATTTTTTATACAAATGTGACCATACTTGCAGTTTTTTGGTTATTTTTTCTGTAATATTATATTGTGGGCACTAACCCATGTCAATAAATACAGACCTGTATTATAGTTTTCAATGGCCACACTATATTTCATTTTTTGCGTGTGTCATAATTTATTTAGCCATTCTCCATTGTTGGTCGTCCAAATTATATCTAAATTTTTTCTTTTTACAAACAGTGCAGTGACGAACAGCCATATGGCTGAGTTTTTGAGCATTCTTTGTTATTTCCTTAAACTAAATTCTAAGAATTAGCACGACTGCATTTAAAGGCACGTGTGCTTTAGACGGTCACGGACTTCAGTAAGCACACTGCTCCTGGGACATTCAAAGGCAATGATTTTCAAAAAGAACTCGTGAATTGTGGGAATGGTGAGCCCCCTGCGTCCTACCCCAAGTGAGGACTCTACAGGGTGAATTTGAACCACTGGTGTCTGTTTCTGCCCCTCTGAAGAGGGAATCCTATTTCGCAGTTGGTAGCTCAGATGGCAGACAGGCTCGCTCCAGCTGTTGAGATCTAAACAGATCAAACCCTCGCACCGTGTCTTCCTGAACCATCTACACTCCCAGGGCTTATGTCCTCCCCCTACATCACTCTGGGCACATCTTGACCAGTTTCCATGGCAAAGCAGTGCATATCAAGCATTTCCTCCATTCCTGCAGAATTTCCTGGGGGATTCTGACATCCTGGGGACCAAAAATCAAAATAAAATTCCCTGATTCTGACAAGGACGAGTATTCACCCTCAGTTGGTAGTCATCCCTACTTCTCCAGGGTCCCTCTTCCTCACACTTTTGCTCCCTATGGGGAGGTCTCTCTCTTTGCCTTATACCATGCACCACACCCAATTAGCTCTCTGTTCTCTCTCCTCTTTGGTGTACACCCAGGGACTTCACATTTGTTACTCGAACATCCCCTAGAGTCTCACTTTCTACCCTAAACAAGATATCAAGGTATTTCTTCCAAATGAATGCAATGCTCTCCCAAGAGAAAATTTTTGTTGAATAAACTTTTCAACATCTGCCTTATGTGTCTCCATTTTATATATAATAAATCTATGGGACTGTCTCAATTTAGAATAGTTTGTTCAGGGGCACCTGGGTGTCTCAGTGGGTTAAACGTCCAACTCTTCATTTCAGCTCAGGTCATGATCTCAGGGTTGTGAGATCGAGTCCTGTATTGGGCTTGTGCTTAACACGGAGTCTGCTTGAGATTCTCTCTCCCTCTCCCCTTGTGCTCTCTCTCTAAAATAAATAAACAAATCTTTAAAAAATAAATAAATAAAATAAGATAGTTTATTCAATTGTGCCCATCAACCTAACATATGTCCTTAGAAATAGCAACAATAATTTGTTATTCACCCTGACTCTCCCAATCAAAGTGAGTATAGCTATCATTTCTGTCTTCTGATTTGGGTTCTGAAATTATACTTAGCACACATCACACAAATAAAATAAAATTTGTAGAATTTCAGCTCTTTTCTTAAAATTCTGCCTTGCATTAAGATTACTTGTCTACAGTCATATTTCCACCTTCTTCTTCCATTGGGTTGTAAATTTCTTTAAGGCAAAGACACAATTACTCAATTTTGGACCCTTCCACTTTATCTCCCCAGGCCCGAGTATGGTGCCTAAAATAAAGTTGTCCTAAAATAAAATAAATAAAATGCCTGCACATGTAATTGGTTGTGATGTCTTAGGGTCCTCAGGGTGTTCACAAAACTTCTCAGGGGGACCCTCTGAGGCATAACACTGTTATTAATATATAGGAAGTTACACAGACTACGCCAACAGTGAGCTGGGCAAATGTTTCTGTTTTTATTTTTCCATCTCTGGAGTTGCTTCCCTTCTTGTACATCAGAGAATAAAGAGAGATGACACTCTGAAGACCAGTAGGTTTGGATATTCCGGAGGCTTTCTTCCCAGATGGTTCACATTGGGCTTTGCCCTTGAAGAGCTGAGGGGCCTCCAATTTCTGTCTCTCAAGTCACTAAGTCTCCTGCATCCTATGCCAAGAAAATAATGCATCAAAGATGAGAAACTTTCTTTCTAACACAAAGTTCCATTTTCCCTGAATCTGTAATTTGGAAAGCATGACCAGGTGCTTTCACATGACTTATCCCATTGACTGCTTACAACGATTGCATGAGGTAGGGAGAATAATGCCCACTTCAAAAATCTGGAACCGGAAGCTCAAGAAGGCAAAGTGACTTGGAGCCTTGGGACCAACTGCTAGTACAAGACAAGGCCAGGACACACTTGTTAATGTGAACTTGTAATCACTCTCTAGATGGTGCTGTGTATACGCCTTGTCTCTCCCAACCCAAATTTTTATCTCCTCGAGGGATATGACCATGTATTCAAATGTTGTGTCTCTCCCAAAACCTAGAACAAGGTTGAATTCACTGTCAAGTTCATAAAGCACAATTTGTAGTCCATTACCTCCTTGCTTGAAAGCTATGTTTCTCATTTCTTGCTGAAGAAAACCCAACCCAAATTCTTTGGCTTGATACCAAAGGACCTCTACAATTGGTCCCAATCTCTCTTTCAAACATTTTTTTCTCAGGATTCCCTTAAACAAAATTTTTATTCCAGTCAAACTGATGTGTTAAGGATTCCTTAAGCCTGTCTTGTACCTTCCCACCCCAGTGCCTTTGCACACACTAATCCCTCAGCTTAATCCATCCTCTCCTCTCTTACTCCCTGCCTCCACTGCTCTTTACCTCCTGACCTCCTCATTTAGGAAAAAAAGCATAACCAGAATCTAAATTCAGAAGGTGCATTTCTGGGGACTAGAGGACATATGGCAGTACCATTGATTGGTGAGAAAGAAAACATAAAAATAATATTCTACCCTTCTGTCACTTTTTCTGTGCATATCACAGTCTTAGCACCAATGGGCCAATCACATATTACACATTTCTCCTGCTAATATCTTGTTATTATAGTCAATAATAATTTTGTCAATAAATACTACCTTGAAACATTATAAAAATGACCATTTTGGAAACTGTGTTTGGGAAGAATATGTGCTTCATTTTCCCCTAGTTTGCCTTCCCAAAACTGTTTCTGCTTGGATATTGTCACTTCTGGGCGGTTCTATCTTCCCAGCACTGAGTCAGGGCCCTCCCAGAGTTTTCATAGCCCTGGGTCTTCCCCTTCACACTGTTTACTACACTGAATTGTAATTGTACTTTGATATTCTATCTTTTCAACTAGATTATGAACTCTTAAAGGGCAGAGGTTGCGAATATTCACCTCCATGGCCCCAAGAACCAGCCAAGGCTTGACACAAGTGCCTATCAGGAAAGATTTTATGAAATCATCATTAGCCAGACTGACCCTTAGCATCAGACTCTCCCATTGCTTAAGCAGTCACCTCCCTTTTCCTGGAATGGGCAATGGCTCCCTGTGGGAGCAGCTTTGCAGTTTCATCTGGGTCAAAGGCCACCACTCAGGGCTCTGTGAAGGATGCTCCAGCTTGGCCAGAACAGATGACATACATGCAAATAGCATGTGTAAAGTACACACAGGCCCCCCAGTGAAACCTGATCGCGCGATCTGGCTGTGGCCTGACTCATGTTCTGTATCACGTCCTGAGAAGAGGTGTCTTGATTTGCCAGCGACCTTGTTTGCTTGAGTTGTGCCCCTCTCTGGGGTGGGCCTGAACTGGGACAGCCAGAAAAGAGCTCTTTTCACCCAAATAGGCTGTCGAATTACTGATGACTTCAGATGCCAAGAGGCTTTGATCAAGATTTCTGCACCAGGCCCCGTATAACCACCAACACTTCAACCTGCCTGCTTTTCATTATTATGTGAGCTCAACAGAGGCTGCTCTGGATTTTTTTTTTTTTTGGAATCATTTAGCTGGTAATGGCTTGCACAAAAAGAGATGGCTCATTTAGCTCTGCTTCTTGTCCAGTTTTCTAAATGGGAAGCAAGTCTGCACTATGGGAGTGGGTTTTGATATATTTCATGTTCTCTGGGTGCTACTGCAGTGGACCGTGCTGTCCCCACCTGTTTCGAATCTATTAGGAAACTTGTAAGGGGTTTTGATTGTCAAAGGTTGATTGGGTGCTAGGGTTGGAGTTGACGAGGTAGGAGCAAAACAAGACCAACTCAGTTCCCAACAGCCAGCCTCTAACAAGCTGGTATTTGTTAGAAGATATTTGTGTATGATAAATGCTGGAAATTGTAATGGCCTTTAATAAAGTGTAATCAACAATCCATCAAGTGTAGAGCTAGCTGCTTCACAGTGTGGACCACAATGATTCTCTGCAAAGGCACTCTTCTCCCTCCACCGATAATAAATAACTGCGATAAAATCCTGGGAGCCTCTAGAATGAGTTAATAAGCTGGCTCCAGGTGCCCCCCCCACCCCCACTCCAAAGAAAAAGAGCTCAGAAACTTCTAGAAGTAATGTTGATTTTTTTCAGATGGCATGCCAAGATTATAGATGATTCTGGCAAAGAATGGCCCATGAGATTTAGTGTGAATCATTTATTGTATCAGGGCCCTAGTCTCACCAGTGGTAAATTAAAGGAGAAAAGATTATAAAAAGGGGTCTGGGTAACCCCCAGTTCTGTGACTCCGAGTCCCTCTTCCTGTTGGGATCTGCGGTGATTAGTTAGAAAGGGCTCGGGCCGTGGGTTTGGGCAGCCTGGATTTGGTGCTTGGTCTGCTAATTCCTGGAGATGGGGAAGTAGCATGTGGCGTGGTGGCCGCCCACGAGATGTGTCTACATCCTAATCCTGGAACCCACAGAATGTACAACCGCAAGGGTGAACAGTAGCATAAACTGTGGACTAGGAGTGGTTATGACACATCAGTGTAGGTTCATCCGTTGTAACAAAGGTACCGCACTGTGGGGGGTGTTGATCATGGAGGAAGCTATGCGTGTGTAAGGGAGGGGGAAACAGGAACTCTCTCTACATTCCTCTCAGTTTTGTTGGGAACCTAAAACTGCTCTAAAAAGATAAAGTCTTTGAAAAAATAAGTTAAAATAAAATAAGCAAATAAAACCAGAGACTTTAGGATCTCCAGAACTCTCTCTGAGCCTCTCTCTGGGGGCAGATGGCATGATTTCTCCCTGTAGACCAAATTTCTGAACCAAGTGACGGCTCGGAGATTCCTACAGCTTCAGACTTACATTCTTCTAAAAGTATTCCTCTTGATACTCATTCAAAATCTCTTAGGAGTCGTCAGCAATACAAAAATGGAAATGCACAGGTTCTTCATTACAGTATTATTGAGAGCAAACCATGGAGGCACCTAAGTATCCAACCAGAGGTAACTGGTTAAATAAACACTGTGTGTCCACGGTGTACAACTTATGTGGAAAACCTCTATGATCTGATAGGTAGGGACTTGTGGGATATATTGCTCAACAAAAACACTCATATGCTTATTTTTTTAAAAAGAGACACAAGAAGAGCCAGAAACAAACAAACAAACAAACAAAAAAACCTGCTTAACTATTAGAAGCAGGTGTGAACAGTAAAGTGAAGGGATAAGAAAGGGAAACTGAGTGAACCTTTTAATAAATCCTGTCCATGTTCTTTTAGTCACAAAAACAAAATTAAATCAAAAAAGATGCAATAATACCTTAACGTCGAATACACACAAAGACAATGAACCTAACTGTATATGACATCGCTAGCCACTCAGAAAAAAAAAAAGAAAAAAGTCATATGTTGCAGAAAATTACAGATTCTGGGAGTAGGGTTTTATTATTCAAAGACCCAGAAGGCAAAAACATTGAAAAAAAATCTTATCGAGATTCAAAAGGGAGTAACCATATTGATAATGCTGCATAATTTGGTATGCTTTCTTGACAGTGAGCGCCAAGATACCGGTTGCTGGAGTTTGGGGTTAAAAAAAAAGAAATCTCCCATGAGGGATTCTGACTGGTCCTTGGGCCAAGGTCCCACGTGTGTTGGGGGCAGGTAAGTGGAAGATGTATGGGTGGCCTTGACTAGACATGATCAGGCTGGGCTTACCCCAAAGAGAGGAAAGAACAGGGCAGATCAGGCAGTAGATGCCCACCTCCCTGCATCAGGCAATGTTTAGAGATGCAAAATACAGATATTACTTTCATCAACCTGCTGCCATCCTTACCGGTTTGATTAAATTATGGGCCGGGAATGTTCAGAGCTGGAAAAATTCATACTTTCACAGTATTTGTCATCCTTAAAAATGGAGCATCTAAGTGGACAATGCGGTAGATTCTGGCTCCCTTTCCACAGACCCTCCTGCAGGAAACTGGTTTCCAGTACACAGATTGCCTGGAAGGGTGGGAGATGACAGCTCAGCGAGGTGCAGAGGTTTGCCTGGAGTGACTCAGCAGACAAGAGGCACTGAGCTGGGCCAGTCTGCCTCCCAGCCTTTGGTCATCATGGCCCCCACCTAGACCTGAACCAAGTCCCCTCCCAAGTGCTCTAATAAGGGTCACATTGAGACCCTCAGACACCCCTCCTCCTCCTCCTCCCCAACCTCCCCTGTCCAGTGCAGGGTCAGCACACTCTGACCCAAGTCACCAGCCAGGAAGCTTATAAATGGCCAGCCCCGAGGGCAGCATGACTAACACATAAGGCATTGTCAGGTAATCAACCTCGAGGGTTTTCCTAATTATGCAAGATGTAGAGCACAGAATGCAGACTCTATAAACCACAGAGGACTGAGGGCCTGATCTAAGCTGAGTGGGCACAAGCACACCCCACCTCCCTCAGAAGGAGCCAGAGGATCAGGGGAAGCTTGCAGCATCTCCAAATGTTACCTTCTTTCGCATTCCCTATTCTCCTGCCAGGCATTTGTCCTCTCTAAAGTGTTCCCAGGGCATCTTGTTTGTCTCTATCAAAGAACTGATTACACTGTCTTAACAATCCTTTTATTTCTCTGTCCCCACCAGCTTGAGCCTCTAGCACAAGGGACCAAGTTGACAGGAAATACTGACCAAATGAATGAGTGATCAAATGAATGGAAAATTAGACCCGTTTCTTCTTGTCCTCCTTTGCCTGGGTGCTTAAGTGACAGGGTGTGAGACGTAAGTGAGCCCAGCCTCCTAAACAAACCGACTCCTATCTGCGCTTGGCAGGACCCAACTCTAAAATGTTTTCCTCACACTCAGAGAATGATTGTGTCATTAAGAGTCCTGTGACTTTCTTCACAAGATAAGTAAAGTTGCCCCAGGATCTTTTGGGTTTCCATGCGCCTAGCTTAAGGCCATTCTAGAGTCCTTACAAAAGACCTTATAATGTAGAGAATTGTGAATCACTGTGTTGTACGCATAAAACTAATATAACATTGTATGTCAACTATGCTTCCAAAAAAATATATATATATAGCAGGGAAAACGTGCCATCCAAGGAAGTAATAAAATATAAAGCTTTAAAAAAAGACTTTGCAGATCACATAGAGGAGGTAGGAAATGGTCTTAGCCACTGGATTGACTGTTCTGTGAAGGCTAAAGGCATCTGCCTTATTTGTTGCTGTCATTCCAGGGCTCACCCCAAAGCCTGGCACACAGAATGTCCTATAAATAATTCTTTTGTATAAGCTTAGGCTCGGCAGAGCTGGCTTGGGATGATGGCAGGGGCAGGGGAGGGTCATAGGGCCCTAAGAGACCGTAAGCTCTCAGCGGTCCCTAAGTCTTTGCTTCAGCTGGAGAATTTCTGTTTTTATCTGTATAACATATCAGGCATCTGAATGAGTCTTTTTGAAAGAAGGGTTCCCCCGCCAAATAAGTCTGATAATCAATCATGAGAGTAGCTATGCTTCCTTTCCCTTCTGGCCCTGACAGTCAGCAAATTAACACCTGGTCCCGTTAGCAGAGGTGGAGGATCCCCCGAGGACAGGTCTGTGGTAATTTGTTATTTGTATTCCGTTGTGATGCTCATTTCCAACTCTCAAGGAATCCCCAATAAATTACAAAAACCTAATGTATTTGATTTTCAATCTCCTCTAGAGCGTCTGTACTTGGAACCTGTGTGGTTGGAGGAGTAGAGAAACCTCTAAAGAGGTTCTTGTTTGGCTCCAGCTGATGGATCCCCTTCTGGCCACAAGGCTGTGGCAGCCCGGGGCAGTCAGCAATGCAGGTGATCGGTGGCCAGTCCCACAGGACCCCTGCCTTCTCGAGCCCTGGTTGTTCGGGCAGTAGAAAACCTCCCTCTGTCTTTCTATATTAGATAGAAAAAAAGACTGTTATCTTCTTAACATTGACATTAGAATTCTTCTAAGGCACAGAACTGCCTCTGGAGGGAACACCTCCTGAGTGGGAGTGGGAAGAAGTTGGCACACTGAAAGCCAGAATAAAGTATAAAGAGGTGTGTGGATGTTGGGTTCAGGAGGGATGGGAGTTGTTTTACGGAGGACAAGGAGAGAATTTGTTGCTTTAAAAGGGAGAGAGTGCACGGAGAAGAATGAAGTGGGGAGGAACAGTCCAAGTTCATAATATTGAGAATGTCAGGGACTCAGTGAGGTGATAGGGTCACAGAAAAACCCCAGGGACTAAAGTGGCCAAAGGACGTTTTAGGAGCAATGAAATCTATCGTTCCTTTTGAAGTTGTTTGCACTTTCAGGAATACAAGCATTTTCTCCCTGCTCCATAAAAAAACAACATTTTTCATAAATTTTCCTGGGGTACCATTCTGGTACAGACTTCCTATTTGTTTGAGATTCTTGTTTTCTTTGAGGAATTCAAAAATTTGGGCTGGGAAGGACATGGAGCAAAACGGAGACAACACCCAAAGTGGCAAAAACCCCGGGAACGGATACCCAAGAGAAGAAGGAGCTGAACGTGTAAGCCCCTAGAGATCGAGCCTTGGACTTCTACAGGCCCTGGAAGGAGAGAAATTAGAACAAGATTTACCAGGTTTTCAGGGAGTAGGGGGACCTGGCTGACCTCCGCATTGCCTATCCTCGGAACACTTCATTATCCGCAGGTGGTCTAGGAGTCAGCTAGAGATGGGCTACAAGGAAGGCTGGGTGCCTTGCTTGAAGCCATATCTTCAAGCAAGAACCCTACTTTTCCTTCGATTGTAAATTTATTTGGTGTGGCTGGGAAGGGCTGGTGGAGATAAGGAGGAGGAGCACGCACTAATCCCCCAAGCCAACACTTGCTGCTTCTGGTCCCTTGGACCCAGGGAAGGCTCTGTGAGGTTCTGGGCCCTGGCCTTCAGAGGATGCGACATGTCAAAATTACACACAAGAAAATACCTGAGCTAAATATCACATGGGTGTTCAATCTCTGAGGACTGGGCACCCGGCACCATCCACAGCCCTAAACATCCACTGCCTGCTAACAGTATTTGGGCCCCCGGAAAAGGCTTCTCCATACCTTTGCCTTCTGTCCATGAAACAAGCACAGACTGGTTCAAATGCTGGGAAGACCTGTGCCTTGGACCATCCGGACCCTGGAGCTGCTGCTTCTTCAGCGAGCAGAGAGTATGTGGGCCACGGGAGGGTGTGGGTGAGAGAAAAGGCAAGTTCATCAACTAGCTCAGTCCTTCCCAGAGAGTATGAATAGGTGGTTTCACAAAGATGCCACATTTCTCATTTTATTACCTCTCTTCACTTTCCAAGAGGGGTTCTAGATGAATTCATGAATTTTTTTTTAAAATTTTATTTTCCAAAGAGAGAGAGAGAGAGCTAGCGGAAGTGGAAGGAGTGGGAGAGACAGAGGGAGAGGGAGCGAGAATCTTAAGCAGGCTCCATGCCCAGTGCAGAGCCCGACGCAGGACCCTGAGATCATGACCTGAGCTGAAATCAAGAGTCAGATGCTCAACCCACGGAGCCGCCCAGGCGCCCCAAGACATGAATTGACATTGAGATTGCCACAGTTGCATGGGGAGCCTGAGGAACGTCACAGTACCAGCAATTGACCCTGCACTCCAATTTGTACAGGTGCGGGCCCAGACCTAACATGTTACTGGCTCTTTTAGTAGCTGGACGGACATTGAAACGTTTTTGAAAAATGTGCAAATGTGGAAATATTTTACCTGTTTAAAACTTCTGCTTTTTTTTTTTTAATTTTTTTTTTTAATTTATTTATTTGACAGAGAGAGAGATAGCGAGAGAGGGAACACAAGCCGGGGGAGTGGGAGAGGGAGAAGCAGGCTTCCCGCGGAGCAGGGAGCCCGATGCGGGCCTCGATCCCGGGACCCCGGGATCGTGACCTGAGCCACAGGCAGACGCTTAACGACTGAGCCACCCAGGCGCCCTAAAACTTCTGCTTTTTAAGGAAGGAAATTTTGATACGTGCCATAATATGATGAACCTTGACATTCTGCTCACTCAGAATGTCAGTCACAAAAGGCCCATTACTGTACGATTCCGAGGTATTATATGAGGCACCTAGAGCGCTCAAGTCCATAGAGACACAAAGCAGAATGTGATTCCCAGGGGCTGGGGGAGGGGATGGGTGTTACTGTTTAGTGGAGACAGTTTCTGTTTTGCAAGACGTAAAAGTTCTGGAAATGGACAGAGGTGATGGTTGCGCAACAGTGTGAATGTGCTTAATGCCACCGACCTGCACAATTAAAAATGGCCAACCTGGCCAACTGTATGTTACGTGACTTTTACCCCAATTTTTACTCACCATTAAATAATATTTTTAATCCACTCAAAAATACTTTCTATTCAAGTGTTTGATGCTCATTAATCGTAATTTACATTTTGCCTTTCAACTTTAAGAGGTAACTTTGGATATCTTAGAAGAAATTTTTTTCAGAAAATATCTGTAAGAAAAATATTAATTAACTTTTTCTATTTATATTTCTGATAAAATACGCTCATATTTTGTATACTTTGGATAGAAATATTTTGTTCAATAGTCAGTTAATTTGATGAATAGCTTTTAAACCTTCAGACACATCACACCTCAATTTGTCTCAGGTTCCACATCCTGTAGACAGAAGGGCCTTCCACTGGTGATAAAGGGTCTTCCTCAAGCACCTTAGTCCTCTCGCTCTTGCTGCTCACTCTGCCCAAGAACCTCTTCTGTCCACTTTTGCTGCCCGAATGCCTAACTACATACCTCAAAGCACAGTTCCGATGTTACCTCCTCCTAGAAGCCCTCAGTCACATCAGGCAGGATAAACGTGCCCCTGTTTCCTGCACACGATGCCCACCCTTCTGTTACACACATTTCACTGCATTATTGTTGTTTTTTCTCATTGGTTTCTGCTCCAGGCTATAAGGTCCTTGAAGTCATGTACTGTGCCTTCTTCATCTTTCCTTCTGAATCGCTAGGCCAATGAATATGATCAACAAATGGCTGTTGAATAAATTCTCATGTTCTTGATGATGCAAAGTCATCATTTTAAATATAAGAAAATCTATTTTTAGATTTATAAGAAATTAAAGAATAAGAATTTATTCTCTAAATTTATAAGAATAAAGAATAAGGAAATCTATTGAGCTACACGGAACATTTTTCCTAAGCACTATAAGTTCTCTCTAGACTTTGTTTTGGGGGCAATCCTTAGACCATCTGCCATGTGTCACAAAGGCCCAGCACCTTTCATCCTCTTTCTGATTCGCTGCTGGAGAAAACGAAGAACAAATAGGTTCTGAGTAAGGAGGAGCTATGGCTCACCTCCAAGCATGATGCACGGGCTTCACTGCGGGACGAGCTTTGTTCACTCCAGCTGTGTGAAGACGCCACGTAAGTGGGGTGACCTTGCGTCCTTGTCTCCCCAGCACAGCCCCGGCTTTCACCTATTGTCCCAACGTAATTATTAACAGTACCTGCTTGCACTCTCAAATGTGTCACAGCTTCTCCAGAAGTGAACTACAGTGAGTAATCTTTGAAAAAATGTGATGTTGTGACATCGCCTTCCTTCTGGCATGTTAGAAGTGTTGGAAAAATGGGAAATAGGTTCTAATCTAACTTCTGAATGGTGAATGGGTCTTTCCCACCCTCTCAGATCAATCCATGTTCATAATCTTGAGGAAACTGAGTGGGGTGACCTTCCCAAATAACCCCACCCTTCCTCAACTTGACTCTCCCAGCACACACATACATGTTTGTGAAACTCAGGAAATTGTATTCTTAGAAGCTTCTAGAATGTCAGCTGTTGAAGGGCAAGTAGTATGCTGTCCACCTTTGCCAAGGACAACATAGGGTGGAGTAACTCTGGGTCTGGAAGAAGAAGAAGAAGAAGAAGAAGAAGAAGAAGAAGAAGAGAAAAAGGAGGTGAAGGAGGTAAGAGAGAGTGATAATTACTGTCTGCCCCCAGGTCCTGACAGAGTGGTGAGTCTCTCAGACACTTCAAGTAGGCGCCATGTATTGTGTAAGTGCTGACCGGCTGGCGGCCTGCCTAGTTCACATGACAGCGATATCTGATGGTTTTGGCAAGGCAAGGTGGGGTGGACAGGTGCCTGGGATCTAGGAGACAAAGAATGGGGGAAGGGACAGGAATAATGAGAGTCTCAAAAATGAATACAAGGCGCATAAAAGTGTTGATGTGAACAGCTTCCCTTTATTCCATGACTCTGGGACACCCCCTGCCTTGTGCTGAAGGCCATGAGCCCATGTCCCTCGTTACTCCTGACCCTCGCCCCAGGACCCCAGTCTTTGTGTTCCGCCAAGGGAGAACTATAAAAGGCCCCCTCCTAACTTCCTGCTGGGGTGGCTACCTCCACCTCCTACAGCTCAGCCTCCTGCACAGGGATTTCGAAGATTCCTGATTACTGAACAGTGTGAATGGATGGAGTCAAAACAGGAAGGGTTCTAACACAAAGCTCCCACCTCCTGTATCAGACCCTATTCTGGGCGTAAGAGCACATTTTTTCCTGCGTAATCCCTGCCACAACCAGAAGTAACGATTTCTGTTCCCATCGTACACACGACGACAGAAGCTAGTCCAGCCTTACCAGTGAGTAGCAGAACTGAGATTTGAACTCAGGGATTTCTGGCTTTTTCCAGAGGCTTTGACACCTCTGTGACCACAAGTACACAGAACATCCTCTACCAACAACCTACTGCCCCCTCTCTGCATTTCTTTGCCAGTTCTAACTTCCAGGCCTGGGTTCAAGCTGTCCCCCGCCTCCCCACTCCTCCCTTCTCTATCTACTGATTCCGAAGCAACCCCGCAAGGTCTACTACATGCTGACAGTTCCCCAAGCTCAAGGTTACAAGTTTTTTCTATTTCCTCAGCCCTGTGTGAATCTATTGTAAGATGTATGAAATTTTTTTTCCGTGCTATAAGAAACTATTTCCATATTTTATCTTCTCTGATATCAGAATATGAATATGTAATACAGTCATATTTTCCATAAACTCTTGTTATGAAGTCAATAGCACTTGCCACAGAGGGTGGGTCATAGAATGGAATGCAAAGGGCCCTTCGTGCTGGCCAGTGTCAGAAGGAGTTCTCTGTACACCCATCTCCCTCCCCACGCAGTGAGCGTCTGGCCAGTGGCCTGTGTCTGGCCATCTTTGCGTCCCAGCACCAGCCCAGGCTCAGGCAACCAGGGCCTTTTAGTAAATGTACTTGGCAGGAAGAAATGTTTCTTTGTGTTACTAAGAGAAGGGTCTTATTTAATCCTTGGACAGAGTCTATGAAATATCTATTATTATTCCATCCTTGCAGGTAAGGGAACCAAGTTGCCTCAAAGTTAGAGATCCCGAGAAGGGGAGAGGCTGAACGTGAACCCAAAGTGTGTCCAGTGTCACAACCACACTCTCTCTTTCTGCTCTCCAACTGAACACCGTTCATAAGAGGAAAGATACACTCATACAAAAGAGTTAGATTATCAACATACATGATCTGCTCTCTAGAGTGCAATGTGCTATTAATTTGTGTTCTTCCACCCACAGTGCCCCTGAAGGCCATGGCATCCATCCCACAGCAGGTGAACAAATTCATTCATTCATTCATTCATTCATTCATTTGGCAAGTACGTGCTGGTCTCCAACCTGGTGCAAAGCCCTGTGGGAATGTAAAAACAGACCGAATGTGGTCCAAGCCCCAAGAACACTAACGGCTGGGAGTGAACTTCATTTTAATTTAGGTATCTATTAAGCATCAACTCTGCACAGGAATCTGCACTAGAATTTGGGGAAAGAAAGATGAACAATTGTGGTCCCTCCTTGTGGAAATCATTAGAATTGCAAGCAAAGCACTGATACTGCCAGACTCAGTGACTTCCTTCCACCCCCCACCCCCAGCCCAGTTATACGACCTGGACAGCAGGCTATGCCATGGTTCCTACACAGCTACGGTAAGCCTGGCCTTTCAGCTTCTCTTCTGGGGCCCTCAGGAGCAAAAATGTACATACCTCATCTGTCTTTTCCCAGTGTACCAGTAATGATAATAATCGAAGCACTTTATCAAATTATTTAATCCGTACCATGACCCTAAGAGGGTCATTACTCTCCCAGTTTTGCAGATGAGGAAATGGATGCCCAGAAAGGTTAAGTAATTATCCCCAAATCACATAGCCTAAGTTCAATTGACTTAGGCAGTCTGGGTATATTGACACTGGGTAGCAAACTCTACATAATATGGAAAAAGGAAGAGATGAAACCATCCAAGTAACTGTAAATAACTATACAAGGCCTATTAGAGCCTAATATGGGCTTCGAAGTCAATTTCTTGTCCTAGTTTATGTATTTAAGTGTCTTCCCAGATGACACTGGCTGTAATCTGTGGGCATAATGCCCGTCAGCTGGCCCCCTCTTACTAGCCTAAATAAAGGGAGAATTAGAGCTTTGATCTGGCAAATCCAGACCCCAAACTCAGCTACTAGAGGGGCAGAGGGGAAGAATTTCCTTTACCTTGCTCTCTCCCCACCCTCCCCCGTCCATCCCAGGACTTGCCTTTGCTCAGCCTGGGACCAGACCTTCAGGGCAAATGTGCAGCTTCATTTAGAATTGATGGTTCATTTGTTTGCAACTGTGCCAGGCACGGCTTCATACGTTATATACATTTTAATTTCCTGGTACTCTTTGGCACCATACCATTTCACTAAGGGAACTTTGCCATACTTTCAAATGATCCAATAGGTCATGTATAAGGGCGTAGGTCGTTGTGCAGACTGGTTCGAATCCAAGTGCTCCCTATCTGTTCCTCTCCATGAGGCCAAAGCCATGGAGAGCAGAACAGGTATTTCAAGGTTCCTGCTTCTCAGGACAGTGAAAATGAACACACTAATGTACAACAGAGGGCCCACTGCAGAGCAGAGCCAAACACACCTGTTGACCAAAGCAATGAATGAATCAGTGAATCAATGAATGAATGAGTGAACGAAATATGTAGTTCTGCCAGTGTTGTATGGACAAGTCACAGGCTGTACTAAAAATGAGATGGTGGCTACTTCTGGACTTTAGAATAAGGGTCTAGCACAGTGATTTAACGACCTGGGTTCTGAGTTCAGGTCAGCCTGAGTCAGAAGATTGGATCTAGCTCCTGCTGTGAAAACTTGGGCAAGTTCCTTCCTAAATCCTTGAAAACCTCCATTGCTTGGTGGCATAAGGAGATGGTGATCACAAACCTGCTCTCAAGGTCTGTCATGAGGACTCTAGTAAGTACCAACCCACTGCCCAGGTCACAGTCAGCCTTTGCACACCTGACTGGCTATTACATCCTCATTGTCTCATTTTTTAGAGCTGTTTTAGATTCCCGTAGTTTACATTATGATTCACTCTTGGTGGTACACATTCTATGGGTTCGGACAAAATCTATGGGTATCCACTGTCATAGTATCATATAGAGTAGTTCACTGCCCTAAAAATCCTCTCTGCTCTTCCTGTTCATCTCCCCCACCCCACACCACAGCAACCACTGATCTTTCTACTGTCTCCATAGTTTCACCTTTTCCGGAATGTCAGAGAGTTGGAAGTATGCAGTGTGTAGCTTTTGCAGATTAGCGTCTTTCACCCAATAACATGCATTTAAATTTCCTTCATGTCTTTCCATGGCTTAATAGCTCATTTCTTCTTAGCGCTGAAAATATTCCATTGTCTAGATGAACCACAGTTTAGTTATCCATGCACCCACTGAAGGACATCTTGGTTGCTTCCAGGTTTAGGCAATTAATGAATACAGCTGCTGTAAGCCACCATGTGTAGATCGTTGTGTAGACGTAAGTTTTTAACTCCTTTGGGTAAATACCAAGGCGTGCAATCACTGGATCATATGTTAAGAGGAGGTTTCGTATTGTAAGAAACCCCCAAACTCTCTTCCAAAGTGTCTGTGCTCTGGCATTCCCACCAGCAATCAATAACACTCCCTTTTGCTCCACCCCCTTGTCTGCATCGGGTGTTTTCAGCATTCTGGATTTTGGTCCTACTAATAGATTTGTCTCCCTTTGTTGTTTTAATTTGCATTTCCCTGATGACATATGATGTTGAGTCATTTTCTGATTTTTTATGACCCCATGAATTTCTGTAAGGACAAAATGAGCTAATAGAAAAGTAGTTAGCACAGTGCCTGGTCCATAACAATCATTCAATAAACTGTAAGTTTAAAAAGGAAAGTACCATTACTGGCATATTGAGTCATCTTGTTTTCTGGGGCTAAAGGACTCAGGGTCACTTTGGTGCCCATGATGCTTCCCTCTCAGTTACTGATCTTCTAAATACCCTTGACGCATCCCACAAAATTGCACTCACCAGCTTACATCACGATCTGTTTGCACATCCTTCTCCCCCACGTCAGGGGAATCCTTGAGGCCAGGGCTGTACCTTCCTCATCTGTCCACTCCCAGCAGGTGCCAGGGTCTAGTTTTTAAACTAATCTGAAAATGCCGAAGAAACTGTTTCCCACTAGACTTTGGCTCAGTGTATAGACTTGGGGTTAGAAAAATTTAGTGAGAGGAGGCACCGTGTGGCATGCAGAGCTGGTCACTCTCTCCTCTGCACCTTCCAAGGCTTCTGTCATTACCTGTTGTACTGTGACAGACCAGAGTGAGCTCCTGTCTCCCCCACTAGGATTTGAGCACCACGGGTGGGCTGGCTGGGCACAGAGATGACTCTACTAGAAGCCATTGAAATGAGTTCAATGATCGTCCAGACCTTGCCCTCCTCCTTCCAGAACCACCCAACTCCTCCTCCCCCAGTAAGAAAATAAAATAGAGTGAAATGGAATGAAATAGAATGAAATAAAAATAAAGTAAAATAAATAAAGCAAAATATTAAAATAAACACTGCCCTCTTTCCTTCCCCGATGGGGAGCTTGGCTTTTGATGGTAGCAAAAAGTCTCACAGAGAAGGGAGCCAATTGCCATATGGAAAAAGTTTATGAGAAATTGCTCGTTATCCATATATTTGCCTTCATTAACTGAACCCTCTCAAGGCCTCTGGGAAAGAAATGATAAATGTAGTTTCCCCCATTTTAGAGGCAGGAGGATGTGGGTCACTCAGGGCCCAGTTCAGAGTCCCAAAGTTAACAGAATTAGCAGAGGAAGGGAAGCTTGTTTGGAGGCAAAGCTTAGGAAAAGAGAGAGCAAGCCCCCATTCTGTGACCAGCCCTAATGCCTATGCTTCCTCAACTCACTCCCCAGCACATTTTCCATCAGACATTCTGCTCCATGTTTGATTTATTGTTCAGTTGACATCAAACCCAACAATAGTATAATTAGAAGGTTCAGATGAGGGCGCCTGGAGGGAGAGTAATTATTTGCTGAAAGATGAACGTGATAAAGGAGCAGCACAAATACAGTTTTCTTATGCCGAGAGCCTGCCATTCCTAACTTGTTGACACCAAAATAGAAAGGGAGATTTTCTCTAATGACTCCACTTTTTTCCTTAGAACATGCAGTTTATATTTTCTCTGCTTGAGACTAGGTTTACAAGTGTCTGCCTGACTCCTTTCCCACCCCGGTGCCACAGAGAGAGCCGTGAGTGTAGCTCTTGGGACCCATGCTGGTCAGGGGGCCCTGCTGGCCCGCACTTCCTTCCTCTTGGGGAACACTCTGCCTGCCCAGGACATGACCGCCCTTCCCAACGGACACCTCACTTGCCAATGGAACCAGCTGCAGAGTTTCTGGGGTGGGGGGCAGGGTGCTCAGCAGGCAGGCACGGATGGGAAACAAGTAGGATGAAGGGCATTGATATTTATTGAGCAGCTGCTCCTGCTCTAGCCCATTTGATCTTAGAATGTGGGGGTTCATATGTCCATTTTACGGATGAGATAACTGAGGCTCAGAGAAGTAAAGAAGCTTCTCCAAGACAATGCAGCCAGCAGTTAGGAAGGCCAGGGTCTAAACACTCTGGCGCTCTGTCTCGTGCTAAAGACGCTTCTTCTTCCTCTGATTCAATCTGCCTCCCTAAAATGGGACAAGAGCCCCCAGAAGGCTCAGGGAGAACATGTCGAATACTATTCCTCTCCAGACTGTTTAGGGTCTCCTCCCCACATCCTTGGTTAGATCCTGGTTTAAAGACTATTGGTGTTGGGGCACCCGGGTGGCTCAAGTCACGATCCCAGGGTCTTGGGATGGAGCCCCGCGTTGGGCTCCCTGCTTCTCCCTCTCTCTCTGCCCCTCCCCCTGCTCATGTGCTCTCTCTCTCTCTCTCTCTCAAATAAATAAATAAATAAAATCTTAAAAAAAAAAAAAAAGACTGTTGGTGTTGTCATTGTAATTCCTTGTCCTGGAGATGACACACAGCTCAAGATGACTTTATAGAGTACTCCGTCCTAAGTCAGGATGAGTCCAATGCTCCCCCATCTCTAGGTGTGGTCCCTCTAAAGGAGAAAGGCCAAATGGTGGGGTGGAGGTATATCAGGGAGTGGGCTGAGCTTCCCCACAACTGCCAGGCCCCGGCTGTAGCCTGGACAGACCTTGGTCTGACCTCTGGTGGGGACCAACCTCCTGTGGGTTAACATTTTCCCAGTGCAGGCTTTGTGCCAACCAGGCTCCTGGGTCCCCTGCCTTTGCTAGTGATCTCACTGAGTCCTCACAAACGCTCTCTAAGGTGGAGATCGGCAGTCCCATTTTACAGAGGGGGAGACTGAGGCTGCAAAATCTAAGAGACTGGTTGTATATCATGGTGGAATGGCACTTGGTGTCAGCAAAGACCTGGTTTTGAGTAACAGATCTACTACTTTCTACCTTCATGCTTTTGGAAATGATGCTTCAACTCCAATTTCCTTGCCTATAAACCAGGGCAAAGAAGAGAACTGTCTTGGGGTGCCTGGGTTGTTCAGTCCATTAAGTGTCTGCCTTTGGCTCAAGTCATGATCTCGGGGTCCTGGGATCGAGCCCTGTGTTGGGCTCCCTGCTTAGTGGGGAGTCTGCTTCTCCCTCTCCTCCTGGCTCATGCTCTCTGTCACTATCTTTGTCTCTCTCTCTCTCAAATAAATAAATAAAATCTTAAAAAAAAAAAAAAAGAAGAGAACTGTCTCTTTGGTTTGTTAGGAGAATGAAATAGGATATTTATTTAAAATATGTGGTATATGGTAGGTATCCAACGGATGATGGTTAATGTTATGACAGGAATGGTCACTGAGTGTAATATTACACCTCAGTTTTGATAGACGCCAAGACACCTATGTTGGAAAGTATTCTGAGCCCCATCTGGGAAACAGTGCTGTTAACGACTAGCCATGTCTGCCTTGGCACGGGAGGGGCTGTGGCTGCGTATGTACCACACGCCCAGGCTTGTGTTAAAATTACTGTCCAAGGTCTTACTTACCAGGTAGAATCTGATTCTAGTTTTATCTAGTTTTTACCCAAAACACTCTCTCTTTCTACTTTACTCACTTTCACCCTTCCCTAGTAGTAATTTCTGGGTGTATTCATTTCCTAGGGCTGCTGAAACATATTGCCACAAACTGGGTAGCTTAAAACTACAGGAAGTCATTCCCTCACAGCCACGAATGCCAGAGATCTGAAATTAGTATCACTGGGCCAAAATCAAAAGACTCCAGAGGCTCTTGGGGAAAATCCATTCCTTGCCTCTTCTAGCTTCTGGCAGCTCCTCGCATTCCTTGGCTTGTGGCCACATCACTCCCATCTCTGCCTCCAGCTTCACATTGTCTCCTCCTCTGTGTGTCAAATCTCCCTCTGCCTCTCTCTTAGCACATTGATGATTGCATTTAGGACCCACCTGGATCATCTAGGATAATCTCTTCATCCCCAAATCCTTAATTTAATCATATCTGCAAAGATCCCTTTTTCCTGATAAGGTAAGATTTATAGGTCCAGGCATTAGGACTCACTGTCTTTGGGGGCCACTTTTCAGTCTATTACACAGGGTTGCATACCTATTCTCATAAAGCTTTATAGTTGAGCGACTCAATATCCACCTAAAGATCTTATTTCAACCTAAAAAAAAAATCATGAGAGATTCTAAGATAAGTGGGTCAGCCTGACTCCTGCTCTTACTGAGATTTTAAACCCTAACCCTAGAACCTAGGGTTTCACTTTTCCTCTAAAGATCAAGCCCCTACAAGCTATTTCTGCGCACATTTTGAGCCTGCACTTCTGATTCCCCATTTTAAAATTCTCCCATAGTTCCCCACTACATTGAGCATAGAGTGTAATCTTCTAAGCCTGGTCAAGGTCCCCATGGTCTGGCCCCTTGTATAGTTAAGGTAATCTGAGCATCTGTAACACATAGACCCCAGCACATAATGGCTCCTCACTATAGAAGTTTTCTTGCTTACATTACTGCCCTGATGTTCTGGTGGACAGAGTGACTCTCCTCTACATGGTCTTTTAGGGACTCTTTCCACTCTGTGGCCTCACCACCTCCTAGGAAGGTGAGTAGGGGCATGGATAGTGTGTATTTGCTCTCCCTTCACTTAACTGTAAGACCCTTGAGGTCAATCCAGAGGCCATTTGGGTTAACCAGTTGTCCCTGCCTAGGACTTTGAATTTTAAGGAAGTGAAATGCTGGATCAATTAAGATCAATTCTGACAACATCATCAGCGCCATCCAGTGGCCAATGGAAGCAATACCTTAACCAGAGTATTTCTACAAAATCTTTGGAGTCCTGCCACCACTAGTTACCTTGGCCACACATTTTCCAGGCCACCTTCTCCAGTCTTGCCATTGATGCTGTGGGCCTCCCAAGAGCTATCCAGTTCTTTGTCTGTTTGAGTTCCTAAATATCAGTTTCTGGGACCTGAACTAAGACCTCTGCTTGGTACACCAACTCACAGGGCTCATTTGCAAACAAAATTAACTGTGATAGGGGAGAAAGAAGTGCTTTATGTACTTCCATGTTCTGTCAGAGCAAAGAGATTAAAAGTGGCTGTGATTTATAAGATCTAGCAGTTGCACTCCTAGGCATTTACCCAACTGCTTTGAAAACTTATGTCCACACCAACACCAGCCCACGTGTGTTTAAAACAGTTCTATTCATAATTGCCAAAAGTTGGAAGCAGCCAAGATGTCCTTCAAATATGGCTAAACAAATTGTAGTCATCCAGACAATGGAAAATTAGTCAGTGATAAAAAGAAATTAACTACCAAATCATACAAAGACATGAATAAATCTTTTTTTAAAGATTTTATTTATTTATTTATTTGAGAGATAGAGTGAAAGCGAGCACAAGCCAGGGGAGGGGCAGAGGAGAGGGAGAAGCAGACGCCCCGCTGAGCAGGAAGCCCTACATGGGGCTCAATCCCAGGACCCTGGGATCATGACCTGAGCTAAAGGCAGATGCTTAACTGGCTGAGCCACCCAGGTGCCCCACAACATGAATAAATCTTAAATACATATTTATTCATGAAAGGAACCAGTATAAAAAGGTTATATACTATATTATTTCATTTATAGGACATCATAGAAAAGGCAAGCTATATAAACAATAAGCAGATCAGTGGTTCCCAGGGGTCCTAGGGTCTGAGGGAGCACTGAACACATGAAGCACAGGGATATTTTTAGGGCAGTGAAATTATCCTGTGTGATACTTTAAGGATGGATACATGACACAATTCATTTGTCAAAGTCTATAGAACTTCATAACAGAAAAGAGTGAACCTTAATGGATGCAAATTCTTAAAAAGTCACTTAGGAGGTTGGGGGATCTTAGCATAGAATGTAGATTGTGACAAAATAATCTAACTGTATGATAATTGCATGAAACAGCCTTCCAGAAGGGGGTGGTGATGAAGGTAGCTGTAGAAACTGTGGAGTCTGTAAGGCTAAATGCAGAAGGAACTGCACATAAGCATTGCCCTCTAGTTCATAAAGTTGTTTCCTCTGGAGGGGCAGGTGAACAATTCTGAAACCACTATACATGCACACCTACATTGAACAATTAAGTAAATGGATGGTTGGTGGTGGTAGCCATGTTTCTCACTATTGGAGTACGAAGTTACCGCCAAGCAAGGGGAAAAGACTAGAATGACCCATAGAATAATGGATGGGAGGTGAAGGCATCAGTATGAACTCATGTTTAGCTCCATATAAATACAGATGGATATATAGAGAATATTGACAGATGTGAATATACGTGAGTTACTCTACACGCGTACCTTTCCTTTCTCTGTCAGCTGAGAGGACCTAGAAAGAATGACCCCTCTGTAGCAAGGAGCACACCTAACACCCAGATTTTGGTTTCTAATACTGTACTTCAATAAAAGGAATGGGAGCTCCTTGGACAAATGGCTGATCTGGGACTGGGTCAGGAAATCTATTAGATGAGCCTGAATCATTTTGTAGTGCCAAAAAGTAAGGGATTGCTTAAAATAAATAAATAAATAAATAAATAAATAAATAAATAAATAAATAAAATGATGGTATGTTAAAGAAGCCACTGAAAGAGCTCTCAATGGTCAAGGCTAAACCAATCTGAGGGACAAAATAAAGCAATCTTGGCTTATAATCCAAAGTATAAAGTAAATACCCATGAGTTAATACTGATGTAAATCAATTACTAAATAAATAAATGAGGACACGAGACAACCGTCCCATGCAAAAGGATTCCAAATAATTTATGTAGCTAAATTAGACCTCCCCAATCCTTACATATGGACTGCACATAGGGACGTTGCTCCTACAAGGACAGTACAGAAACGGGGAGAAGGAAAAGTCATTTCACAGTGGAGAAACCTGACAAACGACCTCAGCCAGGTGATCAGGGTCAACATTAACAATGAGAAGTCATGGTAATAGTACATACCGTTGATGAAAAGTGATGGGAATGGCACTTTACTTCTATGGCCCTCCTCCCCAAAACCCAGAATTCCAGTGTCATTGTGAGAAAGACATCCGTTAAATCCCAATTAAAGGACATTCTATGAAATACCTAACCAGCACTCCTCAAAACTGTCCAGCTTATCATACACGGTGAAAGTTTAAGAAACTGGGGCACCTGGGTGGCTCAGTCGGTTAAGCGTCTGACTCTTGGTTTCGGCTCAGGTCATGATCTCAGGGTCGTGGGATCGAGCCCCGTGTCTGGCTCTGCACTCAGCGGGGAGTCTGCTTGAGATTCTCTCCCTCTGCCCCTCCTTTACTCACACATGCACCCTCTCTCTAAAATAAATAAATTCTAAAAAATAAATAAATAAAAAATAAAAGTCTAAGAAACTGTCACAGCCGAGAGTAGCCTAAGGAGACAGGATAACTAATTACAATGAGGTAGCCTGGATGGGACCCTGGAACAGAAAAACGCGGCACTAGGCAAAATCCGAGGAAATCCGAATAAGGCGTGGACTTTAACTGATAGCAATGTATCAATATTGGTTCATTTACTGTGACAAACGTACCGTGCTAATGTAAGATGTAAATAATAGAGGAAACTGGGTGTGGAGTATCTGAGAACATTCTGTACTATCTTCGCAACTTTTTTGGTAAATCTAAATCTATTCTAAAAAAAAAACTGTTTTTGAGCCCAACTCAGCCAGCCTTGCAAATAACTTTGAAACAGCCTCAGACATGAGGATTTGCACTGGCTTCCCTTCCTTTCCCAGTATGCCTCCTCCCTGTGGATTGGCAGGCGAGGCTGCCATCTCCCGCCAGCTTCTGGGGCCCCTGAGCGTGTCTCAAAGGCACCCTGGAACCTCTGTCTTCATCCTTGCTGTCCTTTGCCGCCTTGGAGCGTGCAGGAAGAGGGGTCTGGGCTGGGGGTCGAGGCTGGTGGGTGCGGGCCGAGGTGCTGGTGGCTATGGCTGGAGACAGCCCTCCTTGCTGGCAGGAGGCATATGCAGCTCTTAGCACAGATCCTGGCAGGTCGGACTGTAGATTTAGAAATTTTTATATAAAGTACATGATTGACAGTAGGAGCCTACACGTCAGTGCTCTCCTTGTCCGTCTCTATAAGCTAAGCTCGCTTATCTCTAAGCTCTTTGAAAGCATTCATTCATTTCTTCAGTGACTAGTGACTGAATGCCTCCTGTGTCCGTGGATCTGTCTGGGTCACACACTGCAGCTGCAGGAGGTCAGGGATGGCCGGGGCCGGCGAGCTGCATTTCGATCTGGCCTGGGCGGGTAGTCCTGGGATGGAGTGGCTATCACGTGTGTGTATCTGGGGACTCAGGAGAAAAGCCCTAGATCCTGCCTCCCATGTGAGTGTGGGCTGTGGTCCCGGCTGTTGAATGCTATCCATGGACTAGGGAAAAGTTCTCACAGAGAGGGCTCGACCTCCAGCATGCCAACCATCACTCAGCATCTGGTGCCTGGCCTCCACTTGAGCCAAGTGGAAAGGCCATCAAGTTGCAAATGGCTTTCTGGAACTTTCCAAACAATTTGGCAAGAGACTCTTTCCACGTCCCTCCTCCACTTCTGATTTTGTGGAATGTCATCGTCAAAACCTGGCACAGGGTCTCGAGGACAAGACGTGTTAAATCCAAGGCTTCGGTGAACAGCTACTGTACGGCAGGCACTCAGTGGTGTGCTGTCCCCCGTGCTGTGCCCTCTCATCTCATTCTCACAAGAAGGTGTCGTCAGACATGGGGCACACGCCTTTGATTTGCATGTAAGGTCCAAAGCCTTAGTGATCAGACCCTGACATACTCACCTTATTTCTGTCCTATTGTAGAGAAAGAGGTAACTGGGGGGGATGACCAGGCCAGAGGAGGATGCCACAAGGGGCATTCTCAGCAGGAGAGTGCAAGGAGGGGACCAGGAGCTCTTGGGGTCACAGGGTCCTGGCCCCAGGGTAGGGCCTGTCCTTACATGGGAAGTGGCCTGGGAGTCCCGTACAAGCAGAAGGTGGCCGGCTCCGCTAGCTGACTGCAGCGTCCACCAGGGCCGTGACACCTGCAAGTCTATTTAACCAATGACAATCTAGGAAGTCAACATTTGATTCACTCTGTCCTTTTTATAATGGAAACAAAACATAAGGCCACCCTGACTTTCCATCAGTAGGACACGCTGATGGAGATATCATACGTTTGAGATACTCTGTTTCTAGAAGCAGCTGTATGATGAGTAGTCAGGAAATCTGCCTTTAATTTGCTGAGTAATATTTAGCGAGTCATTTCTCCTGGGCTTTATTTCCCTTGTATCAGAATGGCCTGGATATGATTATATTTAACAGACATGGGCTCTGCGCTGGCCCAGGGTGATGCCCCTTTCACGGGTTCCCCTTAATCTTTCAAAGACCTGAACTACTTGGGGCCTGGCCTATCTCTATAGCCTCCTAATTGCTCTCCCTTCCTGCCCAGGCTCCCCACAGCAGTGGCGTGTCCCTCTACATTGTCCATCAGATGATGACCCTCCAGTGACTTTTCCATCTCCAGGCCCTCTGGGGTCTGACTCTTCCCTCCCTCCACTCCAGCCACACGGGCCCCTTCCTAATACTCAAACCCCGCCAAGCTGTTCCCCACTTGCTCAGGGCCTTTGCATGTGCTTTTATCTCTGCCTGAAACACTCCTTCCCAAGATAGGCATTGGGCCCTCCCTCAGTTCCCCCAACTCACATAGCATCTCCTCCTTGCAAGCTTTCCTCACTATGGTAGATAACACAGAAACCCTACTTCCCTGAGAGATCTCCCCATTTCTCTTTTAACGTTATCATCATGTGACATACTATATATTTACTTTTCACTGGATTTTTATGGGCCTCCACCTTCTAGAATGTAAGCTCTGGGGGCCAGGACTTAGCTTTGATCACTGGTGCGTCCTCAGTGCCTGGAGCAGTCCCTGACACATGGTAGGAGATCAGTAAGCCTGTTCAGAGAATCAGTGCATGTGAGCCAGGGTCCAAAACCAAATATTCAGCTAGAGGGTAGCAAAGATAGTTGCGTCATCTGGGGAATGACCCTTCCACATCCTTGTCACAGAAGTTGTCCAAATAACAGGTGGGACTGAGGGCAAGATGCAACCACAGAAGAACGGGGAGAGAATTAATCCACCCATATTCCTTCTAACTAATGGAAGGACCTGCCTGCTACTTCCACCCAGAGACCTGTCAGCAGGGAAGGTAGACAGGAACGGACACAGCAAAGGGACAGACGGGGCATAGGAACACTGCAGACACAGGACATTGCTGTCCACCTACTCCCCTGTACCAGCTGCGTTAACCAACACCCTCTCCCTCCCTCGCTTCTCACTGTAGGTTTTACATGGCCTCAATAAATCGTGGGCTTCAGGAGCCTTTCTGCATCGTGGTCTCTGGGAGAACCTGCCTGAAGGCGTACTTGGAGGCTACCATTGCACCGAGGAGATTTCTCTCCACAACAATTAAAGCCCACAGTTGCTTCCTGTCAGGCCTCTGGTTAAAGCCTGTGGCTGATGCCCACTGCACTCACAGCAAATGTAGCTTCCCTAATGGGGCAGCAAGGCCATGGCCAAGTTGAGCCCCACCTGACTCTCAGCCTCACCTCCGGACATCTCCTCCATCTTGCTCAATGCCCCTTTGTGCCACCCACCCCCTCTAGTTTGGGACCTTTGCACTTGCTGTCTTCCCTGGCAGGAAGCGCCCCAAGCCTCTACCTGGCTCCCGCCTGCTCCTCCTTGGCCAGAGAATCCTTCCCACCCACCCTCCCAACTGGGCCATGTTGCAAAAGGGCCTATTCTCACTGTAGTGTTTATTCAGCATGCGTGATAACAATGTATTTGTCTCTTTAACAGCTGTCTCTCCAAGGAGATTGAAGCTCCCTTGAGGGCAGATACCGTGCCTGGTTTATTCTGGTTTATTCTAACACAGTCCTCAGCTACTAGCCCCGCACCGGACACGTAATAATCACCCAATGGGTATCTGTTGCAACAACAGCACATAAATGAGTCCCTACCACGTGTAAGGGCCTCTTCACATGCATTTCCCCAAATCCCCACATAATGGTTATCACTTCCTTTTTCCTGCTGAAGAAACAGAAGCTCAGAGAAAGAAGTCAGTTGTCGCTGGTCACACTGTTGGTAAGCACTAGAACCAGGATTCTAAAGCAGATGGATGTGACCCCCAAACCTTGCCCTCAGCCACTGCCTTTCGGTGGCCATGGCCAAGGTGGTCGGCATTGCGAGAGGTCTGAGACTTGATGGGTTGTGACTCAAGCAGCTGGGTGGATTGAGAGTGTCTCTCTCTTTCCTCTGGAACACTCTCTCCAGATCTCCCCCTGGCTCAGCATTCAGATCCGTTCTGTGAGTTTCTGGCATTAGCTAAGATCATTCAATTATGCTTTACTGAGAACAAGAGAAACAAAGAAATAAGGCTGCTGGGTGAAACAAAGTACAAATAGGAAGCGAGCAAATGGCTTGGGAGCTGGTTGAACACGGGTGATGAGAGCAGAGCATCTGCCTATGCACGGGGCGGGGGGGGGGGGGGCGGTAGAAAGAGGACAAAGGGCCTGGGTACACCAAGTGTTACATATTCATGGGCACTCAGTGTTCCCAGGGGCTTAAATTGTCCACTATTATGGACACCCATGGTGGCTGAAGGTATCCTATGTCCAGGAGCCTCAGACAGAAGCCATGACGGCTCAGCAGGCCAACTGGTAGACCACAGAGCAGGCCGGGTGGGCTGGCTCCACATGTCTCAAAACACACTTGGGCTGGCTCCAGGCCCCTTCCATCTGCTGAGCCCCCTCGCCCACCTGAGCTTCTGGTCTTTTCGTAACCTCACTGTCAGTGAGGTAGGCTGACAAGGCAGAGAGCCAGGACAGAGAAACATTGCGCAGCCTAGGATTCAGATGGTGTGTTCCCGTGAACCACGGCAGCCTACCCTAAGGGCATTAACCAACCCCCGTC
Organism: Neomonachus schauinslandi; assembly: GCF_002201575.2. Classification (NCBI taxonomy): domain Eukaryota; kingdom Metazoa; phylum Chordata; class Mammalia; order Carnivora; family Phocidae; genus Neomonachus; species Neomonachus schauinslandi. Next base: position 88,339,537 of record NC_058409.1, on the reverse strand, counting down.
TCTCTCCTCTTATGTCTCACCTTATGTTTGCAATGGACTTAACAAACCATGTGGTTCAAGCCTCTTCCTTTGGTCTGGGAGTCTTTCTGTTTGGTGGGCTCTAGGAGATCCTGCTCGGAAATGTACCCAGGGGCTGCCGTTCCATCAAGGGGAATCCCCCATGAAAAGATCGCAGCTCAAAGCCACAGGGGGAGGAGTGGGAGCCCAGAAGAAAGTGTGTCTAATGCTGGTATCACCGGCTTTCTTTCCCAGTGTGGCTAAGGGAGAGTGGGAAGTCATTTCCTCCCAGCCGTGGTACATGGAGCCATAGAGTCGGGATTCATGGCAAATTAGGCTGCTGATTTGTACGTTAAACAAGGTTAATTCTATCCATTAGCCAAAGATGTTTTCAAAGTGCCTGGCACAAGAGTGAGGAGCAATTAGTGTCTTTGTATTAGTGGATGTGGGCATGGGGCCAGGACATTAAGGGGAGGGGGTTGAAATTTATACACTCTTTATGATATCATCAAAAGTAAATGAATTATGAAAACAAAAGAGCCAATCTGAGGCTGCCAGTACTAATTACTGGGTAGGACACAAAGTTCACAGCGAAGGAGGAGAGAACGATTGGAGAACCACAAAGACGCAGATCAGTCCCGTTCACAGGTGTCTTGAGACAAGATTGTCGTCTTCACAGCTCCACCTCTGGATTCAGGGAAAGAGCTCTGGCTTTGCCTCAAATAAAGAAATTGGATTTTATATGGGGGTGATTTCATTTGTTGTTGTTGTTTGTTTTGGGTTTTTGGTTTTGGCTTTTAGCTTCCTTTTTGGTCTGAGCCTTAACAATGCTGGACCAGTCAGTGGATGTGGTTCAGAGGGTTCTTCAGACCTGGAGGGAGAAGTTGACCGGTGCAGCCCCAAAGCTGCCGGCTTTGTGTAATGACAATGGTCATAGTAATAGTAATAATAATAATAATAATAATAATAATAATAATGTCAACAACGACCTTGCCACTCTGCCAAGCATTGGGAGATGTGCTCTCAAGCTGTCCACAGAGCCAGGCTTGGGGGCACGTGGAGGTACGGGAATTGACATTGTGGGCACCATGGTGCACGCATGTGACATTAAAGGACATGGACCTATCCAGGGGAAACCTATTTCCCTTTTTTATTTTCTTCCAATTCTACTCCTTAGATCAAGGAAAAGTGTTCTGTGAGGCACTCACCTAGCTCTCTCCTGTCTCAGCAATTGCTAACCCTCTTGTTAACAGAAGACTGGCACACAACAGCATGAAGCTAGCATTTCACAACAATTTTGTGTGTTTTAATGTCCTTTTTTGTACAATTACCTCTGTCAGTGTAAAATGACCATGGCCTTCCATCTATGGTAATGATACAAAGTTTTATGTAAAAATAGTGAATTCATATTTAAAAATGACCAAGTGCCTAATTTTATGGATATGAAGGATATGATCACTCGGCAGAAATTACGAAAGGGATCATTAAATTCCTGATGTCTGGAAAACACCAGTGTAAAGGAAGAAACACTGACCAAGGGATTAGGAGAACACGTTAATTCTGTTCTGTGGCTGTGTGCCTTCGGGCAAGTTAAGTCTCATAACCTCTCTGTGCCTCAGTTTCCAGTTGGACAACCCAAAACCTTGCCCATTGGACAAGATGCTCTCTCAGAGACCAACATGCCATTTTTCAATCCTTTCTATCTGCACAGTGGAGATGAGGAACTGAGGCTCAGAAAGCCTGAGAGGTGCAGGTGGCGGGGGGTGGATGAGGATGCCTGCAGGGACCTGGCGCATAGTATGTGCACCATAGCTCAAGCTGGTCCCCCCTTCCTGTCCCCTCCTGATCTTGCCAGTCACTGGAGAAGTAACCCCGACTGCATTCCCCACTGATGGGAGATCTGCAAATACCGACAAGTGAAAAATGAAGGGCCAATTCAGTGAAACCACCAGCTATTTTGAAAAATTTTTGGAAGAACCAGCTATTTGGAAAAATAGCTGGTCCCTGTTACAGCTGATTGTTTGGAAAGAAAGAGATGTGTGTCACCCACAGAAAACTTCTGGTAAATATTACCACTGGTTTTCTAAAAGCACTGGGTAACAGTAACTGGTTGTTTTCAAAATAACTGGCTGTGTTACAGGCGCAGGGAAACCTGAGTCGGGAGAGCTATATAGGGAAAACTGATAGCAGTGGTCAAGAAGTCCCAGACAGGGCAACTGGGACGACACTTTACATTTTCATCATAAGCACGTATTACGCTGTGTCATCTCAGGGGGGACCCAACAGAGAAACGTATATGTATGTTATATATATATATATATACACATTTCATATATGATATTGAGATCTATATGTATTACATTTTGGGAACGGTTTGGGGAGGAGGAGAGTGCAATATCTTTAACAGAGATGATAAACTCAAATGTTCGTAAAGTCCAGATAGAAAATGCACAGAATAGGGATGCCTGAGTGGCAGTCTGTTGAGCAACTGACTCCTGGTTTCAGCTCAGGTTGTGATCTCAGGGTCGTGAGATCGAGACTTGTATTGGGCTCTGCACTCAGTGGGGAGTCTGCTTGAAGTTCTCTCTCCCTCTGCCCCCCTCCCCCCACTCTTGCTCTCTTTCTCTCTCTCTCTTTCTAAAATAAATAAATCTTAAAAAAAAAGAAAAAGAAAAAGAAAATGCACAGAATAAAGCAAAAATCAGTGAAGGAGGCAAGGCGGAATGAGGGAAATTGAGGGGCACAGTGAACCCCAGACAACTGCAGCAGCTGGAATGTGGGCCCAAAGATGTCAGATGGTCCAGTCATTTAAAAAAATAATAATAATAATGACGGAAATCCAAATTTTAATGTGAAGCCTTTCTTTTATGGGCAGCTCATTTCTTAAAGATTCTACGTTAAGTTAAATAGACTGACCTGAGGGCTGCCAGTATGAAGTCTCTGCTTTAAATACGTAGAAAATCTATCCAGAGGTTCCACTTTCTTGGATCCTTGGGGAAATGAAGAAACATGGAGCTGTCTCTCCAGGGACAGTTTTGCTCCCTTCGATGGTGGCAGGGTTGGAACATCTCTGCTGACTTCTTCAGATACTCTCTCCTTGGCGCTGCCGCAGATCGAGGTGCACCAGGTTTCCAAATAGCCCCTTCCATCCTGAAATGCAGAGTAGAGTCGGCCTACTTTCTGTTTGCCCTCCTGGGCTGTGAGTGCCCTGAAGGCCCGGCCGTGGGGGCTCCTGTCTGTGTCCCAGCCCTTGCACGGGGTAGGTGTGCAGTCAAGGTTTGCTGAATGCATGAGTAAGTGAATACAGAGAATCCTGAGCCGCTTCGGGGGAATGTAACTGATCTCCAATGAATGCAGTGAATGAAGGGCGAGAAATCACAGAATTATGGGTGTGTCTGTTTCCATGGCTTGGCCATGTGTCTTTACTCACAGCCCTCCTTGGTCTTTCACCTTTGAATGCCTCTAGACAAACATCTCTCTAAAAGTAGTCTGTGAATGTCTCATGGAAAAAAAGGACTCACACTCAAAGAAGTTTTGAAAAATCTCGGGTTCAGCTATGATTAAATGTCCCTTTTAAATTGCAGAACTTCTCAGCACCTTGAAGTGCTAATGATTTCCCAAACTCATTGCCCTCTTTTGACGGAGGAGTAACTCACTGTGACAAGTGTTCCAGGATAAACAATTTTCAAAAATGAAAAGTCCCAGTTCCAAAAGGACTCTCCTGTGTTATCCTCAGGTCTCGTAATCAACAGCCAGCTGGAATGGCATGCTAGGGCCAGGAGCAGAACGTCACTGCCTGACCTGTTAATGTCCACTGATGTATCCAGGGTTCTTCCTCCTGCTTTAATTCATTGAGCCTCAGAACATACAAGGCACACATTCTTACTGCTATTTTACAGGTGCGGAGACTGAGGCTCAGGCAAATTAAGAAGTAAACATTAACTTTTTTATTGTGGTAAAATATACATAACTAACACCATTTTAACCACTTTTAAGTGTACAATTCATTAAACACATTCACAGTGTTGTGCAACCTTCCCGACTATCCATTTCCAGAACTTCATCATCTGAAATGGAAACTATTTATTAAATAATAACTCCCCATTCCCATCTCCCGCAGCACCTGGTAACTTCTACTCTATTTTATAGACTATTTTCTACTCTAGACTATTCTACCCTATTTTATAACTATTTTCTGTCTCTATGAGTTTGACTCCTCAATAGACCTCATGTAAGTGGAATCACACAGTATTTGTCCTTTTGCATCTGGCTTATTTCACTCAGCATCATGTCCCCAAGTTTCACCCATTCTGCAGCATGTCAGAATTCCCTTCCTTTTTAACAAGTGATTATCCCCTTGTATGTATAGACCGCGTTTCTTGTGTCCATTCATCTAGTCATAGACACTTGCACTGTGTCTATCTTTTGGCTATGGTGAGTAGTGCTGCTATGGGCTTTGATGTGCAAGTACATGTGCAAGCCCCTGCTTTTAACTCGTGGGGATATATCCCCAGGAATGAAATTTCTGAACCCGATGTTTAACTTTTTGAGGAACTGTCAAATTATTTTCCAGAGTGGCTACACCATTTTATATTCCCCTTGGCGATGAATAAGCGTTCCCATTTTTCTACATCCTTGCCAACACTTCTTCTTTTCTGATTTCTTTTCTTTTAAATGTTTAAAATTATAGCCATCGTAATGGGCATGAAGTGGTAGCTTATTGCAGTTTTGATTTGCAATTCCCTGATGATAAGCTAAACATCTTTTCATGTGCTTATTGGTCATCTGTGTATCTTTTTTGGAGAAATGCCTGCTCAAGTTCTTTGCCCACTTTTGAGTTGGGTTGTTTGTTGTTTTGTTGTTAAGTTGTATATTATATTCTGGATATTAGTCTTTTATCAGATATGATTTTCTCCCACCCTAGGAGTTGTCTTTTCATATTCTTAACAGCGTCCTTTGATGCACAAGGTTTTTAATTTTGATGAGGTCCAGTCTATTTTGCCTTTTGTTTTCTGTGTTTCTGGTGTCATATCCAAGAAATATTGTCAAATCCGATGTCATGAGAATCTCCTCCTGTGTTTTCTTCTGAGTTTTAGCTTTTAAGTTTAGACCTCCATTTTGAATTAAATTTTGCATGGTGTGTGGTAGGGGCCCAACTTCATTCTTTTGCATCTGGATTTCCAGTTTTCCCAACACCATCTGTGGATGATATCCCCCTCATTGTGTAGTTTTGACACTCTTGTAGAAAATTAATTGACCGTATATATGAATGTACTATTGCTTTTTGAGACCCTAGCGTATAACAGGCACAATGTGAGGTGTGTTCACACTGTAATAATGTGTCCAAGGTCACACAGGTGGCAGATGACAATGATGAAACCATAATAATTCAGATCTACTTAAGCACTTGCTCTGTGCCAGGCACCTTGCCAAGAGCTCTTATCTTTAAGTTCTCAGTGAATATTCCTGACAACCCTATTATTATCTTCATTCTACAGATAAGAAAACAAACTCTCATAGAAGCCAAGTAACTTGTCTAAGATCACACAGCAGGTGAGAGCAGAGGCTGATGGCAAAGCCCTTGCTGGTACCCACTGGTTTGTCCTGTCTCGTCCCTAGGCCTCCTGACCACCAGCCATTATTGGGCCATATAATGGCGATGAACTGAAACACCCATGGCTTCCACTTGTGTTCAGTCCAACTGAAGTCCTCTCAGGGCCAAGTCCATAATTTACAGGGCCCAGTGCAAAATAAAAATGCAGGGCCCTTGTTCAAAAAGCAGAGAAAAAGCCTTTTCCTTTCTTCCATAAACTCTCTCTCAAAACGTCAAGGTGGTTTTTTATTTGCCATTTAATGTCGTAGTCACTTGGGCATGGACATGATTGTAGAATGAGTGCAAACCCTAGGAAATGCCAGCAGCCCAGCCCTGCAATCATCCGATAGGTCATGTGCATCCAGCCCTCTCTACTGTGCCCAGGACCCTGCTTCGTGCAAAGATGACAGTGGTCACCAGATGGAGCGGGAAGTGGGTAGTAAGAATCCCCCGGGCGGGGAGGGGCCATGAGAAGCGGGAGCAGGTGTGAGTTGGGATGCTGAGTCTCCAGCACACATTCCATTGTCCTGTCAGACTTCACCTACAAAACACAAGCTCAAAAATAAAATTATTGGGCGCCTGGGTGGCTCAGTCGTTAAGCGTCTGCCTTCGGCTCAGGTCATGATCCCAGGGTCCTGGGATCGAGTCCCACATCGGGCTCCCTGCTCTGCGGGAAGCCGGCTTCTCCCTCTCCCACTCCCCCGGCTTGTGTTCCTGCTCTCGCTGTGTCTCTCTCTGTCAAATAAATAAATAAAATCTTTAAAAAAAAAATAAATAAAATTATTAAGAATTGAAAGGCAGTGGCCTCAGGGCATTCACCCTAAGCTGTGTGGCTGGGCTGTTTACACACCCATGAAACTGATCTTGGTCCCATAAATGCAGAGGCTGTTTCCTTAGCGGAAAAATGGGAAATGCAATTCCTCCATTTCTCTTCCTTCCATGTTCCGTGGGAGCCTGATTCTCCCATCCTCTGATCCCACCACCTCCAGCAGTCTTTTCCCTTTGGAACACTTCCAACCTGGGGTTCAAAGAGACTTCACTAGTTCCATCTATGCCGGGGCCACACGGTACCCGGATGTAAACCTGAAGTCAAAGATGTTTTTCTCCTACCAACTAACAACTAGGACCCTGATGACTCTGCCTTTGGAAATGAGACCCTCCAAATCAGCTGAGGAACTGGGGAGCACAAACAGGGAACTGGGGAGCCTGGAGATGTCTGGCATCATCCTGCTGTGGAGAGCTGAAGGGTTGGCTTTCTTCTTTCTTCCCAAAGGACAGAGGGGCAGGCAAGGCACCAGACCCAGGTTAGCAGCCCTGACTCACTGTGCAAACCTGGGCCCTCCCCTCCCCTCTCTGAGCCTCAGTTTTTCCTTTGAAAATGGGATGATAGCCCCACCACAGAGGCTTCCCGTGACCATGGGAAAGAAAAATGATTTAGAGTCTGTTGCTCATGGCATAAGAGTTTGTTATTACAACTATTCTGCTGCATTTAACAAAGACTGACTGGCCACTCACTGCTGGCTGAGCACAGCAACAGGCACGGGAGTCAAGAAGTAGAACAAAGATGAATCTCATGTGGCCAGTCCTCCCCTCCTGATGGCCTAGAGGCTCTGGGGAGGCACGGAGGGAGCACTGGAGGCAAAACCCAGCTGTCATGGGATTTACAGCGCACATGTGTGTGAGCCCCACACTGTTACCATCCCCATCTTCCAGACGAGAAAGCCAAAGCTTCTAGAAGATAAGTGACTTTCCCAAAATCATGTGACCAAGTGAGAACTCAGCCCCCCGGGGCTTATCTTGCATTCTGTGATCTTGAGAGCCATTTCATCTCTCTTAGTAACATGGAATACAAATGGGGACCTTCAGGAACTATTGAGAGGATCACTGCGGAAAAGTCTGAGATGTTCTTTGCACAGGGAAGGCTTGTGACTGTTTGTTCTCAGCCCCCTCCACCCCTCCCTGACCACCCCACCCCCTACCACCTATGACTTGACAGAGAGAGCACATCTGGCTTTGCAGATGTCACTGCATTGCTCCACTCGAGGAGAGGACAAGGACTTTCCCACAAAGGGAGGAGTTTGATTCTTCCAACTCAGTTCTCCAAGACAGAAGCAGGGAGGGGGGTAGAGGTGGCCAATCTCCATGAAAACATGCTGTGCTCTTTCCTCCACTTATATTACAGTTAACTTGCTTTGTGTCTGTGTCCCCACGAGGCTGTCGGCTCTGGGGTGCGAGAACCTGATGTGAATTTTCCTTTATCACCTCCACATTGCCAAGGCCAATTTCCTTCCTTCTCGCCTCCCATTCACTGAGCACTCAATCAACTAATATTGTGTCCATGAGTCCTGTTCTGGGCGTTAGGGATGCTCATTGAAGGATGGCGATGGTAAAGAGGAGTGTAATAGTAACAAGATGGAGGAGGAGGAGGGGAGGGGAAGAGGAGGAGAATTACTAATATTTGTGGAGTGCCTGCTTCATGCTTAATATTTGGCAGATATTTTCCCAGTCAGTTCTCCTCGAATCTGTGGCATGCCACCTTATTATCCTCAGTTTACAAACGAGGAATCCGAGGATCGGAGAAGCCCCGGTTTCCACCATAAATAGCATCTAAGCTGAGATTTGAAGCTCATGTCTGGTTCTAAAGATAACACTCTCTTTACTAGGAGACTCTAGAGACAGCAGTAGACTCTAGACACAGTCTAGAGACTGTGGTAGTGTGCGGAAAACATATGGGTCGGTATCACTAGGTGCTCAATAAATGCTGCTTGAGTTGAATTGTATCGAGCTGGTTTAAAATTGGCATCCAAGACCAGGCTAGACCCTTTCCAAGTTGCCTCGGGGAGTACAGGGCTTGCATGCAGAGGGAGAGGTGGGCCTGGCAGCCCCCAGACCCAGCTACAGGGCACCTCCTACAACTCCCAGCCGGACAGAGCACCCTTTGTGTATTATGTCTCCACATCCTACCCAGTAATTAGCATTGGCAGCTTCAGATTGAGCTTTTGTTTTCATAATTCATTTGGCTATGATGACATAATAAAAGGAATATTGATTCAATCCCAGCTCCTCTTGGCCAGAGGCCCACATCAACCAATAAAAAAGAATTGCTAATTGCAGAGTGCGCTTGCCCAGCTGAGGCATTAGAGCAGGCCCTTTTGATAGCGGGTGGAGGGCAGGCAGCTCGGCCCCTGAATCCCCCTGATCCTGGCACCCAACACGTTCCTGGGTGCAGGGCCCCATCCTCCTGTGAGGCCAAATCCAGCTTCTCCATAGTATCAGGAAGAAGAGCAAGCAGGGCCGCCAGGGAGGAACCCCAGGAAGGAAAATCCTCCACAGGCCTGTTGACAGATGTGGTATCAAATGAATTGTTCTCTGCTTAGACACGACTTTGATACTTATTGGTTCAAATTGCTCGGCTGACTCAGTGTTGCATAAGACTCCCTGGTCCGTTTTAATCTTGACGTTTTGGGAAGCCACACTGATGCGGGTAATGACTGGGTTTACCTGGGATCAAAATGAAAAAGGAGAAGGCGGGGGTCTGGAATAATTATAGTGGGGCGATGTATATTTTTGTGTAATCTGGAAAGGCGATTTATGAGGCTGATAAAAATGATAATGTGCTCCGAGCGGAGCCAAGATGGATTAACTGCAACAGAGCTTTCTTTGCAGGAAATGAAGGGGGGTCGGGGTGGGGGCTGTTTATTAGACAAATAGTTGTTCGGGGTCCATTTTTTTTTTCACATCTCTTCTGAAATTACCGAGATAAGGCACATTGGTCTATAGATCTCGGTCCTCCTTCAGTTACTATTAATTAGGATTTCTGTTTCCGGGGGGCGGGATTTGTGTAATTAAGACCAGAGATGACTGGACTGGAATACAGGGATCCCCCAACCCCCATCCCCGCTCTATCTTTAGAATCAAAGTGCAGCCCCAGCTGATTTAGTTAAGCCTGGCCGGAACAAGGATTCTCAGTTCCACGAGGAAGCTTATATAACTTCCTGGGAGGTCTCCTCCCCACCAGGGCATGTTTTTGCTGACCCGACTGTAAATGAATCAGAAACATTTAGATTCCATCCCTCTGAACTGGTGGCTCATCATGTCAGAGGAAAACAGGAGAGGAAGCACCCAAGCCCTTTGTGGAACTCAAGATGGGATGAAAGTCGTGGGAGGAGTTTTGTTGAACTGGACTTCTTTGCCCTCTTTCCCAAAGCGCTCCTCATCCCACCTCCAGGAGTGCCTGCCAAGCAACGGGCCCTCCCAGGCCCACCTCTGCCCCAGGTGGGGCACAAAACATCAATGACAAAGGAGCCCACATCCACGAGGTTCACGCAGAATCATCGCCACCGCATGCACATAGGTCAACCAGAGAATACATTATCCGGGCTCTCTGTCTACTTGCACACTAATCTCAGATGCACAGCCCTGGGTCTCCCTGGAATCCAGTCTGACACACCACCATCTCTGTTTTGCTCCTCTGACTTGGACTAAATAGCCTCTTGATTGAATGGGGACAAAGGAACCCAGGCCAACCTTTCTTGCCTCATGGACCAACCCTCCCCGACCGGAGCCAGCCTCAGCTCTCCGAATGTGTTCTGTCTGCACTCCCATACTCAAGGACACCATCCCACCACTCACGCAGCACCGCTTTGTGAGGGCTCTGTCCTCCGAATTTACTATTTACTTCCTATGCCAATATATCATTTGAATTAACTTTCAACGGGGGTGGAAGTTGGCCAGGTAACGGGGCCTCCCAGGCAGAGGACAGAGCCTTCACAAAGCGGTGCTGCGTGAGTGGTGGGATGGTGTTCTTGGGTATGGGAGTGCAGCACAGAACACATTCGGAGAGCTGAGGCTGGCTCCGGTCGGGGAGGGTTGGTCCATGAGGCAAGAAAGGTTGGCCTGGGTTCCTTTGTCCCCATTCAATCAAGAGGCTATTTTCTCTCCCTGCCCTCTCCTTCTTTGCTATATACCAGGACCTCCAGACCTAAATGCCTGCATACTGGTAATACTCAAAAGTGAAGCAAGGGGTGGGATTGACCAGCAAGGGCCATAAGAGAGCTTTCCTTGGGAGATAAATACTCTCTTTCTCTCTCTCTCATGGGGGTTTGGGTTCATGGCTGTAAGCATTCATCAACACTTATGGACCAGTACACTTAAGATTTGTGCCTCTCACTCTACATCAATCTTATCTCAACAGAAGGAACTGTACACAAGTATTGAACTCTAGTTAATGATATGCATGTTGAAGTGTTTAGAGGTGAAATGTACTGATGGCTGCAACTTTGAAATGTATCGAAAAGAAGACAGATCAATGAACGGATGGAGGGCTGGATGGATGGGAAGGTAAGTGATCAAGCAAGCAAAGTAACATGTTAATGATGGAATCTAGGTATTGGGTGTTTGCTGTGCAATTCTTTGATTTTTTTTGTATATTTCAAATTTGTTGGAATGTTGGGAAGAAAAGTGCATTAGGAAGCCAGGGATAAGACAGCAGGGAGTAGTCGGGACTGGGGTAAATTTGGAAGCATGGGTCTCTCCTACTTGGTTTTTATTGCCATAGGTGATTTTAGGTTCGGTGATGCCAGATCCCCCACCCCCATTTTTATGCGAAGTCTTCTGATTTTTAAGCATCGGGAAACAATTTATACCAAAATGTCAAGAAAAACCTCTCTGCAAAGAATTCAGCATGCAGACCACCACTGTGCTACTTCTGCCATGAAACAAGGTGATACAGAGCATGTGCTTCGGGACTAGGTCGTATTCCCACCCTGGCACCCACTCCTCAGCACTGAGGCCTTGGGCAGGGACCTCATCTTCCAAAGTTTCTTTTTCCTCATCTGTAACATGGGGCTAAACATAAAGCCATAGATCAGCAGGCTGAAGCGAAGCTTAGCATGGTCTCTGGAATACAGTGAGCACCTAATAAATGGCCACTATTATAGTTATTGGCCTTCTGCAGACATAGTGGAGGAGGAAATAAACCAGTCTGGAGCTCCAGTGGCCTCACGAACCATGATGTCTCCCTGCTCAGTGTGAGGAAAGGCAGCCTGCCATTCTCTGAGTACCCCTAATCATCTCAGCTTCCTTTACCACCTCCTTACAGTCCCGCAGAAGGCTCCTCAGAGGTTTGATCCTGATATTTTGGGTGCTACCACTTGCTTGTATGGTGCAAATGCCTTAACCCACTCTACCTAGAGCCAGCATCACTTGCTTGCCCATCGAGACACTGTCCTAGCCAAGCACATTTGTGCATGCGGGGCCTGGGATGTTTGCTTCCAACACTCATGCCCATGCTGGATCCTTGGAGGCCTGGCTGGGACCTATGGAGTTAAGGCTGCTCTCCATTAGAGGCTAAGCTGGTTTGAGGTCCCACGTGTCATCAAGGAGCTCAGAGCAAAGCCAGCCAGAACTAGGGAGCACCTGGACCACACTCTAGAAAACCAGGAGGACAGCTTCTGAAGGCTCAAGTCTACGAATAGTCTCCTGCAGGACCCTGGCCTGCAGCCTAGGTTCACAGGTATTAAAAATGGAAACACCAAGTCACCAGGTGTGGTGTCTCACATTTATACCCCTTCCCCATCTCTAACATCTTCCCCAAGCCGTTCTTTTTTAAAATATTTTTATTTATTATTTATTTGAGAGAGAGACAGAGAGAGCATGAGCAAGGGGAGCAGCAGAGGCAGAGGGAGAAGCAGCCCACCCCCCCCCGCCGCCAGCTTAGCAGGGACCCCGATGCGGGGCTCAATCCCAGGACCCTGGGATCATGACCTGAGCCGAAGGTAGATGCTTAACCGACTGAGCCACCCAGGCGCCCCCAAAGTAGTTCTTGATAAAAGGAAAATCTAGGTAAAACCAGCATGCTTGGGTATTGAGCACCAAACAACTCTCGGGGTCCCACTTCCAGTCAGCGGGCCATCTCTAAACCTCTCCTATGTAGACATTCTAGAGCCATCTCTGTGAAAATATCTTTGCTGATTTTTGAGACCAGGATAGGAAACCTTTCAAACCAAATATTTCCATGGTCAGACAGATATTACTAAGGGAAGCTGATGGGTTCTTACCATATTTTCTTATTCTCTTGAGTTGTAGTTCATACAGATGATTCATTCATGCATGCCTTCGTTTCCACATGTCAAACACATCCAGATATTCTTTGATTTGAAAGACGCTACTGGGATTTATCTTTAAATATGCGGCCCTCCCAGTTTTTACCATCCTGTTTTGACAGGGAAATGGACACAAGAAATATTTCCCTTCTTTCTTCAAAATAAGGAAAAGATAACCCAAGAGTGGCGATACACAACGGATGACCTGTGGTGGCAGCACCAGGGACACTAAGGAGCGGTGAGGACTGTGGTGAACTGTGTGCCCATCACAGACACAGCTGCTACCCACATCCAGATGGTTGTTACCCCCAAAAAGTTCAGTCCGGTGGGGCTAGAGCCTCTGGTTGTTGCCTCCCTCCAAGGGAAACCAAAAATAAGGATGTGTATGTCAAATGTTCTTATTTTGAAATTTGACAATTATTTTAAATTAAAATTTAAAAAGAAAAAAAAAACACAATGCAGGCCAAAATAGTCCACTGCCAGGTCCAGCCCTGGGCCACCACGGCACGACCTCTGGTGTGTTCTGCAGCACCCGACACGATCCGTAATTCCACATCCATAGGCATGTTGACTTGCTCATTGGGAGCACCCCCATTTGATCTTAAGGGACCACGCCTGCTAATCTGAATCCCTCATTTCCCATCCTCATTGTGGGGGCTAAGTCAACTCTCTACTCCTCTCAGGACCTCAGGGTCCCCGTGTGTGATAAAAGATGAAACGAGGCTGGGTTTTTCAAACTTTCCTGATCAAAATGATCAACAGGTCACAGAAAAGGAGCCGCAAATGGCTCTTGAAGATGTGAACGGAAGCTCAGCCTCATTCGTCCTGAGGAAACGCTCATTACCCTGAGACGCAGATGTTAAAAGCTAATGATGTGGAGGGTGTGAGGAAAGCATCTTTCTCATCTGCTGTTGGCAGCATGCACACTGCTACAGCCTCTCAGAGACAATGTGTCAATGCCAATCAAAACTGCAGATGCACAGACTTTTGACCCAGTCAGGCCACTTCTAGAACCGTTTCTGAATCACGTACACATGTGAAATGATGTATGTACAAACTGACTTACTTCAACATCGTTTGCGTTGGCAAGAGATCAGAAACAACCCAAATGTCTATCAACAGGGGATTGATTAAATAGAGTTCATCTATACAACAGATTATTAGGCAGCCGTTAAAGAAAGGAGGACGCACTTACGCAGTAGCGTGCTACAAAACGTGTAACAACCTGCACTGGGGCAGCCAGAAGGTAGCGTGTGTCCATGGGGAAAACACTTCTACCACAGCCAACTTCAAGCTACCAAGATGAGGTCACTGAACCTGGACTTGAGAAGAGGTAGGTCTTTATTGGCTCTAGCACATCACTGCCTTTATGAACTGATATAGAAAGATCGGGGTGCCTGGGTGGCTCAGTCGGTTAAGCATCTGCCTTTGGCTCAGGTCTTGATCCCAGGCTTCTGGGATCAAGCCCCACGTCTGACTCTCTGCTCAGTGGGAGTCTGCTTCTCCCTCTCCCTGCTGCTCCCTCTGCTTGTGCTCTCTCTGTGTCGAATAAATAAATAAAATCTTTAAAAAATATAAAAATAAAAATAAAAAGATCTCCAAGATGTATTGAATGAACAAAAAGAAATAAAGATACAGGGCGCCTGGGTGGCTCAGTCGTTAAGCGTCTGCCTTCGGCTCAGGTCATGATCCCAGGGTCCTGGGATCGAGTCCCACATCGGGCTCCCTGCTCTGCGGGAAGCCTGCTTCTCCCTCTCCCACTCCCCCTGCTTGTGTTCCTGCTCTCGCTATGTCTCTCTCTGTTAAATAAATTAAAAAATCTTTAAAAAAAAAAAAAGAAAGAAAGATACAGAACAGTGTGTATAGTACGCTATCCTTTATACAAAAAAAAAAAAGATGGGATAAAGAACATAACATATATATATGTATATATGTATACACACACACACACACACAAACACACACACGTACATTCTGGCTTGTAGATCATAGATTTCTCTGGAAGAATACACACACATACACACAGAACCATTAATCTGGTGATGATCGGCAGCAGGAACCTAGTGGCTTGGGGACAGAGTGGACAGAAATGCTTTACTATTGCCCATTTAGACCATGTCAATTATCAGTGATGTGACTATCTGACATAGCCAAAACTTTCGTTAAAGTGTCACAGATGACCTGGAAGATTCACTAAATACTGATTCCCTGGCCTCTCCTGGAGAAATTCTGATCTGACATCCTTGCTTCTAGGGCTGAGGAAATCTGTTTTTAACAAGTTTCTCAGATGATTCTTAAGGTTAGGCAATGATGGGCGGCATTGCCTAGCCCAAACTTCCCATTTAACCAGGACTAGAAACCGTGGCTAGCAGAGGGAAAGGGCCTGGCCCCCCGGGCACCCAGAGAGTCGGGGTAAAAAGAGAGCCAACACGTGGCCTCACACCCCTAGCCTGGGTCATGCCCGGCGCTGCCCCAGGGCAGATCTTTAGAGGCCGAGACAGACCCAGGGAGAGATGTGACCTGTCTGGGCCCACAGAGCCACAGCCCAGGAGAATCCTACCCAACTATACAAGAGCTCTTCTCCACACTGCCCTGCCTTCTTGGTCTCCAACCCACACCCTGAAAAACCAGGCTCAAACCCCCAAGTCAGCGTCAATCAAGACTTTATTCTCAGATGACAACACTGACCCAGATGACATGGGACAGGGCACGGGATCCCTTTTTGTTAGCTCTGGTATGCAAAGTATCCTCTATTACCTTGCGGCATTCATCATCAGCTGCTAGAAGAAGAGAGATGGTGATGGGGATCAGGGGAGAGGGTGGTGTTGGGCACTAAAAGGAAAGCAGGAAGGAAAGAAAAGCCATTTCTCCGCAAGCCCTTTGCCGGTAACATCTGATATGCTTGGCTGCAGTTCGGTCCCTCTGTGTCACCTGTATCGCTGTGCCTGCCTTTCACACACGTACTTAGCTGTGTGTTTTCAAAAATGGCAAATCACGCCTCCGTCTGAAACAACCGACTCAGTCCCAAGACAGATCGAATCAAGCGCTTCGGGCATTTTTTTTCACTTCAATTAACGCAAAGACTGGAGTCTATCAGAGGTGCAAATCTCCATGCGTTATGTGACCACAAACAGGGATGCTGCAGAATATATACCACGAATTATGTCTTTAAGTGCTCATTGGAGACACTTGTAATCATGTTTTATTACTGGCCTCCTCCCCAGCATAATGAACTTTGATGGAATAATGAAACAGCCTTGGCGCCTGAGCAGTCAGCCTGGCGGCCTCACCAGCTCAGACCTCCCATGAGTACAATAGCTCGAGCTGGGTGCCTGGCTCCAGTGGCAGTTGGGGGGGGGAAGCTCAGCACCCTGCCCTCCGCTCCCCACCCCCCGGCTGCTGGGCCTGCCCCCTGAGTCACAGAAATGCTACGGCCAATTGGAAATTGGGAACGGGCCAGGAGCTCTGGGGCTCACGGAGTCACAAAACAGGAGGTGGGGTAAGAGGTGGGCACACACCTCTCCCGCCACCCCAGTTTGTCCAGAAGGGGAAACCGAGGCCCGGAGAGGAGACATGCCCCCGCCAAGGTCACGAGGTGGCAGAGAGGACACTAGAAGCCAGGTTTCCTCTTTCCTAATCAAGTGTGTGTCCCGAGCTCCTGTGGAGTCTCTTAACCAGTGAGTCCCAATCCCACAGAAGTTTTGAAATCTCAGACTCCATGGCTCTCCCCCTAGACACTGATTCAGGAGGCCTGCTGGCAAAGCCAGCTATCTGTGCTTCCCAAGTCATTCCGGAGGGCAGCCAGATGTGGGGGGGACGTCAGGGGTGGCAGGATGTTTAAAATCCCTGCCAAAAGAAGGTTGCTAGTTCTCCTTGCAACTTTAGGGACGGTCATGTCCTCAGGCATCCGCACCTCTTGGGACCTCTGGAATCAGACTCTGCATTTTAGCATGACCTCCCTCCAGCTGGAGCAGCACTGCTGTATCCCTTAGACTCGGCCCAGGGTACACGTGGAAGCGCTGACTCCATCCTTATAGAGAAACAGCACATTTCTGCAGAAGGCCCAGGGGATGACAACCTCTGCCATGAGCAGCTACGGCCCGAAGCTGTGCCTACAAGGAGCTCAGATTATCCCCCTTTCACAGATGGGAACTGAGACTAAAGGAGAGGTTAGGAACTTCAAGTCCAAGGTCCTCCAAGTTTCTTTTTTCTTCTAAACCTCCTTTCTTATTGCTGGTGCGTGTCTAGGAGGAGGGGATGCCCCCTGTGAAATCTCAGCTACGAATTGTTGTATTTTCCAGCTGGCTTGTTGGGAGGCCTTTCAAGGGGAGCCCCAAACCCCTTTGGTGTCAGATTGAATGAATTTGTTCTTTCAAAAGCACAAACAGGTAGATGGAGGTATTGAAAACGCCTTGGGAAAGAAACTTGATTTTTGTGTGTGTGTTCTATTATCTGTAACTTGTTTTATTTTTGTATTTTTTTTTTAAAGATTTTATTTATTTATTTGACAGAGAGAGAGATAGCGAGAGAGGGAACACAAGCAGGGGGAGTGGGAGAGGGAGAAGCAGGCTTCCTGCTGAGCAGGAAGCCTGATGCGGGGCTCGATCCCAGGACCCTGGGATCATGACCTGAGCCGAAGGCAGACGCTTAACGACTGAGCCACCCAGGTGCCCCATCTGTAACTTGTTTTAAATGCACTCTAAGCAGTGAGGTGAGTGAGTGTATATGTGAGTTCATTATTTTTACTTTTTAAATAACTTTGCTGAGGCACAACTTATGTATCATATAATTCATTTCAAGGGTACGATTCAGTGATGTTCCAGTAAATCTACAGAGTTGTCCATCAGCATCAGAAGTCAATTTTAGGACATTTTTCAGCACCCCAATAATGCCCCTCATGCACATTTACTGTTAACCCCTCACCCCCACCCCAGGCAACCCCTAATTTCTGATCTGTCTGCACAGATTTGTTTTTCTTCTGGACATCCCATATAAATGGAGCAGTCGCTTGTGTCTGGTTTCTGTCACTAAGAGTAATGTTTGTGAGACTCATCCATGTTATTTCATGCATCCGCAGCCCGTTCTTTTTTATTGCTGAATAGTATTCCATTGTATGGGTGTACTTTGGTGTGTCCATCCATTGTACATGAATTAATTGTATCTACACCGAGGGGAAGACAGTTAAGATTCAAAGGACCTTTTGGGGAAGCCACATTTCACAGGTGTTTCAAATAGTCTCATCCAAATCCACACCAGCCGGTTGGTTGTTTAAAATATGGGGTATTGGGGGTCATTTTCCTTTGGTGAAGTGAGTGCTGCTCAAGAAATGTGGGGGGCTAGACAGATGATACAGGGAGTGTGGTCCTCTCTGTCCAGGGCTCTGCCTCGTAAGCACAGACTGCTGCCTGGTCCCACGAGAAGTTTGGCTCAATCTGCCAGGAGACCAGGCAGCATCCGCCACAGAGTGAACCGGTCCCGGAAAGGACTTGTCAGGACACCTGAGGACAAGGAGCTAGGACTTTGCTTCTTTTATAGGAACTGATGCTCATTTGTGGCTGTCTGCTGTTAGGGGACTCTTTCTCCCCTGTTACCTCTGAAATGATGTATGAGTAACAAAATTTGACCCAAGACGTGTTTTCAGTAGACCACACATTCTTGTGAAGCTTGGGGAAACAACACACAGCCCCCAGCCCCCTGACCTCCCCTCAGATGCTTACCAAAAGACGCTGACAACTGGTCAGATTGGCTTAGATCTGTTTGCAGCACTTCCCAAACTATCTACCGAGTGCCCCAGTACTGGGTACTGGATCCCAGGGTACAGGAGAGGCTCCTACAGCCAGTCCTGGAGGTGTGCTGTGGACATGTGGCTGGTTCTGGCCAACCAGATGTGAGCAGAAGTGGAAGGGGCCCTTCCAGGGCAAGGCCATTGTGGCCCTTCCACTCTTCCCGTGGGGAGCCCCGAATCCAGAGTTGAGAGGGCACGTCCGTTGGCCTGGGTGCCTGTCTGTACCCTGAGCAGAGGCTCCTGCCTACTTGGGCTGAACATCCAGCTTGAGCAAGAAATAAACCTACAAGGCTGTAAGTCACCAGGTGGGGGAACTTGCATGTTATGCAGCAGAATCCAGCCCATCCTGATGGACCACAAAGGTAGCACTCTGAAGCCTGCTCCTCAGACGCACGGAATTGGCAGTGAGGTGGACAAGTAGGGTGTTAATGAGACCATTAAAAGAACAAATGGAGAATGTCAGGCCGTGACAATACATGGTGCACACGTTGAGAACACACGTGGAAGGCTCTGAAGCTTGTCCAGGGCAGTTGGAGAGAAAGCAAATTTGAGCGAAAAGCTCCCCACGGAGGCGTTGGGTTCTCTTTCAGAGGCAACCCCCGTGTGATGGTCCAGGAGCTCAAAGACCTTACCAGGAATTGATGAAAGCTGGCACTGTCCCTGTGAGGAATGAGACCCGTCACCACGCCCCCTGCCCCTCCCCACACCCCGTTCCCCAGGTGAGAAACCCGGGACAACAGGAAAGATGGTGGCCAGCCTGGGGCTTGGTCCCTTTGGACACGCCACTCGTTTGAGCAGCCCCGTGGCCTGAGAGGTGGCCCCATCACACCCAGTACCTCAGGATCCCGGTACTGCTGGTTTTCACAGAGGGAACTGAAGGATCAAGCTGCCAATTTAAGAGTTTTTACTACAACGGCAAGTTGTTATTCACACATATGATAATAATAGTACTTTGCCTTTGTGCTTTCAAGTTCACAAAACACTTTCACCTAATAATGAAAATGCTTTCCCATATATTAAAAACACTCCAGCAGCTTCCTAGTCATTTGGAATAAAATGCACATTCTTGAGCATGACACGAGGGGGCCCTGGGTGATGCCGGCTTGCCCACCTCTGCAGCCCCATCTGACCCGTTCCTCCAGCCAAACCTGCTGTCTTCCTGCTTCTCCCACCACAGTCTCCCCACTCTGATCCTCCGTCCATGCGGTTTCTTCCACCGAGAACCCTTACTCCAGATACATTGGCAGAAAAACCCTTTCTTTTCTCCTTAGGCTCAAACATCCTTTCTCCAAAGAGAAGTTTCCTTGCCCCTGAATGCTGCTGCTTCCCTACCTCTGGACTCGATTCCAATACTTGGTTTTATGCTCTTCACTGCATGTGCCACCATCTGGTGTAAATAATTCACTTCTCTATTATCTGCCTCCCAACCTACTGTGAAGGTAGAGACTGATTTCTCCTATACACCCAACACCTAGAATAGTTCATTGGGTTGTCATGGTTTGAGGGCTACATTATCTCCACTTTGGCCCGTGAAAGAGAAATGCAGTGGTCTGCCCACTGTCCCAGGGCTAACAGGAGGAGGAAGATTCTAGATCTTCCAGCCCCTGAGTCTGTGGCTTGCTTCACCCAACCCAGCCAAGCCTCACCATCCAGTGCCTGGTGCCCTGGGCTCTCGACTGACAGCCACATTGCCACAGGGTCAGTGAGCTAATTCGTACTAAAAGGTGACTGACTAGTGACTGCTTATCCGCAGCCCTTCCCAGGAGGACTTGGATTTCAATAAAAAAGCAAGAAGGGCAGTGCAATGCCAGCATAAGCAGCTGGGGCCTGGCCTGGTGATAACCACTGTAAGTCTGATTCTGAATGAAGCAACTTCGAGGTCATTATCACCTGGAAGCCATTTCACAGAGAATTTTCTCAAATCAGCTCCCAGGTCAGGGCAGTGAAATTGGGCCTCTCCCAGGCCAGGCTTAGGTAGGTGGCCCTTACACCCAACTGCTCATTCACTGGGGGCCTCAATTTAGACTTATCAGTAAACAGGGCAATCCATCTGTCACATCGGACTGTAAGAGGAACAGGCTCACGTCCCAGCTTTAAATATGTGTCCCGTTTCTGAACCAGATTTAATAGTTTTTAATAAATTCACTCATTACCTTCTGAATAGCACAATGACATTACATTGTAACATTCTTGGCCAATAGCCTGAATTGTTCAATGTAAATTAATGTCACAGTATTTGTAACTCTGATTTGACATTTCTGTATTTTTTCTAATATGTCCGGACTCCTCCCACCCCAATCGCTCCCTTTTTAAGCGGCCCGAAAAAAAATGTCAAAGCAGAAAATGAAATTATTTGGAATGCCAGCTTCCATTCTTTGTGGAGAACCCTGGAGCACCTAGAATGAGAGCTGGCCTTCCCTGTTTAGAGGCGGTGAGTGAGGCCCCTCACAGGAGGCGTGTGGCCTGGATCAGAACCTGACCTTGCCTTCACCATTTCAACGGTCCCTGAGAGCTCGCTCCTACAGTTCCGTGGGCCCAGCCGGAGATGAGAACAGAGTCTGGGTTTCTGCCCTCCTCCCTCCTGCCCTCAGCGGGTGGGATGTGAGCCCTTCTCCAGCTGAGCTCCTGCTACCTGCCGAACAGTTTCCTGTTGTTGTCTTCTCCTGGGGGAGAGCACTGATAACAGAGGAGATGAGCTGACTAATCCCTCTCCCTGCCCTTACACAATGCCTGCAGGTAGCTCATCTGAAGCGTGACCACCGGACACACTCGGAGAGGACACCTGCAGGAGTGTGGGAGGTTGGAGGCAATATCAGGGTTTGCAGTCTTAGGTGGAGAAACATCCTCAGTAAGATGTGTACGTGTGTATGTGCATAAGCATGCACTCTACTGTGTGCACTCGGGTGTAGACGTGTGTGGCTGAGAGAAGAGAGAGAGAGAATCAAAAAGCCCAAGAATGGAAAAGCCCTGGAGATCACCTCATCCCAGCACCTATTCTACAGATGGGGAAACTGAGGCCGGAGCAAAGGAAAGGACTTGGGGGAGATCTAGCTCCTGAGACATCTGATCCCTAGTCGTGGAAGAAAGTGGAATTTTTCTGGCATTCCTTACTTGCCACTTGTCATCTCTTAGAATTTCTCTCTCCCAGGAGATCTCTGTCTGCCCTTTAAGACTAGTAACCCTGTGCCTGGAGCCTGGCTGCTGAGACACAAAATGTTGCTAGTCTGGGGATGGCAGACACCGTCACCGCAGAGCCTGGCGGGTGACATGCCTGGTGAAACAGCACAGCCAACAGGGCGAACAGCATTTGGGAGTGGTGGGGACTGTGGTGCACAGCAAGAACACACTGGGTCTACAGGGGGCAGCCGCCACTCAGCACCAAGCCGAACAGGTGTGGCAGTCTGGAGTGCAGGCCCAGGACCCCCGGACTCAGGAGTTTCAAGAGAATCCAAAAACTTAGATTTTTTTTTTTTTTTAGGCCAAATCTCTACTTTTTAAAATGTAAGCAGCTATTTAAAGAAAAATTCGACACTTTGAT
This sequence comes from Neomonachus schauinslandi, assembly GCF_002201575.2. NCBI lineage: Eukaryota > Metazoa > Chordata > Mammalia > Carnivora > Phocidae > Neomonachus > Neomonachus schauinslandi. The sequence goes on along the minus strand of NC_058409.1, from coordinate 88,317,521 downwards.
CCAAGCAACACATCTGGCGGCAAGAGGGCGCACAGCCCTCGGTTTGTGGCCACTGATGGTTTTATCGAAGGGAGCACTGAGGTCCAGAGAGAAGAGTTAGAACTGGAGTCTCATGCTGCCTTGTGCTGCGTAACTCCCTTCCCCTGCACCATCCTGTGCACACGTGTGCATGCGCGGGCATGAGGGTGGACGCGATCTGATAAAGAACCAGGGCTCTACATACCAGTATTCTCAGCTATTCCTGGTAGACAGAGATCTGTATCCACATCATCTCTACAACTGCAACAAGCTATAAATGTCCCCATGTGTTTGCTCACTCTTGCCCCAGATTGCTTCAGCATCCATCAACTAGCACTGCATCAGGGTCCTTTACAAGTATTTTCTCATGTGTATCCCTAACCCTGGGACAGAGGGGATTGAAGTTATACTATTATCCCTATTGAACGGATAAGGAGACTGAGGTCCAGAGTGGTGCTCTGACCAACCCAAAGCCACATGGGGAATGAGTGAGAGGCAGAGATGGTGCTTGAACTCCAGACCCTCAATTCAGTGTTCATTCCCCCATGATACTCTGTAATTGTGTTTCTCCACTTCCTTCCTGGTTTGAGCCCCTTCAGACATTCTGAGCACATGAGCTTGGGGTCCTTCTCAAACCCCAAGAAGACAGAAAATCCCTGGAGAGGTTTGGAGGCAGCAGGACCCAGAAGGGAAAAATCTAGATCTTTTCTCTCCCATCACCTCGAAGCACAGTTTCATTACTTTCCAGGATCTCCCTGGGGAAGTAGGATCTGGTTGAAGAAGAAGATTTGGTACTTTTTTTTTTTTTTTTTTTTTTTTTTTTAAAGATTTTATTTATTTGACAGAGAGAGACACAGCGAGAGAGGGAACACAAGCAGGGGGAGTGGGAGAGGGAGAAGCAGGCTTCCCGCAGAGCAGGGAGCCCGATGTGGGACTCGATCCCAGGACCCTGGGATCATGACCTGAGCCGAAGGCAGTCGCTTAACCAACTGAGCCACCCAGGCGCCCGAAGATTTGGTACTTTTAACCCTTAATGCTTCCCACCTATGTATGGGACTAGAGCTGAAGCTGCACTTCTGTAGCACAGATTATCCACCAAATTCTAGATATTTGCAGGATCTGGGCAAAATTATAGCAAGAAGTCCCTAAGAATAGGCACCTGGTCTATCTCATTTCCAGTGTATTCTCAGAATCTGGGACAGAGCTTGGCACATAGCAGGAAAAAAAGGAAGGGAGGGAGGGAGAAAGGGGAGGAAGAAGAAGGAGAGGAAATTCATGTGTGGACGCCTAACCCTTAGAATTAAACCCCTAACCCAGAAGGCAGCAGCCAAGTACCTACAGATCTGTAGAACGCTGCGGGTAATTCATAGCAAAGACTTCCTGCCTCAGTTACGCTCCAAAGAGAGACGGCAGTGGAGAGCAGTAGTCAAACTTCTATGACCTCTGAATCAATCTTCACTGTGCCACTGACCTCGGACAAGTTATTTTATCTTTCTAGCTTCGATTTATCCACTGTTTTCTATTGACACCATAAAATCTCATCCCAAACCTAGAGGCTTAAAACAACACCCACTTACTTGCTTACGGTTCTGGAGATCAGAAGTCTGAAGTGGGTTGGCCTTCTTCTGGAGGCTTTGGGGGAGAATCCATTCTCTTGCCTTTACAGCTTCCGGAGGCTACCTGCACTGTTTGCTTGGTAGCCTGCAGCCCTCTAAACTCTGCTTTTGTCATCATGTCTTTGGCGCTGACCCTCCTGCCTCCTTCATATGAGAACCTTCATGATTCCATGGGACCTACCCAGATAACCAGGATAATCGATGCACCACAAGATCCTTAGGCTAATCACATCAGCATAGTCCCTTTTGTTATGTCGGGTAACATATTCACTGGCCCTGTGGCCATCATTCTACCACACGCACGTGCACGCATGCACACACATGCATGCGCGCACACACGCACGCAATGCTAACCTCTCTTGTAGGACTATTTTGAGTATTAAGTGAAAAAATGCACGTTGAGCACGGAACACACAATAGGAACTTTATAAATAGTACTTCTTACCAGGTCTCAGGATTATGCATCACGCCGTGCCTTGAGGGCCATCAATGCTGAAACATCTTTTTCACACTAAGAAATGTGACAGGATATCAAGGAAATATTTTTTTAAAAAATGAACATCCCCGGCATCTCAGTACCTGAGACTAATTCTATTTACTGTTGCATGGGTCCCTCTAGTCTTTACCCCGAAGCAGATATATTTGACACAGCTGTAATCATACTGTACATGCCTTTGTATCAAACTTGCTTTTTCTCTACTTCTCATGGAACTATTGGCCTTGTTCCTTGTTGGTACACTCTCACGAAGTCATAAAAAAGTGTCATTTGCAAAAGCCTTCTTATTTTCTATCATGATATGCTGTAATTTCCTTAGCCATCCCCTACCGTTGGACAAGCTCAAGGTTAGTCTATTTTTCATATAATTTTTGTTTTTTGCTGTTTTCAATAATGTTGCTAAGAATATCTTTATTGAGTTCATAGTAAATGTGATATATATTTATATATTTATATATAAATGTATATGTTATGCATTTATATAATACACGTTCATACAATACATACTTATATATGCATGTAACATACATATTATATTTTATATATGTAATTTATTTATGTATAAATATATTGAATATTAAATATTTAAAAGTATATATGCATATATAATACATATTTATAGATATATAAAATGCTGATTGAGTAAACAAATAAGTGAATGACTGGACTGATCAATATATGAATAAGAGAGTCCATACATGAATAATGAATGAGTAATAATTTAATTAGTAAGCAAATTGCTGAGTCATTTGCTTGTTCCTTCTACAAATCTTTGTGTGACTAGGAAGAAGAAACACTCCGACCAGACCTGCCCTCATGAAGCTTACATTCCAGTGGAGAGCAGAGGGAGAATGAGAAAATAAGTAAGTGAACAAGGTAATTTCAGATAGCGACAGATCATGCGTGTACAGAGAATAACCAGGGGAGAAATTCAGAGACGGGGAGAGGGCTGGAGGGTGAAGACCTATACACAGGGCCATTTGCAAAGGCTCCTCTGAGGAGGGAAGCTCCGAGCTGAGACCCGAATGATGAAAGGGGACCAGCCATGCAAAGATCCCGGGGAGCAGGGTTTAAGACAGAAGAGAGCTCGGTGTTCAAAGGATAGGAAGAAACCATAGCACAGTAAGCAAGGGTGAGGGTCTTCCCCAACACGGGCTCAGAAGGCCCAGAGCTCAGGTCCTGAGGGGCTTGAGGGGCCAAGAGGAGCCATTGGAGAGTTCTTTTTTTTTTTTTTTAAAGATTTTATTTATTTGACAGAGAGAGATACAGCGAGAGAGGGAACACAAGCAGCGGGAGTGGGGGAGGGAGAAGCAGGCTTCCTGCTGAGTGGGGAGCCCGATGCGGGGCTCGATCCCAGGACCCCGGGATCATGACCTGAGCCGAAGGCAGACGCTTAACGACTGAGCCACCCAGGCGCCCCGCCATTGGAGAGTTCTAAGCAGAGAAGAGACGTGGGTAAATTCCAGAAATGGACGAATAAACGGCTGAGGGAATGAACGAGTGAAGCCCAGAGACAAGAGGCTATGTACTGTATTATGGGATGTGTGGGGTGGATATGCGATGTGCCCTCCAAAGCCCCCTTCAGGACTACCCAGCCCATTACCTCAGATGCTGGCGGTGCCGCGGGTAGACGGCCCCCTGCTCTCAGTGGAAGAAAACTCCCTTGCCCTCCCTCACACCCCCTGCTCAGGGCAGCCCACCTCTGACTCATTAGCACCAGGGGACATATAGACGCCTAGCCCCTGACCCTGGCTCAGGGGAGCTCTGAGGCTCACCCATCTTGGGAACTTGCCCACAGTGGGCTGGGGGCTCCACGGAGACCGCACCCAGCGCCCTGTCTCCTTCGGCCTCTCCCTTCCGTAGGTGCTGGTTGCAGGCTACTCCCCGGTAAACCTGTCTGCTTCCCAGGGAACCCAACCTGAGACAGTGCGAGAAAGAACGAGTAAGTGAGCGAGTGAGTAGCTAACTGAAGAAATAACATGAGTAAGGGAACGAAGAATGAATGAATGAATGAGTAGCTAACTGAATAAGTGAACAACTCACGTGTGGGATACAGTCCCTTTCCAAGCCACACCGGGAGGGTTTGCACGGTCTCTGCCGGCAGTCTCACCAGAAACCCAGCTTCCCGAAGTCCCTCCGGGTCCAAGCCTCACCCTCCCTGCACACCTGCACACGGAGCTTGCACTTGACTGCAAAAGCCCGGAGCATCCACAGCAGATGGAGGCCCTGGTGTCCACCCGACCCCAGTTTCTCGGCCCACCAGCCGGCCCAGCTCCCAGCCCCGAGAGCCTCCCGTTCTCCCAACAACGTGTGATGGGAGCGCAGAGGGTGCCCTTTGGGAGGCTTTTTAAAACAAATTTTTGTTTAACCTCCTTTGTGACCCATAGCGTAAATAAGTTCCTGAAATATACTCGATTTCTGTTTATTTAAAGAAAGTTTGCTTATGTGGTGCTTGCTTGAGCAGAACCACTGTTACCATTCACTTCACTGTGAGCTTTAAGCAGACGCAATTTGCCTGGCATCTTTAATTAGCCAGATTACTTTTTCTCACTTTTTTTTTCCTTTTTCCTTTTTTTTTTTTTTTAAGATTTTATTTATTTATTTGACGGAGAGAGAGAGAGAGAGCAAGAGAGGGAACACAAGCAGGGGGAATGGGAGAGGGAGAAGCAGGCTGTCTGCTGAGCAAGGAGCCCGGTGCAGGGCTTGGTCCTGGGCCCTGGGCCCTTCGGTCCTGAGCCGAAGGCAGCTGCTTAACCGACTGAGCCACCCAGGCACCCCTCCTTTTTCCTTTTTCTGTTTTTAGGGGCGAGTGCAGGGCAAGCAGCAAATACCAGCTTGAGGGTCTATGAACCCATGGTGCTGGTTGTTAAACATCCAGAACAGCCTCGTGCAGTGTGGGAGCCCTGGAGCACAGGTGGCTGAGAAGCCCTTGAAATGTGGCTTGTCTGAATCCAGAACCACTGTAAGTATACCAGATCTTGAAGAGTTAGTGCAAAGAAAAAAGTAAAGGTAAAATATTTCATTCATACATGTGCATATCCATGACATGCTGAAATAATATTTAGGGTATTTTCTGTTAAATCAAATATGTTAGTGGAATTAATTTGCCTGTTTCTTGCGACTTTTTAAATGTGTCTACTAGAACATTTAAAATAACATGTGTGGCTTGTGTTACATTTCTGCTGGGCAGTGCTGGGCTGGGCCCCGAGGCCTTGGTCATCACAGGTCCCTCCAGCCTGTGCCAGGGCGGGCCTGGCTGTCTGGGCGGCAGCTCCTTCCACCGGGTCCTGGCGGCCGCCGCCTTCACACAGCCAGACTGCTGGAGAGGAAGACGAAAACAGTTTGCTGATGAGATCCTCTCCTCTGCCCCACCGGTCTCCTTTTTCATTTGGGTTTGCTGCCCTGCCTCCTGCTGCCGGCCATGAAGCACATTGCAGACCAACGGCTTCCCCCTACTGCATTTGCAAGGGCTGCGAATTATCTCATTATTTTTGTCTAGCTCTCCTACTGACGCCAGCTTGCACTGGCATTCGAGAGGTGTCAGGGAAGTCGGGGGGCTGCTGAGGCCCGGGATGGTGTTTGTGGGAGGCTAGACATCTGGGCTGCCGGGAAACTTGTGCACCAAGTCTGATTTCTTCCCGTTTCAGCTTCCATCCAGCTGTCTGGCACTGGGGACTGCTGTCTCTCATTGAGTGGAGAGTATGTGGGAAAAGCCGTGTTTACACAACTGCAGACCTCGGGGGTGAAAGCAGTCAGGGCATGTTCTTGGAGACTCCAGTAGCTCGCCAGCTTGGACAAACTGGTGCTTTTAGATGGTCAGGCAGGAATTAATTGCCGAAGAGAACGTAGCAGAGTAGCGCCTGCCAAAACTAGCCTCTGAAGGTCTTTGGGGCAACGTTGAGATGTGCCCGGGCTTTTCATGGGATGGAGTTCCCATTTGCAGACATCATCTTCATCTATGACCTTAGGCGGAATCTGGTTCCCAGACCAGTAGGACTGGCATCTCCTGGGAGCTTATAAGAAATGTAGACTCTCCATTCCCTGTATCAGTCAGTGTCCTCCAGAGAAACAGAACGGTTATATACATATGCAGGATGTCTGCACCTTATACACACCAGCCATCTCTACAGTATGTACACATACAGCTACGTGTACATCTCTCTGTCTCATTCATAGATGTTTATACCAATGACACGTTAACTAACACCAGGTAGGATATTTTCTGTTAAATAAAATATAGTATTAAAATTAGCTTACCTGTTTCCTACATATTTTTAAAATTATAAATTAAAATAAAAATATGTTATTAAAGTTTGAATATGTTACAGATAGAAATAGATACAGATATGACACAGAGAGAGAGAGAAATATTTTAAGGAACTGACTCCTCTAATAGTGAGGGCTGGCAAGTCCCAAGTCCGCAGGGCAGGTTGTTAGGCAGCAGACCCAGGAAAGAATGGACGTTGCAGCTCCTCTGGAGGCAGAATGCCTTCCTCCCCAGGGAACATCATCAGTCTTATCTCTCAAGGCTTCTACGGACTGTATGAGGCCCACCCACATCTAGAGGATAATCTACTTTACTCAAAGTCCACTGATGGCAATGTAAATCCCACCCAACAAATACCTCCACAGTGACATGTGCACTGGTGTTTCACCAAAGAACTGGGTACCGTGGCCTAGCCAAGGTGACACACCAAATTAAATCACGCCCTACCACCCCCAACCCTAAGGAATCAGCATCTGCCTTTGAATAAGAGCCCTGGGGCGAGGTAAGCACATGAAAGGCTTAGAGTTTATCCTGGACATCCCTGAGGGTCTCCTCTCTATGCTTCTATACATGGAACCCCAATCCCAGACGTCCCCTGCCCCCATCACCTCCACACCATGCCCCAGACTTGGAACCGACATTACGGGGAGGAACGCTCAATCCACCATTGTGATTAGACCTGAGAGCAAACCAAAGGCCCAGGAATGGTAGCCCCTCTTTGCGAGCTCTCCAAAACTCCCTGGGCAGAGAGGGCAAGGGCGGGGGCCACGTCTGTTTCATTTTCTTCTCTATCCCCAGCCCCTGGGGCATCATGCCTGGCACATGATAAGAATCGAATAAACAGTATTAAATAAATCCATTATGTAAGCCTCGGTTTCCCATCTATAAGTAGATCATGTATGAGAAACACGTAGAAGTCGGGGACCCTGAGCTGGGCGCATAGTAGGTCCTCAGGAAGTCAGAGCTGAGGGTGTTCAGTGCACGCTTGCTGAGTGAGCAAACGAGGTCCCGTCAGCATGCCAACACTCGGGGGACAGCAAAGATCCGGTGCCCTGAGCTGACAGAATAGAGCCCTGACAGGGTGCCTTCTCGTGGGGTTGGTGAGATGTGCGGGGTTCCTGGCCTCTCACAAGGGGCATTATGTCCCGGGAACCTACAGCGGTGCTGGGAGCTGTCCTTAGTAGTAGTACTGTGTCACTGCCACTTTGCAGAAGAGGGACCCTTAGGCTCAGGAATATTCAGCACCCCCTGGGAAGCTGATAACAGGATGGAGCCCAGTCTGGGAAAGCTTTTTTCCTAGCTTTGATATCTCCTACATCCGTGTTTCTCTTTGAAAGAAGAGAGACAGAGGGAGAGAGAATGTCCACACGTGTGCCTGGCTGTCTGCCGGCGAGAATACACTTGTGCGCCCATGTGTGGGTCTGGGTGCGGGCACACAAGAGCAAATAAGGGGACTGGAGGGTGGGGAACGATTTCGTCTAATCCTGAAAGGACCAGCAGAACTCTTGGGTGTCCCTCGAAGTCAAGCTTCTTTCCAGGTCACCCAAGTTTACACTTGGGTAATAACACACGCGTAATTAACTGAACAAATATAATGAATCTATCTGCAGTGACACGATAGTTGGTGCCGAATCCTATTAAAGCACATTTAATTAAAAATGCATTAAACCTTCAAGCTTTGGAACACACCCGCCCCGCACTTCTTCAAAGCCTCCCCTCCATTAAAGCCTTCCCCACTATTAACTGTGAGTCAGCCTGTGACCCTATGGGCATGACCGGGTGAGGTGAAGTGGCTCTTAAATGCCTGGACTGGTATAGCACAGGCACTAATGGATTTAAATCAGGGAGATTAATTCCATTCACTCGGCTCCTCATCTCAGAAACAACTGTCACGCTGAGCCTAATTACTGGAGATGCTTGACGGCACCGGGTGCGCGGCCTCCTGAAGTTGGGTGGTGGCCAGCCGTCAATTCTTTGGGCTTCTGCGCAGTGGGGATATAAGGATGCTTAAAATCCACAGGCAACCCAACAATGGTAATGTTTACCATTAGCTTCCGTCTTCTCGGCTAGCCGGGGTTCTCCATGCGCAGGAGGCCGCAAGGTGCGGTGGGGGGCTGTCTGGGCTGGGATGGCAGTTCCTCCCCTCTGTGTGCCATCCTCCGCCAGCCATGGGGGCATTGCACAAGCTATTACCCTCTTGCGGTGTCTTTCTCCTTCCTCTTTGCCTGGTCTGCTTCTACCCACGCTCCAAATACTGCCTGAATGAATGGGTAAGTAAAGGAAGAGAGGAGTGACCAGGAGCTTCCAAGAGGGAACGCAAACCTTACACTTGGGCAGTATCCGCTCATTTGCAAAGGGTTTGTAAAGTCTAGAACGTCCCTCCTTGGCTCGACACCATCTTTTCTCCAGGGCAGGCATTACTTTCAACCCCTCTTTCCAAAGCAGGGTTCTAAGACACAGAAAGGGAACATGAAATTGCTCCACATCATGGAGAGGTAAGGGGCAGAAAGCCAAGATTTTGAACCTCCAGTCTCTTGCTCCGGTTTCAGGCTGCGTCTGAGTAATCTCCAGGCACATTGCTTAATCAGCCACTGATTCATTAAAATCTGGCAGAAGGAGCTTCCTGCTGAGGCAGAGTGGGAGAAAGCCCGTCTCTGAAGAGTGCCTTTGGCGGGGGTGGGGAGGAGAAGGGGATAGGAGGCATGACCTGACTGGGTCCGTAGAGGGCCAGGGCTGTGACTCCTGGCACAAATACATGCTCTGCAGGCTGACTTCACAGGGCTGCGACCTGTGCAAAGTTAGAAGGGCCCCAGATTTAATGCTCTACTAGCATCTTGAGATTCTTAGTCATTTTTGAACAAGGGCGCCATCACTTTTATTTTGCACTGGGCTTGCCAATTATGTAGCCAGCCCTGGTGGTGAGGGTAGGTTTGGGGTGTGAGTCCTGCCCAGCTTCCATGAAGATGCCCCCACAGTCTCCCCACTCTTCCCTGACTCTTCAAATGACTTACCAAGAAGACTTTTCCTTGAGTGTGTCTTCATTTCCATCTTCCCTCGCAAAGCTGTTTACTGCGATGGTAAGGCGCCCAGCACCCAGCAGATGCTTAGTAACAGAGGCAAGGGGGTCGCAGTAGCTGTGTCAGAAGCCCAGTGCACCCACTGAGTTCTTGCAGACTGCCGAAGCCTTCTGAATTATCAGTCTTTGTTAGCTCTGTGGCAAATGCATGATCCAGGAAAGCATTTCCAGAGCTTAGCTCCTCAGAGCGTTTCTCTGGCTAACTGCAGTGTTCTGTGGTCACATTCGTTTTGGAAACGCTGCTCACCTATCCTCACTAAGAATCATAGGACACGCTAGCACATTCAAGACTCTGAGGAGTCCAGCAGTAAAGACACATTTTTACTTTGCTGATTCCAGCCTTCCTCACACTTAAGTCACTATGGATGCATTTTTTTCCCGATCCACTTATTCACATCCCACAGAAGACTTAGAAGGCAGTTATCTGGTGCTAAGAGTAGAGATGAAGATGTGCGTAGAGGAGCAGAGAAGTAACAGCAAGGAGGGAAGACAAACGTAAGGGAGGAACACTGTAACGGATAAGTCTGTGTCAGCAACTACTAACAAAACTGGGCCAAAACTTTGTTGCCTTGGCCTTGTTTCTTTCTCTTACCCTGGTTATGCTAGAAATTGCAACAAGCACAGGGATTGTCTTAGCCCGCCTGGGTTATTGCAGCAGCAGAGGACACGACTCTGTCTGAAGGATGAGTTTCCCAGGGGACAGGAGAGCAGGGACTTTAAGGGAGCTGGGGATTTAAGGAATGCTCATAAACTAATGAGATCACTTTGAACAAAGTAATCAAAGCATCAAATGATATAAACACCACGTTAGGGCATAATGTGAATCATACTTGTGGTTAGACATGCACAGATCAGCTGCAAAGAGCAACCTGATCCCAGAACCTCTGCTTGGATGACTGGTGTGAAACAGGAACAGAAAAATGGAAGGAAGCCAGCCGACACAGAAACTCTAGAAACTGCACCCTGACAAGGAATGCTGTGGACAACCCCAAGTTACACGTCTTCATGGAGGAAGGACATCCTAGTGGTCTTGGAACAGAAGAGAGAGGACTTTCTAGAAGGGCACACTGAGGGCTGGGGAGTTTGGAGGGACTTGCCTTGTTAGTAAAGGACAAAATCAGGTCTCAGGTCCAAGTGTGTAAATCTAATTTCGAATCTTTGCGCCAAGTGCTGCCGGTGTCAATCCCCTCAGCCCTCAGCATTGGCTTGGCTTCTCCCTCAAGTACTGGTGCCCTTCCCTTCCCTAAGGGTTCTCTGGCTACAGAATCATGTTGCTCTGCTTCCCGGGCAGGCAGAAGTCAACCCCAAACAATGAGCTGGGGAATTGGTGTAAATATCACACCTCCTGTGTTGCTCATGGAGAGGGGGCAGCTCTGAGTCACATTTGACCCAGTCTCACAGAGGTCAGCTGTGAGGATGTGCTCGGGTGCCCAGTCATCCGCTCATCAACGCGAGCTCTACTGGATTCTGTCCCTTCCCGGCTTGCTCCTCTGCTCCTCCAATCGTGTCTCCTCGGATCCTCTCCCCAATAAGCTACTTGAACTCAGATCCCTGTCTCAGAATAGGCTTCTGGGAGAGTCTAACTGTAAATGACTTTCTTTTTATTATACTAAAGTGACTTAAGGAGTCTCTGGCCTTGAGACTCTTGCTCCTATGAGAAGGACACTACAGAGATGACATCTCCAGTATATGGCTCCTTTGAACAGATTACAGATGATCTTTCCATTTTTGTCCAGTGGTTACAATAGCTGACAGGAGATGCTAAACTGCCATTCTCTTCTTCAACACATGATGTCAGGCAATGGGCATGCAGACTGCGTCAGGACCTTCAAGGCTAGTAGGAGAATGGCAGTATGTATTCACTCATATATTCATACATTTTTCTCATGTAACAAATCTCTACTGGGGGCCTATTTTGTACGCAGCACTGCTGGGAATACAGAAGAGGGGAAAAAAGATATAATTTCTAACCTCAGCTTACCATCCAGCAAAACAGGAACTCTTGAAACAGATAGTATAGTACTTGGACAAACACCATGTGGGGAAAAAAAAAAAAAAAAAGCCTGTTGTATCCATGATTTAAAGGATCAGGGATGACAACTGGTGTTAAAATTACAATCACAATACCATGACCAAGATGCTTATCTTGTTAACTGCTTGAGGCTGAGAATATAAACACAGAGTATGGCTGAAATTCCTATGAAATTTCACTGATTTGAGGGAAATGGGAACTTTTGTCAAAGTATGAATCTTATACAAAGATGCAAAACGTCCCATTTGTCAACAATCGAGGCTGCATCTTGCAATCAGTCAAACAGGAGTGCAAATCACCAAGTAATTCTGAGATACCAAGCACAGTGTAGAGGTGCTCTGCACATCTTCTTTAACCAGTTGATTGGGAATAGCTCCATTTTACAGAGAAAGACTGAGATGACCCAAATCATTTCCCTCTCCTGGTAATCCCTTCCACTCAAAGGTTGGCTTGCTTCTAACAAATAAAATAAGGCAAAAGTGGAAGGATTGGTCAGTACATTGAATCTGTCATCAAAAACCTCCCAATAAAGAAAAGGCCAGGATTAGATGGCTTTACTTGTGAATTCTACCAAACATTTAAAGAAGAATTAATACCAATCCTCCTCAAACTCTCCAAAAAATTGAAGGGGAGGGAACACTTTCAAAGTCTTTCTATAAAGCCAGCATTGTCCCAATACCAATGACAGACAAAGACACTACAAGAAAAGAAAACTACACTGATGCAAAAATCCTCAACAAAATACTAGCAAAAATTCAATAACATGTTAAAAGGATTGCACATCCTGACCAAATGGGATTTATTCCTGGAATGCAAGGATGGTTCAACACACACAAAAAATATATCAATCAATGTAATACATCATATTAACAGAATCATGAGGAAAAAACCCCACAGGATCATGTCAATTGATGTAAAAAAATCATTTAATAAAAGTCCATACTCTTTCATGAAAAAAAAAAAAAAAGCATTCCACAAGCTAGGAGTAAAATTATCTCAACATAATAAAGACCATAGATTAAAAACCCACAGGCAACGTGACACTTAATAGTGAAAGACTAAAAACTTTTCCTCTAAGATCAGGTTCTAGACATGGATGCTGACTTTCACCACTTCTATTCAACATAGTACAGGAAGAACTAGCCAGAACAATCAGGTAAAAAAAAAAAGGAAAAGAGAAAAGAAAGAAAAGATATTCAAATTGGAAAGGGAAAAGAAAAATTGTCTCTCTCTCTTTACAGATGGCATGGTCTAATACACAGAAAACCCTAAAGACTACACACACACACACACACACACACACACATAAACAAAACCTATTAAAGCTAATATGTGAATTCAGCAAAGTTGCAGAATACATAATCAACACACAGAAACCAGTTGTGTTCATATACACTAACAATTAATGATCCAAAAGAAATTAAGAAAACAATTCCATTCACTATAGCATCAAAATGAATAAAATACTTAGGGATAAACTTAACCGAAGAAGTGAAAGACTGGTACATTGAAAACATTGCTGAAAGAAATTAAAGATGACACAAATAAATGGAAAGACATTCCATGTTCATGAGTTGGAAGAGTTAATATCGTTAAGATGTCAATACTACCCAGAGTGACCCACAGATTCTATGAAATCTTTATCAAAATCCCGATGACTTTTTTTGCAGAAATAGAAAAGCCCATCCTGGGACGCCTGGGTGGCTCAGTCGGTTAAGCGTCTTCCTTCAGCTCAGGTCATGATCCCAGGGTCCTGGGATCGAGTCCCGCATCGGGCTCCCTGCTCCGCGGGGAGCCTGCTTCTCCCTCTGCCTCTGCCTCTCTCTCTCTCTATCTCTCATGAATAAATAAATAAAATCTTAAAAAAAAAAAAAGAAAGAAAAGCCCATCCTAAAATTCATATGGAATGTCAAGAAAACCTAAATAGCCTCAACACTCTTGAAAAAAAGGAAGAACAGATTGAAAGTTACACTTCCTGACTTCAAAACGTATTACAAAACTACAATAATGAAAAGTGTGGTATGGGCATAAAGCAAACATATAGAATAGCCAGCCCAGAAACAAACCTTGCTTATTTGGCTAAATGGTTTTGACAAGGATGCCAACACCATTCAATGGGGAAAGGACAGTCGTTTCAATGAATGGTGCTGGGGAAACTGGATATCCACATGCAAAAGAATGAATTTGGGGGTGCCTGAGTGGCTCAGTCGGTTGGGTGTCCGCCTTCGGCTTAGGTCATGATCCTGGAGTCCCGGGATCGAGTCCCGCATCGGGCTCCCTGCTCAGTGGGGAGTCTGCTTCTCCCTCTGCCCCTCACCCCGCTCATGCTCGCTCTCTCAATCTCTTCTAAATAAATAAATAAACAAAATCTTAAAAAAAAAAAAAAAAAAAAATTTGTACCCTTCCCTTAAACCATAACAAAAATTAACAAAAAATGAAAAAAAGACCTGCACATAAGACCCAAAACTATAAAACTCCTAGAAGAAAACATAGAGGAAAAGCTTCATGCCATTGTGTTTGGGTATGATTTTTTGGAAATGACACCCAAAGCACAAGTGACAAAAGTAAAAATAGATAAATTGGACTACATCAAATGAAATTAAAAACTTCTGTGCCTCAAAGGACACAATCAGCAAAGTAAAATGAGATAAAATATTTGCAAGTCATATATCTGATCAAGTGTTAATATCCACAATATATAAAGAATTCCTACTATTCAACAACAAAAGACAAGCTACTCAATAAAAAAATGGGCAAAAGACTTGACTAGACATTTCTCTAAAGATGATAAATAAATGGCCAATAAACACAGGAAAAGATGCTCAACGTCACTAATCATTAGGGAAATGCAAATAAAAACCTTAATGAGATACCACTTTACACCCTTTCGGATGGCAGCTACGTTCTTTTTTAAAAAAAGGAAAATGACAAGTGTTGGCAAGAATGTGGAGGAATTGCAACCCTTGTGCTCTGTTGATGGGAATGTCAAATGGTGCAACTGCTGCGGGAAACAGTATGACAGTTCCTCAAAAAATTAAAAATAGAATTACCATATGATCCAGCAATTCCCTGTATGGGTATATGCCCCCAAAAATTGAAGGTAGGTACTGAAAGAGATATTTGCATACCCATATTTATAGTGGCACTATTCACAACAGCCAAAAGATGGAAGCAACCCAAGTGTCCATCAATGCATGAATGGATAAACAAGATATGGAATCTGATTCAATCTAAAAAGGAAGGAAATCTGACACATGCTACAACACAGATGAATCTTGAGGACGTAATGGTGAGTGAAATAAGGCTTTCATGAAAAGGCAAATACTATATGATTCCACTTGTATGAAGCAGCCAGAGTAGTGAAATTCAAAAACAAAAAGTAGAATGGTGGTTGCCAGGGGCTGGGAGAGGTGGGGTTGGGGCATTGTTTAATGGGTATAGTTTTAGTTTGGCAAGATGAAGAGTTCTGGAGATGGGTTGCACAACAGTGTGGATGTACTTAATACTAAACTATACTCTTAAAAATGGTTGAGATGGCAAATTTTATGTTATGTGTATTTTACCACAATTAAAAATGTAAAAAAAAATTAAATAAAAAAAGAATATTAATACAGGAACAGCTATTTTATGAATGCATAGCTTTTATTTTTTAATTTTTTTAAAGATTTTATTTTTTTGAGAGATAGCATGAGCAGGGGGAGGAGGAGGGGGAGGAGGAGCAGAGGAGGAGCAGAGAAGGGGGAGGAGGAAGGGGAGAGGGAGAAGCAGACTCCCCGCTGAGCAGGGAGCCCAATGCGGGACTCAATCCCAGGACCCTGAGATCAAGACCTGAGCCGAAGGCAGAAGCTTAACAGACTGAGCCATCCAGGTGCCCATGAATGCATAGGTTTTAAATGAAGTTCCCACGTATGGATTTCTATAACCTTTACAACATTCCAGTGAAATTTCAATTATCATGCCTATTTTAAAGATTTTTTTTTTAAGATTTTTATTTATTTATTCATGAGAGAGAGAGAGAGGCAGAGGGAGAAGCAGACTTCCCTCAGAGTGGGGAGCCCGATACGGGACTCGATCCCAGGACTCCGGGATCATGACCTGAGCGGAAGGCAGACGCTTAACCATCTGAGCCACCCAGGCGCCCAAGATCTTTTTTTCCTCTTTAAATAAACGAATGAATGAATCTGCTGAGGCTCAGAAAAATAGATCCATTTTTTAAATTTTTTTTCAATGAATGAATGAATTTTCTGAGGCTCAGGTGAGTCTAATCATTCAGCCAAAGTGTCTCTATTTGGATCTACTCCTCTGGCTCCAAGCAGTAGTTCTTGTCACTGTTTCCCATTTTACAGATGGAAAAACTGGTGAAAAAGTGAAAAGACTATCTCCAGGTCATGCAGCTGAAAGGTGACAGAGACAGGATTTAAACCCAGTGTTCTCTGGCTCCGGAGGCATTGCTCTTTATATAACACCCAGGAAAAAGCACCTGGTGAAACAGAAGGTCCTCCCCCATGGTCTTGCCTTGTTGATTTCTGTCCTGAGAGTCAGACTCCATGTTTTGAAGCGTATCTACTCAGGAAGTTTCCAGAAGCCAGCAGAGCTATTCACCAGAGCAAAAACCCTTCAGCTCTGCCCAGCACCAATTGGTAATAGTCCGTACGTGTGCCCTCTGACTTTGGACTGTCTGTCTTTCTTTCTTCTTTGCATTCAATCATAGCTATCTAAAATTATTTACTTCTTTCCGTTTGTTGTCTGCACCCCCACCTGAAATGAAAGTTCTGTGAAGGCAGGAACTTTGTTGTGTTCATCATTGCATTCCCCAATACCCAAAACAGTCTCTGACATGGAGATATACAATAAATCTTTCCTTCCTCCTTCCTTCCTTCCTTTCTTTCTTTTTCCTTCTCTTTCTTTCCTTTCTTTCTTTCTTTTTCTTTCTTTCTTTCTCTCTCTTTCTTTCTATCTTTCCTTTCTTTTCTTTCTCTTTCTCTCTTTCTCTCTCTCTCTCTTTCTTTCTTTCTTGACTAGATAAATAAATGATGAATCTGTGTGAAATTTCATGCAAGACTAAAAGATTTCCTTAGAGAAAAACTGTCCTTCTGGCTTCATCTGTGGCATGGAATGTCTCAATACTGCCAATTCCTCTGGCTGACTGGGCAAACCTCTGCTCTGTCCTCAAAAGAGCCATGTGAAACCGGGCAAGCCCCTTCACCTCTCAGGCTCCCCAGTTTGCTCACCGGGACAATGAGGAAGAAAGAAGGGGTCATGTCAGAAACTCCTTCTGTCTCTAAGAACAGTGATCAGGATCAGGATCAGTATGGAGAGTTGGTGGCATCAAAGGTTAGATCCTGGGGGGCGGGGAGAGGACTGGGTGGGCCAACCTGTCTGACCTGCTGAGCTGGAGTTTCCACCTCTGATTTACTAGGCAGCTTTTTCAAATTTTCTTTAGCCAGACAGCCTAGGCTCCACCCCAAACCAATGCATACAAAGGATCACAATCAGGGTGCAAGCATTCTTTAATTTATTTTTCATTCAACAAATACTTATTTACGGCCTGCCTATTTTGAGCCAAGCACTGGGAATAGTTTAGTGAATTAAAAAACATCCCTATTGTTTCCCTTTCAGAGCTCACAGTTCTCTAAGTGGGGCTCCTGGACCAGAGGCATTCACATTACCTGAGAACTTGTTAGAAATGCAAATTCACAAGCCCCACCTCCACCTCAGAGCTACTTAATCAGGAACTCTTCAGATTGTCCAGCGATTTGCATTTTAAAAGCCTTCCAGATGATTCTGAAGCATGCTCTACTAGCCTAGTGCGGAATCCAGGCTTTAGGTACCTCATTAAAAGTCAAAACAAAAAAAATTAATTCATTAAAACTATGATCAAGACTGACAAGTCCAAGGTACTGAAAAAGTGTGTATCAAACAGGGAAGGTGACCGGCTCTGGAGTTTGCCGGTAGGTGCTTCTTAGAAAATGAGAGTCATTAGAAATAAACATGCAGATCTGTATGTACTGACCCCAAACAACAGCCAGGATATATGTTCAACAAAGACAAAAAAGCAAGGTGGAGAAGAAAGTATATACTATGTTACTATTTGTGCGTGTTCAGTGGATGTGTGTTTAAAGTTAGGTTTGCCTTTCTACAACCTATCTCTAGGATACACAAGAAATGTTTAGGAAAGAGACATGGGAGTAAGAAGTAGAAGGGAAACTGACTTTTGCTTATTTATCATTTAATACATAGTTGATTTATTTCAGGACAGTAATACAGCTAGTTGAGTTAGTGCCTGCCTATCTGCACGTGGCAAGGTGACAAAGCAGACAACTTTAAGGGTGGGCAGTCTTTTCTTTCCTTTTTTTTTAATTGCAGTACACTTGACATACGATATTATATTAGTTTCGGGTGTACAACGTAGTGATTCGACAATTCTGTATATTATGCAATGCTCACCAAGGTAAGTGTGGTCACCATCTGTCACCATACAAAGTTATTTCAATATTATTGACTATGGAACTTTGTACCTCTTAATGCCCCTTGCCTATTTCTGATGGCCAGCCCCCCTTGTTCCTTCCTACAGTTGGCAGTCTTTGGCATCCAGTCTTCTCCAAACCCCTGTCCTGGAGGGGCTTCCAATCTGGTGGGTAAGACGAGGCGAGGAGGAGGCGAACAGACAGTTATAGGGAGACAGGGTGAGCAGGGCAGAGCGGAATGAGCCAGAGCAGAGTGGAATCCTCAGAATGAGGCCCTGGTGACCTGGGAGGAGAGGGTGTTGGATGACAGTTTTGCAGAAAGAGTGGAGCATCATCTTAAAGGCCGAGGAGGTATTCAGGTAGGGGATCAGGCTGTTTCAGAAGTTGCAGGTGTTTTCATGGCGGGGTGGGGGGGGCACCAGCAGGGGGACAGGGAGACCAACTGTCCCACTCTGCTAGGACTAAAGGTATTCCCCAGGATTAGGGACATTCAGTGCTACAACTGGGACAGCTGGTCACCCTACAGCAGGAATGTGGCCGGGGGTGAGTCGGGACGGAGAAGCAGTGCATGTGGGTTTGGGCAAAGATTGTCTCAGGGAGGGATTTTGACCAATGAGCTGGCCTGGCTGAGTCAGGTGGCCTGATACAGTCACAGCCTTTATCGCCCTGTGACTCCACACTACCATCTTCAAAAGGAAACATCCAGAATACCTAAGACTTGAATATATACCCTCAGGTTACTTGCACATGCTACAGACCAGGTTTACACAAGACAGAATCTTTAACCATTGGAGCGGATTCATTTTTCAACTGCAGATGGCAGTTTGGTGTGCAAATTTGGCATAGTTGGCACTAATGGTCCTGGAACCCTCTCTCCCGCTGTAATGGCCAGTATTCAGAGAGCCTGAGATAAAATCGCAGTTGTGACCAGAGCGATATGGGAATCAGCCCAGGCACTGGATGCGTCAGAGGACTGTGAGATAGGAGACCTTTCCCCCATGGCCTCTGGCTTCAACTGGGTGTAGCTGAGAACAGGTGATTAAAGCTATTGCCTGTCCCATAGCTTTTTGATGACCTAAGTGGAAAGGGTGGGTGACCTAATTCCGCATGCCAGGGGCTCTAACCCAGCCTCAGGATAGCCCACTGATTGGTCCCCAGTGACCGAGTCTGCATTGGGGTCCTCTGTGCCCAACTTGGCAGAGTGCTCGGCCATGGAGATCTGGGGAGTTGTCTGTTGGGGCCTCCCCAAGCCAATGATGAAGATCCCCATAGGGAAGTATGCCCTGGCTGTAATTCGCTTTTGAAGGCAGTTTCCAGCCTAATGTGCCTCACTGTAAATTGGAGTCTGTGTCCATTTCTGCAGCCTCTGGGGCAAGCCCTGGATCTAGAGGCTGAGATTTGTCTGGCCTACATCGGACTTTAGGGCTGAAAAGCCCCTGGAGGTTATTTCATTACATCTTATTTTGCAGATAGGTAAAGAGAGCTCAGAGGCAGGAAGACACCTGCCCAAGGTCACTGCTATGTGTTGAACTGTGTCCCCGTCAAAAAAAAAATATGTTGAAATCCTAACCCCCAGGGACCTCAGAATGTGACCTTATGTGACGAGAAGGTCTTTACAGAAGTAATCAAGTTAAAATGAGGGCATTAAGGTGGTCTCTAACCCAAATATGCCTGGCCTCTTTACACAAAGGGGAAATGTAAGCACAGACATGCACACAGGGAGGACGTCATGTGAAGATGGAAGTAGAGATCAAGGTGATGCTTCTAGGAGCCAAAGAATGCCAAAGTTGCCAGAACACCACCTGCAGCCAGGAGAGACGCATGGACCAGACCCTCCCTCACAGCCGAAGAAGGAACCAACCCTGCCAACAACCGGACCTTGGACTTCTGGCCTCCAGACTGTGAGGCAGTACATTTCTGTTGTTTAAGCCACCTAGTCTGTGGTCCTTTTTGTGAGGACAATAGCCGTATGGGGTTAGGGCCCACCCTAATGTCTTCATTTTAATTTGATTTCCCTGTGAAAAACTCCCATCTCTAAATAAGGTCACATTCTGAGGTTTTAGGGGTGAGGGCCTCAACATACAGATTTGGCAAAGGGATGCAATTCAACCTGTGACAGTCAGCCAGCAAACTGGTAGCATGGAGAAGACAAGAACCCAGCCCACACCTGACTTCCCAAGATGCCCCTCCCCCCACCTGCACTTGCGGGCCCTCTCCCTGAGGAGAAGGGTTCCATTGGCCTGAGTTTCTCTCTAGACCTGGTTAAAGGTGTGACCTGGCGACTCCTTTCCATCTATATAAACAGCATCTCATTTCCTCTCTATCTGGATAGAGAGGCCCGGTGGGCAGCTCTCAGGGCGATCACCCAACACCCCGCCCCACCCCCACCTTCTGCCCCAAATTCCTGGCAGGACACAGGAAGTCCCAACTAGTCCCCAGCTCCCTTCAAAGCATTTTTCTCCTACCTTT
Organism: Neomonachus schauinslandi; assembly: GCF_002201575.2. Taxonomy (NCBI): domain Eukaryota; kingdom Metazoa; phylum Chordata; class Mammalia; order Carnivora; family Phocidae; genus Neomonachus; species Neomonachus schauinslandi. The sequence continues at coordinate 88,297,080 of NC_058409.1, read as the reverse complement.
GATTTTTATTGGTTTGTGTCTTAAATGCTTTGTCTGCAATTACACAGTTTGCTGCATGTCTTATTTCATAATGACCTAATATGAAGTACATGTACCAGCAAAGGGAAGCACATAGCTAAATGAACATTTAATAATTAGTATTCATTAAGACAATTATTTTAATAAATTAGACTCAGTTAAGTATAACCATTTTGCCCTGATTTCAAAACAAAACAAAACAAAACAAACACCTGCTTACTTCAACATTGCAGCAAGAGAAGAGAAGGGAGTAAAAGTGAGGATTCCAAGACTAGGACCGAAACAGGAAGGGCTTGGAGAGCAGAGCAGATGCAGATATGTTGGTAGGACTTTGGGAAGTCTAGCTTATCGTGTGTTTTATATCAGTAATGAGAAAAAAACCTATAAAGGGCTCACTGAATGTCAAGTCCTTTGCGTGCATTATCTAAGTTAACATCACAGCAAACCAAGGAGGCAGGACCTTTTACTATTATTGTCATTTTACAGAGGAGGAAACTGAGGTTTGTCCAAGCTCACACAGCTGGTAAGTCAGTAATGGAGCCGGAGGTGGGACCTAAGCAGCCTCCCTCCAGAACCTGCCCTTGAAGTCCCGCACATCACAGGTGTCGGAAAATGGGAATAAGTACGCTCCCTCGGGAGGTAGGAGATGGGCAGGCAGGCATGCAAAGTGTGGAGCTTGTCTAAGGTCAAGTGTAAGGTGGTGATTAAGCCTCTAAGCTCCCGAGGAAAACTACTGGGGCTTGAATCCCAGCATCATCACTAATCAATGGGGCCTCGGTTTCCCAGTTTGCAAAATGCAATGAAAACAGTACCATCCTCATAGCATTGCTCAGAAGCGAGTGCAACTGCTGGGTCATGGAGGAAGGTCTCGGGGAGCTACCAAATCAGTACACTCGACTAGCCCTTGCTGCCACAGCCAATGATAGTACCACACAGAGGTTTGGCCCGAAGTCCATCCACGGCAACCACGGAGACCTGTGGCGTTTGTCAGCTCTGATGTGTAATCTGGGCAGTTGCATTCTCCTGCTCTGCCCCCCAGATGTAGAAAGGAGCAAACTCTAAAAATTTCCCAAGAGACGGTTAAGTCCCAGAGCCCCTACCACGAGAGGGAGCATCAGTCAAGGTCCCTGGTCTGGTTCCTTCCTGACCACGGTGCATGTGATATGTCACAAAATGATCAGAATCATGGCTCTTTCCAACCACCAAAAGTGACCCAGTCTTCATGATCCAACCCCTGGGCCTCAGTTGAGTTCCCACACATACTGGGGCACAGGCAGGGTCAGCTTCATGGCATGTGCCCTGAGCATTAGCATAGACCCCCATGCTTAAAAGGGGCTTGCACTGGATTTAAGATTCTGCTGTCCCTGTCTTGAAATTCTACCAATTTTTGAACCAGGACCCTACATTTTCATCTTGCACTGGGCCCTGAAAATTATGTAGTCAATACTCTGTTCAGGTTTAGCTGCTGTAACAAAGAGATCCAGAAATACAGTAACTTAAATAAGACTGAAGTTTATTTCTCTCTTACATAACAGCCTGCGGGTAGGCAGTTCAGACCCTAGGATGGCTTTTCTTCAATGTGTGGGTTCTATTTCTTTTTTTTACTTATTAATTTTTAGAGGGAGAGAGGGACAGTGCATGGGATGGGGGCAGAAGGAGAGCAGACTCTGTGCTGAGCATGGAGCCTGACACAGGGCTCGATCTCACGACCCTGAGATCACAACCTGAGCTGAAACCAAGAGTCAGACGCTTAACTGACTGTGCCACCAAGGCGGCCCCAATGGGTGGTTTCTATCTTTGAGTCCAAGGTGACTGTCCATTCTTGCCACCCTTTAGTCAATGGGAAGGAGAAAGAAGCCAGGGCAGCACATACCCAGTCTTAAGAGACAGGGCCTGGACATGGTACCTATCACTTCTAGTCTTATCCCAATGGTCAGAACAAGATCACATGGGTACAGTTAGCCACAAGGGGGGATGGGACATACGCTCATTAGCTACCGGGCTTTGTGCTAAGATAAAACTCTACAGTAACTAGCACATTGGCACACTACCAAATTTTCTTCAGGCTCTGATGTTCTCAGACTGATGTTCTCATGATAACCAGCTCTGCAGTTTCTGGAAGAGCAAGATGCATTCCTGGAGTTCTTAAGGATGAAGGGATTCTGTGTCTACAAAACCTCCTACAATTGTGTACCAAATTGCACATATATTTGTGTTTTCTTTAGGAGAGGGTTTATGGGTTGTCAGTGGGCTCCCTCTCTTCATTCCTCACCCCCCACCAAAGTGTAAGAACAATTAGTATAAGGGCCTCAATGTTGAGGTGTGTTTCAGGCAAAATGTGAGGAATGTACTGAAGCTAAGTCAGAAAAAGGTCGCTTGCAGATATAGGGCAAAAGTATAGCAGGGGGTGGCAAACTATGGCATGTCACCTATTTCTGCAAATAAAATCATACTGGCCAAATATCCATCAATGATGAATGGATAAAGAAGATGTGGTACACACACACACACACACACACACACACACACACACACACACAGGAATATTACTCAGCCATAAAAAAGAATGAAACCTTGGTATTTGCAACAACATGGACAGAGCTAGAGGATCACTCATATGTGGAATTTAAGAAACAAAACAAACAAACAGGAAAAAAAGAAAGAGAGAGAAACCAAGAAACTGACTCTTAACTATAGAGAACAAACGGATGGTTACCAGAGGGGAGGTGGGTGGGGGGATGGGTGACATAGGTGATGGGGATTAAGGAGGGCACTTGTGATGAGCACCAAGTGTCGTATGGAAGTGTTGAACCACTATATTGTACACTTGAAACTAATATAAAATGAATGAATGAATAATGAATGAATGAATGAATGGAAATCACACTGGAGCACAGCCATATCCATTTGTTAACACATTGTCTACGGCTGCCTCCCCCCTACAACTGAAGAACTGAATAGTGACAACATCAGAGGCTACAAAGCCAAGAAAATTAACTACTGGGCCCTTTACAGAAAAGGTTTGCCGACTCCTGAACTACACAGAGCTACATAGGTAGGGCTAACTGCTTCCACTCTTTATTATTATTGCTGCCATTTTACAGAGAAGGAAACCAAGGTTTACCTAAGCTCACACAGCTGGTAAGTAAGTAATGGAGCTGGCGGTGGGACCTAGGCAGCCTCCCTCCAGAACCTGCCCTCTTGACCTCTTGACTTAAAGGCCTTCATATTACAGGTGTTAGAACATGGGAAGAATGTCCCATCTGGAACCTGGCAATGGAAAGGCCTGTGTTCAGAGTTGACGTCCGGTGAGAACTGGAAAGTCCCCAAATGGTGAAGATGTTGGTAATGGCAGCTAATGTTGTATATATACTCTCCCATCCACCCAGAACACAAGAGAGAGAAGCATCGCTGGGCCATGGGAAGTTGTCCCTAGCTTGCAAATGTCCTTTGCTTTGAACCCCAGTTGCCCGGTCTTAAAAATGTGGCTACTAAGTCAGGCCGTGTGGGCCAATAGATGCAAGATGGAGCACGGAGGTTTAGCATGATGACTGTTAGCTCCTGAAGGGAACTCTCTGAAGGCCATCCTGGAGTTTAACTGGAGGTGAGCATATAAAGCCTCAGTGGTCAATGGAAGCTTCTACCATTTTCTTCTTGGCTCTTCTTTTCACCCAGTGGCTTACATCAAGAGTGCTGGATCTCAGCCCAGCTCTCCACCAGCTTACTGTGTCACCTCAGACAACTGTCTTAACCCTACTAGGCCTGTTTTCTCCCTGGTGTCATGGGGTGGGAGAGTCAATTATCAGGTTCCTAACCCTGACATCTCCTTTGATTCCCTCCCTGTGGTCACAGGGGCTGCTTCTTTCTAAACTCTGTCCAAGTTGCCCCCCTCCCATACGTCCTGGTGTCTGGAAAAGGGCCTGGCCGGGCGCAGAGTCAGAGGGCATGTTACTCCGTGGGTCCCGAGGGCCTGTTCCTGTCCATGAACTCGGCAGCGGAGCCAGCCCTCTGACTCACGGGGCTGCACTGCCCAGACATTAAGGGATTTCAAATTAGAGGACGAGGCATGGCTGGTTTAATAGGATGAAAGAATAATGTGGCCTTGTCAGTAGTACAGTAAAACTCAGCTTTCCTAGTGCTCAGGGTGCACTGGCCAATTGGACATCCAAAGTGTCTGAGCACTCAGCATAGTGGCTAAAAACAGAGATATTCTCTCAGACTGATTCCAGCTCATTCCCTCCTGTCTCACTAACTCGCTGTGGGATGTTGCTCTTTACTGATCTTCAGTTCACTCCAGAGTAAAAGGGAGAGAGTAATAGTACCTAGCTAATAGTGTTGCTGCCAGAATTAGATTAAAAAAGAATTAAATGTTGCAAGACAGAGTACTCCAGAAGTTCCCGAACTTTCTCTGTGCACTGTGCCCTGGGCACCTCAGTAATTTTTTCATGGTGCCCTGGGCAAATAGAAATACCTAACCGTTCCATTTTTTTTAAGCAGTGAGTGACAGCAGTTTAATCAGTATCTGTTCTAAGAACCTAGTAGTCGCTTGGGGGAAATGGCCCACAGAAATTCGTTTTTAAGTAGTCACAGCTGTTTCGGAATGGGCTGCGCCTGGGGGGTACCACACAACTTCTCAAAGCTTGGAAAGCAGGGGGGGACGCTGCCTCCCTCACTTCCGGGGCCATGTGCATTTCCATGCTGTACTTGCATTTTATTATAGCAGCTGCTGAAAACCAAAGCTAGGACATCAACACACGGAATCTAGCCCATTCAGATGCCACAACCGGGAACCCTCTGGAGCTATGAGTCTGCATGGCGTCCTACAGATACCAAGCATCGCTATGTTTCCTTTCTTGCATGGAACGCCCATTACATTCCTCTCTCGCTCCCCCCACATGTCCTGCCTGGGACCAGATCTCCCCACTCTCCGTACCCCGGCACTGGCTGTACCCCCCCCCCCCCCCCCCCCCGGGGCTCTTCTGCCCTTCCATCCTGCCCCTCCCACCTGCACTATCTGAAAACCTGCGGGCACCCTCACCAGCCCTGTTCACCTCTCACTCGCTGTTGGAGAGTCACAGGTGGAGATGTCTTCTTGGAAAGGCAACTTGGAAATACCTATCAAAATTGGCCAGGCACATACACTTTGCCCTAGCAATTCTACTTCTGGAATTTGCTATATATTTACTGTGCGTATCTCCCATCAGTGCTCAAAGAAATTTTACAAAGATATTCATCGAAGCACTATTCAATATAGCAGGGAAGAAAGAAAGAAAGAGAAGAAAGAAAGAAAGAGAGAAAGAAAGAAAGAGAAAGAGAAAGGAAGGAAGGAAGGAAGAAAGAAAGAAAAGAAAGGAAGGACGGAAGGAAGAAAGAAAGAAAGAAAAGAAAGAAAGGAAGAAAGAAAGAAAGAAAAAAGAAAGAGAAAGAAAGGAAGGAAGAAAGAAAGAAAGAAAGAAAGAGAAAGAAAGGAAGGAAGGAAGGAAGAAAGAAAGAAAGAAAGAAAGAAAAGAAAGGAAGGATGGAAGGAAGGAAGAAAGGAAGAAAGAAAGAAAAAGAAAGAGGGAAGGATAAAGAAAGAGGGAGGAGGGAGGGAGAAAGAAAGAGGGAAGGAGGGAGGGAGGAAAGAAAGAAAGAGAGGGAGGGAGGAAGGAAGGAAGGAAAAGAAAGAAAGGAAAAGAAACAGCCATTCTGTCCATCAATAGAAGCTTCCCTGGTGGTCTAGTGGTTAGGATTCGGCGATCTCTCTCTGTCCATCAAAAGGGGGCTGCTTATGGACAAGTAATTATCATGTTAATAAAGGAGATCAACACACACGTGATACAGCATGATCCTCAAGCTATGTAATTAAGTAAAACAGTGTATAGTATGCTGTGGGGATAAGTTTACATATGCAAGATCTGAGCTTATATGTGCAAGTAAAATCTGAAAAATGTAGGGGCCTCTGAGTGGGATACTGGAGGGTTGGGAGGAAGACTGATTTTCACTCTAAACTATTTTGGAACTGTTTCAATTTTTCTATTTGCACGTCTTGCTTTTTAAAAGAATAATGCATAAGCATGTTTTGATAAACTCTGTACAGGCATCAACTTCTCGGAGTTTTCTTTAACGGCCCAGGCTAGAATCAGTCCCTCCCTAGTCTGTACCTTACACACCCATTCACGGTAAGTGCCCCACAAGACTTTATCTGGGCTCTTTCCCTCGAATCCCAGGACTCCCCCAAGAGTTCTGTGTCTACCCCGTTCCTACGTGCACAGCACCCAGCCCCAGCCAGAGTGGGTCTCCGTACAAGTCACTGGAATGAACTGAGCTCTTGCGCTCTTACTGGGTGAAGAAAGGAAGCACCGGGAGCACCTTTCCCGCCCTGGAGTTGCTTGCAGCCTTGACCTAGAGGAAAGACTGGCACAAGCGGACAGTTAAACACTCACCCCCAGAAGGAATGCAAAGGTAGTCAAGGTCTTAGATGTGGGAACAGGAAGCAAAGCTCTGGGCCAAACGCAAGAACAGGGATTGAAGATGGGTGCCTGGGTGGCTCAGTTGGTTTAGCGTCTGCCTCCAGCTCAGGTCCTGATCCCAAGGTCCTGGGATGGAGTCCACGGCGGGACTCCGCTGAGCGGGGAGCCTGCTTCTCCCTCTCCTTGCCCCTCCCCTCTCCTCATGCTCTCTCTCTCTAAATTAAAATCTTAAAAAAAAAAAAAAAAGAATAAAGAGTGAAGAGCAGAATCATAGTCACTTGGATGACGAGAACCATCAGCAAATTAGTTAGATCCTCAAGAGGGTCACAGAATGAGCATAGGGGCTTCAAGAGACCTCAGCTCTGTAGTCAAATGTGAAAGCAACAGTAGTAATTAACGCTCGAGCACTAGTCACGTGCCAGGCAGTGCTAAGAATGTACATGCACGTCTCGTTTACTCCCCAGAACTATCCTTGTAAAGTCCATGCTGTTATTATCCTTGCTTTGCAGATCAGGAAGCTGCTTAGGGGTTGGAGAATGGGCGGAGGCTCAGAAACGGTCAGTGGCAGCGCAGGGCAAGGAATAAGGTCTGCTTTGCTTTGAAGCACCTCCTCGCAACCACGCCTGACACAGGGACATGCACAGATGAGCACCTCAACATGGGCAACAGCCTTCTGCAGCATCTTTTCCTGTGGTCCCGGTGCCCAGATGGGAGCTGAGTGCCACAGAGAGAGAGTGGCGTGGTGATGGTGGCCCATCCCACTGCCCCACAGCCAGATCAGCAGGTCAGAGGGACTATCAAACCCATTCACGGTTTCCTATTACACTTAGGATAAAGTCATACCTCAGAACTGAGAGCAACGTCATTCCCTGTTCTTGTACTGATCCCAAATCTTGGTGTACTTTTCTGTCCATTTTTAAGCAAAACTGAGACTAAGCAAAGATAACTTAGCCCTGTCTTCTAGAAAACACCCGCTACTAGAGGTTGAATCTGTGAACCAACTGGAATAGTTTATGTGTGAAGATTAACATTAACTGTTAATCTTCAAGACTCACTTTCAGACCCTGTCTTCACACATCCGAGGCCGCATCAAGCCTATGTCATAAACTTATCCCAACTAATTCTCTGCCTGGTAAAACCAGCTTTAAAATCATGAAGCCTGGGCCCTAAAACTCCATAAATAGATTCCCCTGACCTCCTCCTTCTGAGACATTACTAAAACTCTGTCAAGCTTGCGTTCTCCTTCATTGTAGTAGTTCTAGTAAACTTAGCTTTGTTTCATCAAGGTGTTTTTTGTTTTGTTGGGGGGCTTGGGGTGTGTTTTTCTGGGGAAATCGGCAGTGGACATTTCCTTGCCATGGCCTATAAAGTCACGTGCCCTCTACCCTCTAGTCACCTCACTGGCTTCTCTCCCTTTTGCTCTCTGAGCTCCAGCCACCAAGGCCCTTGATCACTTCTTTGACCCTGCCATGCTTCCTCCAGCCACAGGGCCTTTGCACATATCATTCTTCCCTTCTGAAATACTTCTGCTGACCTTCTTTACCTGGTTAATTCCTATACTGCTTTCAAATTATCTCACTTTTCAGCTCTCCAGGGAAGCCTTCCTTCCCTGTCTCTATGAATAAGCTAAATCTCCGTTATTTGTTCTTACAGCCCTTTATCTCTGCTTTATAGCACTTACCCCAGTGGTAGTTTCACCTTCCGTTTTTAGTTATTTGACTACTGTGTTTATCCCACTTAGAATGTAAGGTCCCTGACGGTGGGCACTGTGTCTGTTTTGACCCCCCACCCCGTTCCTTGTCCTTTACCTGGAACAGGTGCTCAGCAAAGAGTTCCTGGATAAATGAATGGATGGCTGGGTGAAGAATAGCCAGATTTTGCTTCTAATAAAAACTCATGGTTGTGTGTAAATATGAGTGTGTGTGTGCATATGTGTGTGTCTCCTGTGTTTGTAGCATCAAGTTAGAGAGGGGGACGTGGGCCAGGCTGTAGGAATGGTGCCACCAATGACAGCAGAGAGAAGGCAGGATTCTGGAGGACACCTCAGTCTGCGTTCAGTGCACGGGGACGTCTATCCGCATTGAGCTACTCAGTGTCGAATCCACTTCCTCTGACCAGCTACCTAGTGAGAGCTGAAGAGGTTTTGGGAGCACTCCAATGTGTTTCCCCTCAATCTAAGGCTAAGCTGCACAATTCCTAGCTTTTCCACACACCCATAGCTAAGGGCTGCATAGACAGACAGGAACCCCTGGCCTTGGAAAGGTTGAGGCACATAAGGATTTTTTTTGTTCGGTTGCTCGGTTGTTAAGACTTTATTTTTTAGGGCAGTTTTAGGTTCCAGCAAAATTGAGAGGAAAGCACAGGGCATTCTCATACACCTCCAGTCTTCACATAAACACAGCCTCCCCCCGCCATCAACACCAGCCCCCAGAGTGGTAACATTTGTTACAATCAGTGAACCTACAGTAACACATCATTATCACCCAAAGTCCACACTTTACCTCGGGTTCACTCTTGGTGTTGTACATTTTATGGGTTTTGACAAATGTGTAATGACATGTCTCCATCATTATAGAACCACCCAGAGTATTTTCACTGCCCTAATATTCCTCTGAGCTGCACCTGTTCATCCCTCCCACCCCCACCTCCCAGCCTCTGGCAACCACTGATCTTCTTACTGCCTTTGTAGTGTTGCCTTTTCCAGAATGTCCTATAGTATGACAGAATCATACAGGATGTAGCCTTTTCAGATTGATTTCTTTCACTTAGTAATCTTCATTGAAGTCTCCTCCATGTCCTTTCATGGCCTGACAGCTCACTTCTTTTGAGGAACGTCAGTTTATTTATTCACGCACCTACTCAAGGGCATCTTGGTTGCTTTCAGAGGCACGTAGGTTTTAACCATAATGCCTAGCTGCCTTTTTTTCTCAGCTAAAGATCTATTTCGTATTCTTGCATTTCAAGCTGGGAACACTGAAGCCGTTTCATTTTAAAAAGGTATTAAAAAAACAAAGAAAGTAATTTATTTTGTTTTACAACTTTATTGAAGCATAACTGATAGCTAATAAACTACATATATTTAAAGACTACAATTTGACAAGTTTTGACAGATGTGCATACCTGTGAAAGCACCAATATCATGATAATGAACATATCCACCACCCCCAAAAGTTTCCTCATGCTCCTTTATAATCCATCCTTTCTCTTTCCCCCATCTGCACATAATCACTGATCTGCTTTCTGCCACCATAGATTAATTTGCATTGATTGCAATTTCTATTTTTTTTTGCAATTTCTGTTTTTTAATTAGTATTTTCTAGAACTTCTCTCTTCTCTCTCTCTCTCTCCCTCTCTCTCTCCCCCTCTAGTTGCAAAGGATGCAATAGAAAGCAGCAAAGATAACATACCTTTTAGCCTGCAATCTTGCTTCTTTGGGCAGCAATAAGGTAACCCACCAGCTTCTCCTGATGCAGAGTCCGAAGCCCAGTAAGCATTGTTGGGGAGCAAGGCACGCCAAGGGAACTGTGTTGGTTTCGGTGAGTAAATAATCCCCGTGAAAACGTGGATCCAAGAAGTTAAGCCAGACAGTGGACTTAATAAGCTCTCTCATGCAACAGGACTCCACAAGATTACTTAGAGTTTGACCCACTTTCAGATCCTGGGTTGATTTGAAAGAACGGAGGCAGATGTGCCATTTGGGAGAATAACCAACAAAGATGAGATGGAATATATCCCTCTAGAATGAACCTTGCTTTTTTTTTTTAAGTTAATAATTTTTAATTTAATAACAATGACTTTGACATCTCATTTCAAAAGCTCGCTAAAAATTTTAGGAGGGAGGCTTATCCTAACATTGCTCTGGCAACTGGCAGCAGGGTAATTTGCAGGCGGTTTATGGCTGTGTATTTGCATGATGTTCACATGGAAAAGAAGGGCTTGACTGTTGACACACTTCCCTGGCGAAGACTCTTCGAACCCATTCCCTTCCAAACAGCTCTCAGGAGCCTCCGGACACCAAGGATGAGCCATGACCTGCCAAATGCCAATTGGGTTTGTAACTAGGCTCCTCTTAAAAATATACATACTCTACATACACGTATATAAGCCTTAGGGTTACCCTGTGAGGAAACTTGCCTTTGTGCTTCAGAGGAATAAGCAAACCTTCAGCAAAAGATCGGAGCACCAGCTGGGCAGAACCCTTCCCAGCTTGGGGCCTGTCGGGACAGAAGCGGCAGTGTCAAGAACTATAATTAATAATGGCCAACATGAGGACTCACTTAGGGCCAGGCATTGTGCTAAGCCCTTTCACTTGTATTGTCTTGTTAAATCCTGACAGCAATTCTGGAAGATAAAAGCTAATCTTATCCCCATTTCACAGCAGAGGAAATCAAGGCTGTCTGAGGTGGAGTGACTTGCCTGAGGTCACCTTGCTGTGTATGGAGGAGCTGGGGGATTTGGAGCCCACCCTATCGGCCGGCATGCAACCTTCCAGCTCTCTGCCTCTTGTTGGCTATAAACGTGTACAGCAGAGGCTGGGTGCCCCCCAACACACCCCGAGGCCCTTGCCTACTGCTGCACCCAGGGCTAATCAGAGCTGCCTCTGAGGCTCGCCCCCCAGCTAGCTCCGCGGTCCTGTATCCGCTCTCGGCCATGACTGATGAGGGAGCCTTACAGTCCTGCCCCTTGCCTTTGGGCAGGATAACCTCTGTGGTGCCCCTCACGCTCCAGAGCTCCTCGTGGGATCTGGACCCAGCCAGACTGCTGCAGGTACCGCACCTTTGCCCATCCTTCCCTGCCCGCAGCAGAAGCCCCACCTCAGGGTCTGCAGCTGAGGCACCAACCGAAGGAAGTTTCTCAGGGAGTGGTAGGTTTATGATAAAGGGAGATAGGGAAGGTCACTTCTCTGGAAGTACCTCTTCTCTCTGCCCTGGTCTTGGCCTCAGAAGCTGCGGGGGCCTATGGGCACTCATAGGGCTGGTTTATAGGGTGCAGTAGAGCAGGGCCATCAGCCGAGCCCTCGCCTTCCAGAGATGCGATAAATGTGCTAAGGCATGGAAAACACATGGAGACAATGCCTGTCCCGGAGAACTCACTGAGTAAAAGAGAGATGTATTCAGGGGATTCCAATAGAGAAAAGAATGTTTCTGTCCCTCTTCTTCCCACCCCCCAGCCTCCAGCATGGAGCAGAATTAGTAAAATTATCCCCTGAAAGAATAACATGGTAGATACCAGTTGATTCCCTTGACCACTAACATCTAAAGTTGGGCTGGTAGGCTCAAATCAGGGAAATTCTGAGATCACCTTTTGAATACAAATGGCCCAGAACCCATTGCCCAGCTGAAGAATGCCCAAGGAGGTGGGGTGTTTCTGAGATTCAACTGGAAGGTCCCAGGGGCTGGGTTTGGGATCTTTTGGGATCCTCATGACAGAGTGTGTGTGATCCTCAGGATAGGATAAAGCAAGAGCCTGTCCACACATGCTCACCCAACACACCCACCTTTATTATCACTACAAATTCCAAACCACCCTCAGATCTGTCCCTTTCTCCCCATCATCAGCCTCAGTGGGCAAAGACATTCGAGCTTGATTCAGCTCCTTGTTTAAGCCACGGCTAGAGTGTCATTCCTTCATGCGCTGATCTAGTAGACATTGACTCAATGTCTACTCCATGCTAATCACGCTTCTAGATTCTGGGGATAGAGGCCAAGAAGATGGAGCCTGCAGTCTGGTGAGGGGCCCCACCCATGTCTCAGCTGCATGAATGTCTTGCTCTCCTATCCCCACATACTGTTCCCTCTACTTCTCAACACCTGTCCCCTTGTTTGTGGTTGACCTACTACACTTACCCTCCAAGTCCCTGCTCGTACATCACTGCTTCCTTCTCAAAGCCTCTGCTGACCTTTCCCCCACCTAGAACTCCTTCCTGTCATTTCTGCAGTCCCTTGTTCTTCCCTTTCTGTCGTCCTTATCACGGGGCATTGCAATGATGTGTTTACAGATGGTGAGCTCCTTCAGGGCAGAGACCATGCCACTCATCCATTTAATCTTTGATGAGCCAGGTACTACGCTAGATGCTAGGGTTTAGCAACTTTCCTTACAGACAAGATCTCATCCTGTCCTGTCCTGTCTTCATGACACTCACCTCCCACGGGGGGAAGCAGACGAAATGTAACTCATTTTCAGATTCCATACTTTGGCAGGGGGCTTGATGGAGAGTGGCTCCTCATTAAGTCCATAAAGTGAATAGATGAGAAGGCCAGGAATTTCCTTTCTGTTGGGCTAGGGTTTGGGTGCTATGACCATGTCACTATGGAATGAAATCAACTCAAGTAGAAATCTGACAATTGTCCCACCAAATCCAAAACTCCCTGGAAGAGTGATTTGTGTTGTATAGACCAAGGGTCTAAAACTCACTCACCTACAGGGATCCAGAAGGTCAAAGGTATGTGTGACTTATTTCCAGTACAAGACAATTGTCTGCACATTTCTGGAGGCTGTGGTCCACAAGAGAGTGAACCCCAGGAGATGTGAGCTTCCCCTTCTCAGCTGATTCACTGGCTTCCCTTTAGGAACGTGAACCAAGTCTTTCCCAATTTCTCAACAGAAGCCAAAAATTTAAAATTTGACGCTAAATCTTCAAAAGTTTCCCAAATTTTTGCCTCCAAACTCAATCTCCAGATTTTCAGAACTTCAGTTGTTTTAAATGGCTAGACAAAATCAAAAGAGTCTGTAGATAATCACCTGCAGCTTCTGGTACTGATCCAGCCTCAAATCAAAATCCCACCTAGAGACACTTCTTTACAGTGAATGCTTCTTGTCTGAATAAGCCCAAAAGGGAGAAGAAAAAAAAAATAGGAAAAAACAAAAAAACCCAGGAATAACTGGAGAAGGCTGGAAAATGAGAGCTCTTACATAGGATGTACTTAGTAAGACATGCCCACCCCTACCTTGTAACAGCTCCAGATTAGGGGGCTGGGGTTGCTGTCTAAAGAGAGGGGCCAGGCCTGGCATCCATGATCTTCCTAGGCAGCCACTCATGGCCATTAGAGCAAGGGGAAGTCCCTGTGGCCCTGCTATAGGTTGTCTCAATGAAGAGGGGCCTGCCGGGGTGCAACCGGATAGCTTCCTGGTCCAAAGGCCTGCTGGCCTCCCCTCTGCACTCCTGGACAGTATTAACTTACACAGGCCTACAAACAAGCCAGGCGCTGTCGGGCCTATTGGGTTACATACAAAGCACAAATGAACTTCCTGGGATAACTAATAGAGGAAATGGGAAAGGAAGGAGCAATCAATCTATCCTTTATCAATAGGCAGCTCACAGGAACTCGGCAAATTAAGTAGTTACAATGGCTAATAGAGATGAAAAGAGAACTAGGGAATTAAAAATATATATCTTCCTCCAGGATGCAACCGAAGAAAGGAACGGGCTGCTTTTCTCGCTCCCACAATAACATGCAACGTCAGGTAAGGCTGAAGAGAAGAAGGAGAGGAGAGTGAAGAAGTGTGCACTTGATCCCTTTGCCTGAGTGAGTGCATCCTTACCCTGACCTGGGGGATGGTTCTCGACCACAGAAGCTGCTGGAGGCAGGAGAGCGTGGGCAGTACCTCCCCAACTTCAGAGGCAGGTGAGGTAATTTTAAGTTATATTCAGGAAAAAGTAGCACTTACTTACAGGGAGGTGATCATGAGATTCTAAGCCCCCTACAAATTCATACAACTTTTAGAAATGGCTTTGGATTCCCCCTGAATACGTCATTATATTAAGAGCTGACATTGACCAAGGACCAAGCGGAGGGACTTGCATTAAGTAAATGCATTATTTTATTTATTTTTTCCAATTCCTATGCAAGGTAAGTAGTACTTTGGGGCCCTTTTTACAAATGGGGAAACTGAGGCGCATGCCCCAGGACAGTTGGATATGGAAAATGAGGAGCCTCGACTGTCCCCTAGGCCTCAGAGTGACTCAGAACAGAAGAGGTGGGATAACCTGGCTGCTTTCTGAGTTGCGAGGCTATGTTTCCCACTCTCAGGGTTCTTCCCAGGATTAAATGAGATAATGCAGTAAAGCCCTTGTCTCAGTGTCCCGGCACACAGCGTTTATCCCGTAAGTTTTCTCCCCTTTTCCCAGGGACATGCGCAGGGCTTTAGGACAGCGTATGCCTGGTTAGTCTGTTTAACAGTTGTTCACTGGTTTCCCACCTCCCCATCCCCCCTCCTAATCGAGCTCCACAGGACTGCTGGATTAAGCTGCTTAATCCCAATTCTGGTGTTGCATGGAGCTCTTAAACCTTCAGTGACTCCCCACTGCCCAGAAGTGAGAGGTAAATGCCTCAGCCTGGCAGTCAGAACCTCTAGGAGATGCCTTCAACATAACTCTCCAACCTTCTACCTGGCCCCATTCCCAGGACGAGGGCCAGGGTTTCCCACCGCACAGCCCTTGTCTGTGATGATCTGTGAGGCTCCTGGTGTCTTCTTAATGGACACCCCAACCCACCATTTCCCAAAACCTGTGCCAAATGCCTCCTCTCCCCTGAAGCCTTCTCTTTACTTCCCACCCCTTCCATTGCCCACCTGCAGCACTCTGGTTCATCCTCGTGTAAGAACCCTCACGCTTCCCTTCTCTGCATCACAGCCACGTGCGGTCCTTTCTTGTGTTCCCAACGTGAGTACAAGTTCCTTAGGGTCGGGCGGAGACGTAAATGTTTTATTCATTTTTGCGCTCATTGTGTTCATAATATAACACTGTGTTCAATAAGCATGAATTGAATTCAGTTGGTGCTAAAGGGCAGGCTAGAGATATGGGTTATACTCAAGCAATAAAAGATAAATTAATTGGGCGCCTGGGTGGCTCAGTCGTTAAGCGTCTGCCTTCGGCTCAGGTCATGGTCCCAGGGTCCTGGGGTCGAGTCCCACATCGGGCTCCCTGCTCTGCGGGAAGCCTGCTTCTCCCTCTCCCGCTCCCCCTGCTTGTGTTCCTGCTCTCGCTATGTCTCTCTCTGTCAAAAAAATAAATAAAATCTAAAAAAAAAAAAAGATAAATTAATTATCCTTTGTTTGAAAATAACTCCTATCTCTACCCTAGCCTTTGGCATTAACTGAACTCAATTCATGATTATCGAGCCACGTCGTAGAAAGCGAGAATGGAGAGTGAATGAGACATGGTCCTTGTGCTTGAAGAGATAAAAGCCCCAAGCACATACTTCCTGCCAGGGTGATACGTACAGCTGTGGAAATGAGGACCCTACCAGCTTGCACTCACTCCGTGCTTCCCACGTGCCGGGGTGGTGGCAGGCTCTTTACACGCATTATCTTATTCAACCCTCGGACCAATCCCATGGGTTAGGTTCTCCTTATTTCTATGTTATAGATAAGGAAACTGGAGCTAATAAAGTTGAAGTCACCTTGCCCAGGACCCTAGTTAGGGATCACATTCAAGGGCATATTACTAAAGCCCGCCGAGCAGCGGCCTGGGGCAGGGAGTCCCAGGCTGTGCCATCAAAGGCCAGGCACCTCCTGTCTTTCAGCTCTGTGTGTGACCTTTCTCCTCTCCCTTGTCACCGTGTGGAAGCAAGATGTCAGATCCACACCCAGGCTAGCATCTGTGATCTAAACAAGGAGTGGGGAAAGGACCAGGAGGAAAAGTCACAGGCAGTGAGTCTGACCCCTTTTCAAGAGTTTCTGGGAAGCCTTACCAGTAAACTTCATCTACGTGCCATTGGCCAAAGCCATGTCATTTGAGCACCCTTAACCGCAAGAGAGGCAGGAAATGCAGTTATATAAATGGACTCGTTGCCAGGCTAAACAAAGCTGGAATTCCTTGAGTAAGAAACAAGGAGAATGGATATTAGGTGAGTAGTGAGTGGTGTCTGCTCTCCTACTTTCAAGCCAGGACTTGAGTTAGTGGTGTCCTAGTAAACACTTCACTGGCTGGGGGTGTGGGGTGGGGGTGGGGGGGCAGGAGAGCTCTGATATGTGGCATTTGCCCATTTCTGTGGTGTAAATTCTCTCATCCTGGGTCACATTGATCTACAAACGTGACTACAAACGCCTCACAGAATCCCTGAAGATTTAACAACCCACTTTCACGAGCTGGTGTGAGCCACTTCCAGAACATCATTGACTTGAACCTGCCTGACTCCAGGGAAACACTCTGTACTATGAGACTTTTCCAAGTGCCATGGGATGTAGGGAAGGGAGCATCAAGTGCGCATCCAGAGGCCGCGTAATTCTTGAACTTTGGAAATCTGTTGAGGCCGAGGTACCACCATGAGGTCAGATGTACCACGTGCTTAAGCAGTCAGACATGACTGAGAGCAGCCCCTTTCCAGGCAGATGTGCGCCAGGCAGGCCTGAAGCCCCTGGGAACAAAGAGGGTTGCGAGGAGTGACACAATGAAGGTCCTTCCCCAGGGACACCTGCGGAACTTTAGGACCACGAGCCTGAGCCTCAAGGCAGAAGGCCCTGGTAAGGCAACTAATGCCTAAAACTGAGAAAAGGAAGACATTTCTTTGCACCATCTTTCCTACCTTTATAGCAGCGGATCTCAACTAGGGTGATCCTGTCCCCGGGGAACAATAGGCAATGTCAGGAGATGTCTCTGGTTGTCAAAGCTAGAGCAGGGTAGGGGTGCTGTTAGCATCTAGTGGGTAGAGGCCAGGGATGCTGCTAAACATCCTACAGTGCACAGGACAGCACCCTCGCCCCCCGAAGAATTACCGACCCAAAATATCAGTATCAAGGTGGAGAAACTAGCTAACAAATGTTGCCTCCGTGAGTTTTGTGAGCAGCAGAAAAGTTATTTTCTTACCTTTTCTTTTTGGTTTTTTTTTTTTTTGGTACCGGTGACAGTGGGGGCGGGGGGGAGAAGGAGGAGGGGGGAGTGGAGAAGGGAAGACGCTGTTTATTATTCAACTCTCGCTTCCACAGCAGGGAAAACACTGTTTATACAAAACATCAAAGGTCGCTGCCACAGATATCAATTCCATATTGCATGAGCCTTTGCCAAATCAAATTAGCTTATTTTCCTTGATATTAAGTTTGACAAGCAAAGAGACTGTGAAAACCAGAATTCCAACTGGGCGTGCCCCTGTAATTCGGTAAATTTTTTTAGCATGGAGATTCCAACAGTAGCCTTATTCTTCACGTAAGGATTATATTACTGTCTGTATTTATCTTGTCTGGAAATTTACCTTGTTGTATCCTCAATTCCTTCTAATATTCAGATTCTTCAGGAATGTGACAGAGGCAGCAGACGCTGTTTGGACTGGCCGTGGATGCCAAGGGCGGTCGGCCGCGTTGGTGCCCCAGGAAGAGAGGGGCCCCAGCTCCGCGGGAAACCCACTATTAAGACGATTTGGTGCGGGGCTGTGGTGTGTCAACATTTGTGTCAGTCAAAAGAAGAAGAAAGAAAGAAAATATCCCCAGGCCAGTTACTCTTAATGGTTTTTGGTTCCGGAGAGCTTTGAAAATCTGAGGAAAGCTGGGATCTCTCTTCTGCAGACGTGTGCACACATACCCACATTTTGCATGGAAGCCGGAGCGCTCCCTGGCTTCCTGACGCTAGACCACGGAGCCCCGGGGCCCGGATTAAGGCCCTCTGCTCTAGGTCGGAGTGCGTAGGGACAAGAGGCTGACCGTGGCTGGCACCAGACGGCCCAGGTTGTGTCCTGGTTCTTCCATGGCGTGACCTTCCATCTGTGACCTCAGGCCTCTGCTCCTGGAGACTGACTTTCCTCTGCTGTAAAATAGATCTCAGCACCTCCTTCGCCAGGTGGTCCTGTCTTGGAGGACAAGCTCGCCCCAGGTCAGTGTGGAGAGGGGCCCAGAAGAGGAAAGCAGGTAGAGGTAGGGAAACCACTTATTCACTGAAGCAGTGTTCTGGGGGTACCTCCGACCTGCAGACCCCTCGCAGAGTGCTGGGAACTTAGAAACAGACAGGAGCCCCTGCCCTCCAGGAGCTCATGAAAACATTTCCAGTTTCCCAGGAGAGCTGAGGAGGCTTCCGCTGGTGCCGTGGCCTGGGTGGACAGGAATGAGTTCAGGAGCCTTGAAGGGCTGAGGGCTTGGGGACTACGACTGGCTCTGGGTGCCGAGGGTGGGACAAGATGAAACCTGAGTGTAATTCTCCAGCGGCACATAAGGCCTGACCTCGGGATCATGCATTTTTAATACCAGCCCAGAACACAGCGGCTTCTAGGTCTGGTAACAGTGCCCAGAATCCCTAGTGGAGGGTTGAACCTCAACTGCAATCTTGCACAAATTACCCTGGTTGGCGCACTTTGATGTCTGTGATATGAGCCATACTACTTCTCGCTGGAGCCACACAGTATGGGACACAGCCTCTCAGCTCCACCAAGCCATTCTTGTTCACGAATGGGGCCTGACACACAGGAGGCCGCGCTTAGCATTTGCTAGAAGGAATGAATGAAAGGGCTCATTTAGGGGAAGGCACACGAAAAGGGACAGGGCGGGGGGAGCTGAGAACACTTGGTTGGGAGGTCTTGAGGACATGGTCTTGGGGGGAGACATGAGCAGCAGTTAATGAGGTAGAGAGGGAAGACAGAGGGAAAGACACGGGGAGGGCTGACGGCAGACAGGAGACTGGCAAAGTCAAGAAACTGAGAGGATCCAGGAGGCTGGAGCACTGAGCATGTGAGGGAGGGTTTCAAAGGGTGGCTGGAGGGGCAGAACACACAGGGTCCTTTTTGTAGCTTGTGGTCTGGTCTGTGTGTCCCCTGAGCAGTGGGAGGCCACCGAATGGCTTCAAAAACCTTGGGCAATTTTCTTCCCTTCTCTGTTTTTCAATCCAGACAATGGCAGCATGAGGGAGCATATTCTGTACACTTGTCATTTGCCTTCCCAGACTCATCTCTTTTCTTTTCTTCCTGGACACAGTGCCCCGAATCTCCCTTGACAATCTATCCCTCCCATCTCCTCAGCCATGAGACCTGACTGGGATTGGGCCCACACCAGCTCCAGAACGTCCCTCATCACCCTAAGCCAATGGGTATATGTCCTCCCCTTGACCATAGGAATCGATTCGATGATGGTCATAAAACACAGTCGACACAAATGAGGTAAGAGGAGACATGGGCTATGGACTTCCAGGATGTGAAGCTCTCTCTCTTCCATAGGACCTACCAAGAGAAATTCTTCTTCTCCTGGATAGTTTGGTATGAAACTCCCCTCTGACATCAGAAGCTAAAGCAGGGGAGGAGCCTGTGACTTCTATAGGCACCATGTGGGACTTAAAGATGAAGCTGACATCTTGAAAGATAGAGCCAAGTAATATAGCTAAATGAGCCTTGATGATACTCTATGAGCACCTGGATCAAGCCTCACCTGATGGCAGATACTTCTGGACCTTTCAACTTCCCAAGCCAATTGTTCTGCTTTGTTTTTTTTTTTTTTTTTAAGATTTTATTTATTTATTTGAGAGAGAGAGAATGAGAGAGAGCAAGCACATGAGAGGGGGGAGGGTCAGAGGGAGAAGCAGACTCCCTGCTGAGCAGGGAGCCCGATGCGGGACTCGATCCAGGGACTCCAGGATCATGACCTGAGCCAAAGGCAGTCGCTTAACCAACTGAGCCACCCAGGCGCCCTGTTCTGCTTTGTTTTTAAAGTCATTTTTGAATGGGTTTTTGGACAGAGAGATACTTAATTGATGCAGGCGGTTGACCCACTGCTCTAATGTTGCTGATTCTGTGGAACAGTTTTTACAAAGACTTGTCGAAAGATGGTGGCATCTGGGAGGTAGAAGCTATGTGGAAACAGTAATCTGAAAGCATGAAATCTCATATTTTACCAAAGTATTATGATAGGCCATCAGTCCAAAACTTCACACCACAGTACAACCAAATTCACAGTGAGTGGTCTGAAATGCATGTGGACACGGTTGCAAAGATTCGGGATTCAGTTTCCTTTTGGAGGGGAGCCTAGAATTTTTGGATGTTTCCCTAAGGATTCAAGCTGGTGGATCTGAAAAGCCAGCAGGGGGATCTCCTGAGAGGCGTTTTTACAACTCTCCAGGATACTTCCTCCCTGAGGATAAGAAGGCACTTTTCTTCTGGTCCTTAGGCTCTTCCATGGTGGAAAGTTGGCTGGAAATCAGAAGGGATGAGTAATGAAGAAAAGTTTGCAGGCTTCAAAGAGCAGCATTTGGTTTGGGCTGGGCTTAAATAATCAGTGGAAGGCCTGCTGGGTGGGTTTGCGTTGTCGAAGCGCATTCATGGCTCCCTGGTGCTGGGCATGCTTGGCCATCTCTTCCTTTTGAACTCAAGGAAGACAAAGGGCAAGTGGCAGGCCTGCTGTGCTGAAGCCTGAGTCTCAGCCGGAGGGCAGAATCGACCCTGAGGAATCAGCATGACCTCTCTTCTTTCAAGGTGTCTCCAGCCTCAGGGCCCTTTCTCCTGAACAACCTGCTCGGAGATTTTTCCAGAAAGGAAATGAAGGGGGATCTTTGCATAGGTAAGAAGAGTAGAAATAACATTTGATCTTCCTTTACGTGACCTGTTGGAATTTGCCTTTTATAGACAATATTTTTTTGGCTCTTCTGTGAGTTGGGCAGTTACCTCGTCTCTCTCAACTTCCATCTCTCCTTTGGCTCCATGAGGACCATGTGCCCCCTGCTCCAGCAAGCTGCTCTAAAATTAAATGAAATCTCCTATGGAAATCACCCGGCGCAGGCCAACGCAGTGAAGAGCTCGATAAAGATCGGCTGTAACGGGCACATCCAACATGAGAATGCTACAGCAAGAGCAAACCGGAGTCCCGCGTCATGAAATGTCGTGTTGCCACGAAAAGGAAGAATAAAAATCGAACTCAGTCAAAGCTAACAGCTTTCCAGTGCTTGTTTGCATGAAAACACAATAATATACTTTCAGTTTGGCAGCGAAGGGGTCACAGAGTTCAGCCTGTTGCCTTGGCATATGAACTTGTGGTTTCTGCCCAATGAATCAGTCCACGATGGGAAAATTAACTTAGTGGAGCACAGTGATGTCAATGTCACTCTGAGGAAGGTGCTGGTACAATGTGCAGCCACTACAGACATTTGACGCTAGCACACTGAATAAGGTTGTCGGGGGGGGGGGGGCTTGCTGACATGCCGTTCACATTTACAACCCTCATGTTAATCTAAAACATTTTGGTTTGACATTGGGGGAGACGGAGGGGGCAGAAAGCGGAGGACTCCTGTGTTCCTGTCGATGACAAGTCGGGCCTGAGTGTCTCCCATGCTCGACCCCTGGGGCACCGGTTTGGGGGTGACTCATTCCGCCAACTGCACAGCGGCTGTGTGAGTCGGACAAAGCCAAGTCAGGGTCCCTCCTTTGCAGATGGTCCAGTTTCTCCTCAGCACTGGCCCATCCGCCAGTCTCAGAACTGATGAACCGGAACGCTGCTTGGACATGGATTGTTCTCTCTTTTGCTTCTAATGGGAAATTTCCTTCCCCAGAGGGGATCTCCCCGGCGACTTCTGCTTATTTCTCATTGCATAGTTGTTTGAGCCAGAGAAGCAAGTGCAACTTGAAAACAGGCGAATTCAGCCAGGCTTCTCTGTAACCCTCTAATAGCCTAGATTGACTTCAGTGGTTTGGAGGAAGTTCACATTTTTCCAAACCAGCTTCTCCATCACTATAGCCAGCATGTCCGGGAAAACTGCCTGTCTTTTTGCAGGGGCCATTATGTTAAGAGATAGATTAAAAAATCATAAGAAAATGTCAGAAGCTTTTTTTCTCTGAGCCAGGAAAAGAAAGAGTGAGAGATGAGTGACTAACGTCTTGGGGGGAATGCAGGCAGCTGGGATGCCGGGGGTCAGTGAAGCTGTTCCATCCCTGAGAGTGGAATTGGTGCACATCAAAGACCCACGTGGACCACTAATGGACTTCTCAGCAGAAGCAGCTTGTACACTAGAAAAACTCTTGTTTTTCCATTCTGAGAAGAATACTCCTGGCAAGGGATTCGTAAATGAGGTCTGAACGGGAAGAGGGGATTAGAGCAGAGAAGGAAATCTCACCACAAGAACTATTTACAAGCTATAAATCCGGTTGTTAATTTCAAGCCATCAAAACCGTTCTTCTATCTTTAGCCCAAAACAACAACTGATGGTCATCAATGCAGGGGTAATCCACCAGAGGAACGCTGTGCGGAGCTGTAGCACTCCGGCCATGCCAGCCACTACCTTTCCCAGCCGATAAAATATGACCTTAATTATAAGTCAACTCATTCTCATTAGGAGAGGGAAAGGGCGAAGCTCGAGAAGACTGGTTGAGAAATGGAGGCTGGTCGCAGGGAGCAGAAATGTGCATGCAATTTGCAACAGGAAGAAAGCAAGGCTGACTTTTATAAAAGATGTGCCAAGAACACTCCAGGCTCCAGAAGAGACGGGAGCCTGGAGCAGGCAAAGCCTTGTTGATTACACAGAGGCAAGACCCAACACCACCATGCATACCAAGGGCTTCCTTTCTCATCCGAAAATTTTACTGTAAGATAAAGATTTCTCAAAACTGTCCTATTTAATTAAGGCAGGAGGTGTGGTTTCACTACCCACCCTCAAGAAGGAATGATTGATAATAACTTCACAGTTAATATCACATCTATTACCTCCTTCCTTTGTATGGCTTACATTATTTGTGCATCTATTATGTGCTAAATATAAGGTTAATCACAATAAGGCAAATACTGTTATTATCCCCACTTCACAGGTGAGGAAACAGAAATGTAATAAATCGCACAGACACATAGCTAGTATACATTTGAATCAAGATTTGAACCCAGATTTACGTGGCTCCAAGGGCCTTGTTTATAACCACTCCACTAGGGATCGAAGTGGCTTTTGCTTTTCTTTTCTTTTTTTTTTTTTTAAAGATTTTATTTATTTATTTGAGACAGAGAGAATGAGAGACAGAGAGCATGAGAGGCAAGAGGGTCAGAGGGAGAAGCAGACTCCCTGCCGAGCAGGGAGCCCGATGCGGGACTCGATCCCGGGACTCCAGGATCATGACCTGAGCCGAAGGCAGTCGCTTAACCAACTGAGCCACCCAGGCGCCCGGCTTTTGCTTTTCATAACTATTTCCTCCAAACCCTGTGAGGTATCATTTAACAGATAAGGCAACTGAGGCTAACAGAAGTGAAGAGAGTCACCCAAAGTGACTCAGCCCTGTGTGCTGAGGCTGGAATTCTGCTGTATTCCCCCCAGAAGGGCTGGGCACGATGCTCCATAAGCCAAACATGGATCCTATCTTGATGCTGACCGCAAACAAACAAGAGAGGAAGAGGCAAAGCATGCAGACAGGTAGTGTCTCCTAAAGAGATTGTCCACTAACTGCAGCAACCCTTGATCCTCAGAGGTTCCCTCGTTCTTACCCTTTAAAGAATCCAGTTTTTCAGTTTCTCATTCCATTCTACAAATTCCGCCAATCCTTCCAATAAATATCTTTTTAGTTTAACTTAGCCAGAATTGGGTTTCTGTTGCTTGCAACCACAGAATCCTATTCTAGTGAATACATGGAGTATCAAAGATCAAAGCTGGGAAACCAAATTCTAAGGTCAAGTTCAAAGGGGACACAGAGCAAGGAGAGCGGGATGAGCCAGAGGGCTTAATTTGTGGAGGTATAAAAGGGAAATGCTAGTGGAAAAAGAGGCTTGAGGACAATGGAGGAAGCAGGCTGGGCAGCTGGAGGCTTGGTTTTTAACTCACTTCTGAACTTGTGGTGTTGTGATGGTTGACCTGGGTTAAAGACCTCCAAGGGCCTTGGCCATTAGATCACAACAGTTTTCCACAAAGTGTGATCAGCATGCCACTGCTTAGTACAAAAGCAAATCTTTATTCAAAAAATACATAGGTTTTTATTTTTACATTTAAATTAGGCTTTTGCTGTGATATTGCTCTCCATTTACAATAATAATATAAAGTTTGTTTTCTTAAATCAGGAAAACTAAGGAAAATTTAGTCAATTTAAAAAAAATCCTATATAAACATGGCAAAAATCATACCTGTGACATAAAAAATAAGTTGACGTTTAAGAAACTGCATAGCTGGGGAGCCTGGGTGGCTCAGTCGTTAAGCGTCTGCCTGCGGCTCAGGTCATGATCCCAGGGTCCTGGGATCGAGCCCCGCGTCAGGCTCCCTGCTCCTTGGGGAGCCTGCTTCTCTCTCTCCCGCTCCCCCTGCTTGTGTTCCCTCTCTCGCTGTGTCTCCCTCTCCCACTCCCCCTGCTTGCGTTCCCTCTCTCGCTGTGTCTCTGTCTGTCAAATAAATAAATAAAATCTTAAAAAAAAAAAAAGAAACCGCATAGCTCTGTTTGTTACTTCATAATACAGCTAACGGAACCTGACCTCTGTTGAGTTAGAGCTGGATAAACCAAGATGAGAATTTTCCACTTACAGGGACCCAGGTATGTAAGTGTGGGAGAATTTTAACCTTAACTGTCCAGCGGTTAGCTCCCCCCCCTTTTTTAATTTCATTTTCATAAGGAAGGAGAATCTGCGTCTAGATTGATGTCTTAGATTCAGAAACAATAGGTGCTCTTGTATCGAAAACAAAACAGAAACACCAGAGGTAAAGAAAAGAAAATTATAAAACTAAGTGTAGAAACTTGCCAGTCAAGGGAGCACACAGCAGGAGTGAGATACAGGGAGTGGCTCTCAGTAAGTTCTAGAAGCGAGGTGCTCCTGTAGTGAGTCTGATTTAGCACCGAAGACTGGCACTCTGGAGATGATGGAGTTAGGCCACAGCTGGTTAAAACAAGTCCTGTTGCCATGTTTCAGGAAGTCTCCAGTTATGTTCACAAAGGGTCTGAGACACAAGGGTCCCCCCAAATCCATCAGATTTAACTGTGTGGAGCCAACCATGGTGGCACAAGACACTGGGTTTTAAGCCTAGGCAAATCCTGCTCTAAATGGAAGTTCCTCTCCTCATGGTTCTCCCTCCTCCTAAGAGAAGATGGAAAAGGTTCCACTTTTTTAGGTCCACACCACCATCACGGTTTCAGTGCCATTCCCATGGTGTTTATTGAACTCATTTATGTCTCCTTTGGACATAGAAAGATCCGATGTATGCAACAATAGGAGTGTGGTTGTGCAACAGTATTTAAGACCTTGGCAACAATATACTTGACAAGAGCTACAATTAGGCACAACACAACTAACACTCAAGTGCCCTTTCATCAGGCATTTATATAGACGAGTCATGAGGAGAGATTCCATTGGTTGGTTCATCCCACCTTGGACAAGGAATCTCTTGTTCTTGAATTTTATATGGGAACCTCTTGACTTATCCTGAAACATTAATCCAAATGCCACGGGGCGGAGGGGGGGGGGTTAACCAGCACATAAAAGCTGCCTTGTTTGGTCAATAAAAAACCCAAGTGAATTGACTGCCCAACGTCATTGCAAGTGAGCAAGGGAGTAAGGCTTTCACCAGGGAGCTTGACCAGCAGACACCTTCTGGACAATTTCCTTTGGTGTGATTGCCATTTTTATGGACAATTTCTAATGCAGTGCATTAGTTCCTCTAATGAGGAACCCCAAACCAAGGGGGAAGCCCATGCACAAGGTGATAGAGCCCTTATCTCTCCCTCCTCTGGGACATTTGCTCTTGCACGGGCAGGTCCTTTGGTGAAACCCCGGCATGGGTACAAACCCAACCAACTCTACCAGGATGGTAGACTCTTCCCTCTCCCCAGGGCCCACTTTGGGTGGCAATATTACCTTAGCAGAAACACATAAAGTCACAAAGGGCATCACTCCACACTTTAATAAATATTGTAAGTAAACTTCTCAGGCATCTAAGTGCCATTGTAACCAAACATACCTAAAGTTTAATGGAAAATAGTGTAGTGAGTTCAACAAGCATAAGAACATTTTCTTTGATCTCTCAAAAAGAGTTAAGAAAAAAAAAAAAAAGCTTTGTTAATTATTTCCTGTATTTCCTGAATAATAACTTACCATCAGCAAAATCATACATTACACTGCTTTAAAAATTTTTTGACATTAGAGCTAGTGTTATTGTGCCCAAATTGTTGCTGAACATTAACCAGGAAGATATCATTCTTACACATAAGGGTATTAATTGTAGACCAATCAGAAACAAATACATTTCCATGAATATGTCTTATCATAAGTGCAGCTAGTAACATTTTCAGTACAGAACCTTTATAGAAGGGAGCTCCATAGAATTCCATGAGAAAAAATAACAAGCTCAAACAGTTTGGTGAATAAAAATAAGCTCTCACAATAATTTTGAGTTACTTAGAATCTGAGGAATGCAAGACAAATCTATTTGTTTTTTTAAGATTTTATTTATTTATTTATTTGAGAGAGAGAGGGAGTGGGGGGGGGGAGAGTGGCAGAGGGAGAGGGAGAGGTAGAGAAGCAGACTCTGCGCTGAGCACAGTGCCCAATGCACAGCCTATCCCACGACCCCGAGATCATGACCTGAGCTGAAACCAAGAGTCTGCCACTCAACCAATGGAACCACCCAGGCGCCCCCAAATCTAATTATTTCATTGTGTTTTCCTTATAGAAAGTAAAAAAAGCAAAGCTTTGTGTTTACCCAATGGCTAGCCAGGAAAACTCAAAGATACTTTAAATTTTGAAGACATCCTTAGAGTTTTATGAGTCTAAATTTGGGGCCTTGTTTTGGGGAAAGCACTATCAAAAAGAATCATGAGAAGGGACCAGTCACAGAGCAAGGCGAAGTTGTCCTCTTGGCCACCTCAGTAAACAGAGGGACAGATTCACAGAAGTTAACACAAGAGCCAGTAGGATGTCAGTGAAGAATCCTTATTCCTTCATTTAAAACAACCCACAGGTATGGTAAAAGGGAATAAAAAGCCAAACAACAACAACAACAAAAAACCCTAAACTAAACTCAAGAATAGAGCCTTCGTCAGACAGGAATAATTCTTCATTCCCTCATGCAGAAAGAAAATATAGAGTGCAAGATCATAATTTTCCTTTATCAGACCTCTCCTTTCTGTCATATTTAAGGTTTTTGCTTATTGATATTTTTATGCCATTATGTTTAGATATTAAAACATATATAAATAGGCATACTACACAATCTTTAACATTATTAATGTTTTTAACAATAAGACATTAATGTCATACTGACTTTACCATTTTGGCTTAAATGTTATAAAAAGGCTAATGTGTTCATGGACAAGCAAGAATATAAGTTTAAACGATTGTATGTGTGGTGGGCTGATTAAGAGCCCCTTAAAGATAATCCACATCCCAGTCCAGGAATGTGGGATGATGTTAATGCACATGGCAATAGGGCCTTTGCAAATTCGATTAACCTGAGGGTGTTAAGATTATCCTGTATTATTTAGATGTGCCTGATGTAATCACAGGGTTCTTATAAGAGGGAGGGAGGAGGTCAGAGAGGAGAAAAGATGCTTAGCTGCTACCTTTGAAGATTGGAGGAAAGAGCCAAGGCATGCAGGTGGCCTCTGAAAGCTGAAAACAGCAAGGAAATGTATCTCCCCTGAAGACTCCAGAAGGAGGGAAGACTTGCCAACACCTTGACTTTAGATTTTTGACCTCCAGAACTGTAAGAGAGTACATTTTTCTGAAGATACTAAGTTCATAATAATTTGTTACAGCAACGATAGGACACTAATACACATTCTCACTCTGCACCTATTTTCCTCTCTGCTTTAGGAATGAGAAATAAAAATTATTCATTGCTGACTCTCAAGGTTTCAAATCCATTAGAGATCCTAGAAATCAAAGGCATCCTTCAAAATGGTACAATCACTAGTGATATTAAAAATATCAGAAAAATGCCATTTTAGAAGTCACGTCAATAGTTCTAAGTAATTCTGTAGACTCGTGTAATTTGTGGCTTGGCTGAAGTTATGAAAATGAATCCTTTTTTATGAGGACATCGGTTAATCATCAATCTAACTGAACACATACCTTTACATGTTTGTAATTTTAAACACTTATGAGAACAAAATTAGCTTAAGACAAGTATAGGAAATTCAGAAAATCCAGATTAAATATGCTTTCTAGCGTGAACTAGAATATTATGCTAACATTATTTTTACTTTGCGATTGAATCAGAGAGAAGTCATCAAAATAGGCTAATTTTCAAAGATTCACCTTGATTATATATTTCTCTTATTTTACATTATGTAGCAACAATAAAGCCTTTAGATTGTTTAAAAGCACTGAATGAACTACGTTCCATCTTAGTGTGGTAACCTACTGACCAAGATCACAGCTTCCAGGTAAATCTTTCTTTGTCAGAGCTGCAGTCTCAACAGGAGAAGATTTCAAAAGAGCTAAAATAATTAGAGCATTAGCAATTTAAGTTGTTTTGCCTTTTGGAAACTCTTGAGCTCTCTGTTGAATTCATATAAGTGCTTTTAAGTCTCTATAAACCAATTAATGTGAGGGCTCCGTAGAATTGGAGAATCCGTAACAAGATTCATCAGTTTCATCTTTTCTGGACCAGATAAGCTGGTGTGTGGCATTAAGAATGAGTTAACGGCCAACTGCAAGACTAACCGTTGTGGAATTGAAAGAGTTTATGTAGGGAGACTAGGGAGGTGGGGCAGATGTGTTAACTGTTTTTGAACTTGGCAGTCTATATATTTAACCAAAAAACAGACATAGAAGAGATTGCTTCCTTAGCCAAAAGACAGATTTAGGTCAGCTCGAGGAATGGCATATTTGCTTCTCTTCTCCAGACAAACCGTAGACAAATAAACACAACAAACCAAGACTAGAAACTGCCGCTGAACAAACTTTAGTGTTAGAAGCAAGTCTCACAGGAGATGGCAGGCCAGAATGACAAAGCAAGTCAAGAGTATGGTCGGTCAGATAACCTAGATTAAACACAGGAAAGTCAGCAAGAACACAAAGAACACAGCCCCCCCCGCCGTTCAGAGCTCGATTGTGAGTGCGGGCCTCGCCCACAGTGCGGGAAGAGCAAACCAAGCAGAAGGGCGCTCAGATTTTCCAGTTTACAGATTACAGGTGTCGGTGAATCAGGCTGGTCAAGGCGGTCTCAGTGAAACCATCATTCTTTATGCCCAAGAGTAGAACACAGACCACCAGAACTGAAAACTAACATAAAACGAAACAAAAACAATAACAAGCAAACAAAAAATGAGTCTAGTAACTTGCCAAGCGAGGGAAGCTTGCCAGTGAAGACATTTACTGAGTAGTTCTCCAAGCAGGAGAAAGTCAGGGATTTTTAAGCACTGAGAAGGGGGAGTTTGTGATGGTTGTGCTAATTAAGCAGTGAAAACTAGACCTGTGGGGAGGATGCAATGAGCCCATAGGTTTGTATGGAGTGGGTTAGACAAGTTCCACTGATGATCGGTTAGGAAAGAGTTTTTAATTAGGTCCTGTAAGGGCCTGGGGTCTCAGGCTCTTCCAAATCCACGGCTCTTCAACAGCTTCGACTATTTAGAATTCGTTGTGATGAAACACAACATTCAGCTTTGACAGCCCCTAGGCAAGTGCTGTAGTAACCAAGATTGTCCTTTTATAAAAGGCATTAAAAAAGAAGAGAGTCCGAGGGGCACCTGGGTGGCTCAGTCGGTTAAGCGTCTGCCTTAGGCTCAGGTCATGTTCCCAGGGTCCTGGGATCGAGCCCCACATCAGGCTCCCTGCTTGGCAGGAAGCCTGCTTCTCCCTCTCCCGCTCCCCCTGCTTGTGTTCCCTCTCTCGCTGTGTCTCTCTCTGTCAAATAAATAAATAAAATCTTTAAAAAAAAAAAAAAAAAAAGAAGGGACTCCGAATGGTACTTTCATACTCATCCAAATTATGCAGTAGCCCACAGAAGTTCTCTTAGCCAGGAAACCGTGCCATCTTACCAAATCCCAGAGACAAAGAGATGGCAAAGTAACTGGGGAACAATAGAGGGCGCTCTTGCTGGTATATAGCCCAGGCGGTCAGAGGCATCCAGAAAGCAGGAAGTAGTAGTATTGTTCCTGGCATCTGCACTTGTTTTCTGTTTGGTTCTTTGTTTCTATGTTGTTGAGCATATAGCAGTTACCAGAAAAACATCTCTTTTTAATTAGCAAAGTTATTTTTATTTGGATTGATCACAGTCCCAATAGGGGCATGCTTAGGGTTTGTTATTAATAAACCCAACAATAATCAAGCTTCTTAGAAACCTTTTATTAGGGCCATTTGGAATGAAAGCATCAACATAAACTCAGTTGCTCTAAACTATACTTGATGCTAATAAATCTATTCCTGGGTGGCTTACGTTCTAGCCAATCAAACATGTTGGGTTTCCAAGTCATAATAAACTATGATTAAGGGGACCACTGAGAGAGGCTTTTTCTTCTTCTTCTATGTCAAGGCCAATATAGACAGCAAACTACTTTGGGTGTTCATTCATCTACTTAGTGTTGAAATACAGATTTTTAAAAGTTGAGAAAGCAACACTGAAGTGTTGTCAAAAGAATTTGAGTTTGTCAAAACTCAGAACTCTACCCTAAAAAGGGTTCGTTGTACTGTATGTAAATTTTACCTTAATAAATTTCATCTATAAAAAAGGAATTTGGATTATTTCCCCTGACAAAGAAGAGAGAAGAGAGAAGAGTTGACTGGAAATAATCGCTTCCAATGTCTGTCTGTGGATAAAATGTCTGAAATTTGCTTCAAAATATCCCAACTTTGGGGAGCAGGGAAGGGGTAAAAATGAAACAAGATTAGCCAGTGAGATGATAAATGTTGGTGGTGGGTGGTGGGCATATGGGGATTCGTTATACTGTTCTTTCTCATTATTTATACATTTGTCATTTTCCATAATAAAAAAAAATTTGAACAAATAAATTACGAGTGTATAAAGGGCTTTTACTCAGAGAATGGTGAGCTAATGTTCCAGTGCCAGGCACAATGCTCAAAATATTAAACATCAGACAAGGAATGTTTACCACGTGCCATGCTGAGCTATGTGCTTTACGTGTTGGCTCACTCGGTCCTCATTGCCCTGCAAAGTAGGTATTATTATTCTTAGTCTATAAAGAAGGAAACTCAGGTTGGGGAAATAAGGAGTCTTGCCTCAAGTTCCACAGCTTGGAAATGGAGAAGCGAGGATCCAAATCCACACTGGCTTGACTCCAAAGGCTAGTTTTTGTTTTGATTTGGGGTTTGGTCGTATGTATGTGTCTACAATGCTTTAATGCTAAGTACTATTTTCTCATATTGTTGTTGTTCGGTTTTGAAAAAAATTGACCAAGGGAGGATGCTCAGATTTTCTTCCCCATGCAGGATACCATATGTGTACATTTTTCTGGCACGCTTTACAAATCCCATGTCAGCTCCTGTTCGAGCACTTTGGTCAGGAAATGATGTTACTGTCTGTCACACCATTGGGAAGGCTTCCCTGATCATGCAGCCTCCAGCAGGCACTCCCTCTTTATTCCTGCATCCTTTAAGGCTTGGTGAGCAGTGAGCACTGAACACGAGGTTCTGGGAAATGCCCACTTTCTGTGCCTCCTGAGGAAACCCAGCCAGATTATGCTTGTTGCACTCCATCAAAGATCACAGCTCAGAGATTATAAGATTAGGATGATACTAGGGAAACAACTGAAGTAGGGAAGAGACAGGACAGCCAGCAGGAAACCGCTCTACTTTGAGCACCTACTCTGTGCTTTATGACCTATTATATGTGATCTAGTTTGTTTTTGTTTTTCACTGAAACAACCCTAACATAGGGGCGCCTGGGTGGCTCAGTTGTTAAGCGTCTGCCTTCGGCTCGGGTCATGATCCCAGGGTTCTGGGATTGAGCCCCGCATCGGGCTCCCTGCTGAGCGGGAAGCCTGCTTCTCCCTCTCCCATTCCCCCTGCTTGTGTTCCCTCTCTCGCTGTCTCTCTGTCAAATAAATAAATAAAATCTTAAAAAAAAAAAAAAAAAAAGAAACAACCCTTACATAAAGGGATTATTATTCCCATCTTGGAAAAACTAGAGGTCTCAATTTTTGAGGGTGTCTAGGATGAATAACCCCAATGTTCATGCTTTTTCTAATGTGTGGTTTTATTATTTTCTAGTAGGGTTAATTTCTTGCTTCCCCTTTATGAGCCTCAGTTTCTTCACATGCGATACAGGTGTGATCATGCTAACTGGAAAGATTGTGGTGAGGATGCAATAAAAATGCCTAGTGCCTGAATATACACAAATATATATCCTCCCCTGGGTGGGGGCTTGCTGCTCCAGATACGATGGCATAAGGGTCATTTCCCAGGGGCCTTCTGGGCAGGCACATTTTTCCAAATAGTGGTAATGTCAGGAGGCATTGGGGTTCACAGCTGTGCCTCGTGCCATGCCTCAGTCCTCTCCAGTTCTACAATTCCTTTCTTGCCAACTCTAGATTCTTCCCCACCCTTGCCACAATCCTTAGAAGAACTATATGCAGGAGGGAGGTGGCCCATTCTGTCCTCACCTTGACCAAAGGCAGTGGCCCCCAGAACAGAATATCATAGTTGAAGACCCCATCCCTAACTCAGGCACAGAGTTCTGATTTTATCTTTGCAGTTTCCTGAAGTTGTCACCTTGGCTGTGCCAAGTGCCCTTGTCCACATGTACTGGAAGTCCCCATCCTTCTCCTATGTAGTCTGGATTATCACTGAAATCAGGTAATTAACTATATAATTAGTTGTTAAAACTCACTCTGCTGGACTGTGGGGGCAAGGACCATGTCTCATTAACCACTGGATCCTAGCATCTTGAAGAGTACAAGGCACAAAGTAGAAAATTCATAATATTCGTTGAATGTCAGAAGAATAAAACATTTTAAATATGTGGAAGTTTCCTCTTTGCAAAGCCAGAATCCATCTCTACCATCTTGATCCACTATTTTGACCAGAGTCGAGTTTAACTACTGTTTTGACTGTGCTGTTTGCTCTGTGCACTGTCAATGCTGTGTCCAGTTAGTAGGCAAGATTGTGACAAGTTTATGGAACAATCAGATTAATAGCATGATGAGCAATAAAATCCTAGAATCAGTGATGAGAACTGCACATGGTTTTACCATACATGAGCTAAGAAATAACTACAAATCATTTTTTAAAATCCAAATCATGAGGAATACTACCAGTAGGGAAATACCTATGCAATTTAAACCTAACACCTAAATCTAAACCCACCAAAGTTGAGACTTAGAAAATATGAGGAAGAGAGTTGAATTCAATGAAGAAAACTCAAAGCTATGGCTAATAAAATGATATAAACAAAATACTTATAGATGAACCAGGTGTTTGTGGTAAAATACATTGACAAAAATATTAGGGTGGCAAACTCGTCCCGGTTTTCTTGGGACGTTCCTGGCTTTAGCACTGTAAGTCCCATATCCCAGGAAACCCTGCAGTCCAAAACAAACTAGGATGGTTGGTTATCCTAAAAATAATTGACCCTGTTGAAAGTAATCTTGGCTCTACCACTACAGCTATATCACTGTGGGTTCTCTTCTCAGTTTTCTCATTTATAAATTGAGGCGAGGGGCACCTGGGTGGCTTAGTTGGTTAAACATCAGACTCTTGATTTCAGTTCAGGTCATGATCTTAGGGTTGTGAGATCGAGCCCTGCGTTGGGCTACCTGCCAGGTGTGGAGCCTGCTTAAGATTCTCTCTCTCAAAGGGGAACCCTCCTACACTGCTGGTGGGAACGCAAGCTGCTGCAGCCACTCTGGAAAACTGTATGGATGCTCCTCAGAAAGTTGAAAATAGAGCTACCCTACGACCCAGCAACTGCACTACTGGGTATTTACCTTAAAGATACAAATGTAGTGATCTGAAGGGGCACCTGCACCCCAATGTTTATAGAAGCAATGTCCACAATAGCCAAACTATGGAAAGAGCCTAGATGTACATCAACAGATGAATGGATAAAGAAGATGTTGTATAGGGGCGCCTGGGTGGCTCAGTCGTTAAGCACCTGCCTTCGGCTCAGGTCATGGTCCCAGGGTCCTGGGATCGAGCCCCGCATCGGGCTCCCAGCTCCGCGGGAAGCCTGCTTCTCCCTCTCCCACTCCCCCTGCTTGTGTTCCCTCTCTCGCTGTGTCTCTCTCTGTCAAATAAATAAAATCTTTAAAAAAAAAAAAAAAAGAAGATGTTGTATATATATACAATGGAATATTATGCAACCATCAAAAAAATGAAATCTTGCCATTTGCAACGACATGGATGGAACTAGAGGGTATTATGCTAAGCGAAATAAGTCAATTAGAGAAAGACAAGTATCATATGACCTCACTGATATGAGGAATTTGAGAAATAAGACAGAGGATCATAGGGGAGGGGAAGAAAAAAAGAAACAAGATGAAACCAGAGAGGGAGACAAAGCATAAGAGACTCTTAATCTCAGGAAACAAACTGAGGGTTGCTGGAGTGGAGGGGGGTGGGAGGGATGGGGTGGCTGGGTGATGGACATTGGGGAGGGTATGTGCTATGGTGAGTGCTGTGAATTGTGTAAGACTGATGAATTACAGACCTGTAGCCCTGAAACAAATAATACATTATATGTTAATATAAAAAAATTTTAGAAATTAAAAAAAATAAAAATAAATAAATATTTCAAACAAACAAACAAAAAGTTTCTCTCTCTCTCTCTCCTTATGTCCCTCTACCCTTCTCCTCTCTCAAAAAAAAAAAAAAAATGAGGCCAATAATAGTACCTATTTCATACATTCTTGTGAGGATAAACTGAAATAATGCACAGAAAACATCTTATGCACAGGAAATGCTCAGAACATTATTATTATTATTATTATTATCATTATTATTATTATTATGTCAAAGGCAAAGCTAGTTAGTGGCAGAAGTGCAACTTCAGAATGAGAACTTTCTCTCCCCAAGGCTTTTATTTATTCCCTTTCTATACTATGCATGTTTACACACATTGAATTTAATAGCCAAGAACTTCGAAGGGTGGTGATTTTTTCTGAGGTGCCCTGTGGTGCCCTGTGGTTAGAAGCAATACATGGCTGCTGGATTGTCTTTTTCACCTAGCCAGATAGATCTGACGCCAGACAGACCTGACCTCTAGGCCATGAAAGGAACTAAGTTATAAAGCAAGTTCTAATTGCCTTCAGGTCTCCATAACGTTGAAGATGGTGGGTGTATATCAGCATTCAAAAACACTGGGCAAGGTTAAACTCAGACCTGTCTGAGTGCAAGACGAGCACACAGCCTGGCTCATTCCAGGCACTTGATAACTGGTCGCCATTTGGGGTGGGAAGTAATAGCAGCTGGCCTGCCTCAGGCAGATTCCAACTAGGATGAACAAGAGACACTGGTTTTGGAAAGAAACTCTTGTTAAAACAAATAAGCAGCCAATCAAAGTGTCAAGAACTCTCAGATGCTGTGGTGTCTTCATTTGGGCTTGAATCATAAAGCTGTCTTTCCATCTGGTGTCACGACTTAATTAATCCCTTTCATTTTGGTCATAGCTCTACCATCCCTTCCTTTGGTTCTTGAGACAGAAAATGGATTCTGGGCCCAAAATCATTTTGGAGCAAGGGAAGAAAAAGTTGTAGGGTTGGAAGTGGGTTGAACATATGGAAATGGATGTCAAAGGGATCTTTATCCCCTGTGTGGTCTTTGACAGTGTTACACCCTCAGATCCCACCCATTCCAGCTTCTTCCAACTGCTCTGATCAGGCTGCCTTTGTTCTGTCATTGGAGACACTGAGCCAATACCACTGAGACATCTCCCATCTTTCACCAATAGAACTTAAAGCACTCTATGCACACCCATCACCAACCTGCAGGCCAACCTCTGTGGCAGGTGGCTCTAGCACCAGTTCTGAGACTGGGTGGGGGTAGGGGCCTGAGTTAAACTGCAAAAGGTCAGAGAGGCAATCAGGGTGGCTTCTAAAGGCAATGACACAAATAAGCCTTCAGAACACAAGCTGGTTGACCTGACTTAACCAAGCAAGCCTGGATCAGCCTACCTAAAAACCTGCCAGGGCATCCAAAATATATGTATTCTGAAGCATGCACCCTCTCGGCGTCCCCTTTCCTGCTAGCAATCTCTCCTCTCCCTCCAGGGAGAGAGCCAAGCTCAATTTCAGCTACGAATAAGGAGGACAGTGGAGGAGAAATGTTTGTAAATTGTAAACTGACTTTGCAAACAGTAAGTCGGGGAACTCATTAAGGAAATCAGGATGCATGGACTGAAAAAGAAAGGGGATATTTTTAAATTAGCCAATGAGAAAGCGGGGGGCATTGCATCTTCTGTGCTTTGTTCAAAAGAATGGGAACCCATCCGCATGGGCTCTCGCGGTGTGGACTGGTGGATCCGGCGGATGACACTGGTGTGTACATGGTGAAAACGCTCCTAAGAAATGGTGGCTGGCAGTAGTGTAAAACCCTTTTGGAAATCAGTTTTCCAATTTAAAGGAAAAATGTAAATGGTAGGACAAGAGACACGTGAATATTCTAAAAATTGTGAAGGTGTCCAGGAAGGGCAGAAATGTGGAAAAGATTGTCTTAGAAATTGTCCATTCCCTCCATCCTGCATAATGGGATTTGAGGTCTCCTAGATAAAGACTAGATAAAGTTCCACTTTAGGAATGCCTTGAACTTGATTTTCACTTGATTTTCAAATCATCCCAGGCCTATTCTCCACCTGCCTTCCCTCCTCTCAGCTATGCGAGTGAAGACCAGCCGTGCTCCTGCTGAAACAGTTTCTTTCCTCTCTCACTCCCTCGCCAGCAATGTGAACCTTAGGCCTTGGACAGGGTCCCAGGAAGTCCAGTAAACATCCCCTACCATGTCCTGATGGAATGTTCCATATAAGCTACTGCTATTAGGTGAGTTCCCTCTGTGGCTTTTCAAAATAAAATAGAATAACACAGGCTTAATTTTGAAACAAACCCAGCCCTCCTGCTTCCTTCTCAATCTGACTTGTGTGTCTGCCTTTAATTAATTGGGCTTGTTGCTGATAGATCATCTGATTTGCACAGACAATTAAATTCAATTACTTGGGTACACCCATAATGGCTCCTAATCTATTATGCTTGGCAAATTTAGCCAAACAGAACTAGAGATGCCGTTTCCAAATCTGGTTCTTCCATGTCTGCTACACTCACTCTTAGTAATAAATGTGCAGAGCAGGGCTGATTTACATCTTCAGCCTTTACTGGCATTCAGCTGCTTCCACATTTCCTCCAGTGCTAGATGCCCTTGGTTAGTGAAACCCTAAAACTGCCTTCCGTTCAATTCCAATTCAAAGCATTTCAGCATTTAGACAGGGCACCTTTGAAGACCGTGCTTCGTTTGTTTCAAAGCCCCTTTCTCAACATTCCCCGTGCACTGAGCTCTCTGCGAGATGTATCATACTCATCATCTTGCTGTAGCTTATCACTTTTGCATGTTTGTTACCCAGGAAACGATCTTCCGCTCTACGGTCTTTTGAAATGAGTATATAGACACTTTTGGAATCAAGTTTTTTTTTGTTGTTGTTGTTAATTTTATGTGCTCTGCTCGCCTTCCCAGTGAATTCTTTGCAATTTCCTTAGGGTCTGAGAGAGGCATAAAAAAATCAAAGAGTCTGCCTCCCCAGGGGTAATGCCTATCAGAACTGTGCCAGGGAGACCAGTCTTGCCCACGTGTACGGTGACTAGGTTAAGGTTCAGGGTGAGACAGAGAACTTGGGAGAGGGAGTTGGGAATCTAGGTGTCTGGGCCATGGCCCAGGATATTGGGAGACGAGGAGTAATTTATAGGGTTCCTTTTGCAACGTTGCAGCAGAAGTCCGCGTCAAAGATCTACGTTTGTAGGAAGCAGATAAAAAGGAGCAAAGGGGAGGTGGTTGCCCTCAGGGAAAGAGGAAACTTCCATGTCTCCATCATCTTACGGAAGGGAGTCTTGGAACAAGAGACAAAGGCCTTCATTTTAAAAAGATTAATGGAGATCAGACTCAGACATATGAGGGTGGCTGGGGATGACCTCATCTAGCCTAGTGGGGTTGGGGCCCTTCCTCCTCATCCTCCACTCGGGGACCTCTCCACCTTCAGTACAAAGCACCTGTGCTCCAGTTGGCCTCCATCATCTAGGAACTGTGGGAGTCTAAGCAAGTCACTTCTGCTGGGTCTCAGTTGAGTCATCCATAAAATGGGTAACTTGGCTGCATGTAGTTTCCAAGGCCCCTGATATCTCCCCACCTCCCAGTTCTGGTCACGTTGCCCCATTTTATTTTTTATTTGAATTTTTTAAAAGATTTATTTATTTATTTGAGAGAGAGAGAGCAGGGACAAAGGGAAGAGGGAGAGGGAGAGAATCTCCAGCAGACTCCCCACTGAGCACAGAACCCGACACGGGGCTTGATCCCACGACCCTAAGATCATGACCTGAGCTGAAACTAAGAGTCAGATGCTTAACTGACTGAGCCACCCAGGTGCCCCTATTTTTTATTTGAATTTACTTGAGTTTAATATTATTTGAATTTAATATTATGTTTTTAAATTATTATGAATTTTACAATTTCACAAATAATACATACATGTGTTCTCCATATTTAAAAAAATGCAGTTAAGGCTAAAGTCTCCTTTGATCACTGTTATCAATTTGTGTGTGCCCTTTCAATCCTTTTGTACATGTTCAATACAAACAAGTATATTATTTAAGGTACGTTGGTATCAAATGGCACACATTCTGCAAGATGTTTTGTGTTTGTTCATCATGTCCTGGAGAGCTTCCCTAGGCAGTAACCCTTTGTTTATCTCATTCTCTTCAAAAACTGCTGAATAGAATTTTTACAGCATGATTGTACCATGGCTTTTTACTTCCTGCAGGTGGGCATTTAGATTGTTTTCCAGTGATTTGGATGATGTCACAAAGAAGACCCCTGTTAGTGTGTCCAGGTGGGGAGGCTCTATCCCCTCCACAAGACAGTGAGTTTATTTCCAGAAATTGTGTTTCAATCACATTTATTTCCCTGACAGCCACTTTATCTGGGGACTGGCACTTGGGTTGTACTCAATGTTCACTGAATATAACAAAAGTTAGTTTGGGTCCTTGGGAAGACCGAATGGTCCTGCCCTTAGGAAGCATGCAGTTTAAGACCTAAGAATCCATGGAAGAAATATGGTGTTAAACATCTTTAAATCCTTAGAACCTTAGAATAAACAAAGGAGACAAAGACCTCAAATGATTCATTTGCACGTAGGACAGATCGTTATTAAGTTAAGGCAGGCGGAGGTAGTGGGATCTGAAGATGAGGGGAAGGCCCTGCCCTCAAAAAGCTTACGGTCTGATGAAGGGGGCCATAAGGAGACAAAGTATGGAGACAGTTATCTTCAAGAAAGGACAGAGGAATGTGGGAAGTTCCCTCAGAGAAATAGAAGCAAACTTGCAAAGGGCCTTTAACTCAAGTTAGAAGCTGGGGGCAGAACAAGGAATTAAGATTTGGAGAGGTGGAAGAGAGATTCCAGAAAAGAAGAAGGTGGTGTAAGTTAGCACTTCTCCAACTTGGCCGTGCACGAGAATCACCTGCGGGTTTTATTCTGCGGCGTATTCCGACCCCATCACGCTGGGGGCCTGAGCTCCCAGGTGAGGATATGCTGCTGGTGGCATGGGAAAGTCCCAGGCCTATTGGGAAGCCTTAGGCTACAACAAAAAATGGTAGGAATTTCGCATTAAAACCATGATCAAATTCCAGAGGGTCTTAAACATCAGCGTGACCTGATAGCATTGCGTTGTTTTGAGCATTTCCTTACAATTTAGCACAGTGGCGTGACTTGTTTACACTGACAACAACCAGGAATGTTTCCCCGGCTCTTATTATTTCCAGGCACTTTCCTCAGTGCTAGCAATACAGCTGTGATCCAGACAGAACAAAATCCTTGCTCTCGGAGAGGTGACATTCCACTGAGGTGGGGACGCAATGAGCAATGAAAAAAATAAATAAGTGAAAGGGACAGCATTAGATGGTGATCAATGAGATGGGGGAAATAGAGTGAGGAAAAGGGGATGAATTTCATTTTCATGTCGGGTTGATCAAGGTAGGCCTCAGGGACTGGCATAAAGATAGGAGGGAGATAAAGGGGTTAACTCTGTGGGTGGGGGGGAAAGCATTGCAGGCAG
Source organism: Neomonachus schauinslandi (assembly GCF_002201575.2). NCBI lineage: Eukaryota > Metazoa > Chordata > Mammalia > Carnivora > Phocidae > Neomonachus > Neomonachus schauinslandi. The sequence continues at coordinate 88,256,558 of NC_058409.1, read as the reverse complement.
AGGGAGCAGCCAGGGCAAATGCCCTGAAATTTTATAGATAAGCTGAAACCCAGAGAGGTTAGGTAATTTACCCAAGACCTCCCACCCAAGATGAAAAACCAGGTCTAACTCAGGTTCATGATCTTAACCACTGTTCTGTCGCCTTTCTCAGTCTAGCAATGTACAGTTTATGGTGTCACTGATGAGCCTCTGGTAGTAAAAAGGCTATCACGCTCTTGTCAGGCACTGGTCACTTCCTCTCTGTACAATGAGCAGCGACTCCCCCTGCCTACACTGTGTGGGGTGGGGGTGCGGGAGGCAGGGAGGGAGGCCTGCATAGCCGGCCAGGTGTAAAAGGGCCCTGCTTCACCTGGGCCGGCTCTCACCCTTCACTAAACTAGAAAAGCCCCTCTCTTGGTTCCTACCTGGGTGTTCTCACCATCTAGCTGTGTGACCATGGATTGGTTAGTTAACCACTCTGAACCTCAGTTTCCTTATCTACAAATGGAGATACCTCAAAGACCTACCAGAAAGGTTAGACGAGAAAATGTATATAATAATAATAGCTACTATTTATTGGCCACCTACCATGTTCCAGGCACTGCACTAAGCACTTTATGTATCTTCTCTTCATCCTGAAAACAACCGTGTGACTAGGTACTATTAGTGATGTCCCATTTTGTGATAATGATGGAATGGAGGCTCAGAGAGCAGTGACTTGTCCAAGGTCAGCAGTTAAGGCGTGATGAAGCTTAGAGGGGAACCCGGGAAGGCCTACCTCCATGGCCCATGTTCTTAACCAGTCCTGCTGCCTCGCTGGCTCCACACTCGGTTGCTGTGAACATACAGCTAAGAAATGCATGAAACTTGAACCTTCTTCTTGCAGAATAATCCTTATTAGTTCTAGAAATATATTTCTAAGACTTCTCTTGGCCAATTTATACCTGAGGATTTAAGTGTGAAGAATGTGGTAAAGAGAGAGAGTTTATCTTCTAGTGGGGGAAAAACAGCTAATAAACATTTAACTAAATAAACAAATAAATTAAGATAAGCCGGGAGCATCTTATCATGCCAGAAAGTAAGAAAAGCTCAAAGACTGATAGGGACACATCAAAAGAACCTAGATGTGAGCTTAAACGAGCCCCCGCCGGCCTGATCTGGATCAATTATAGTATCAAAATGAATAATAACAGAAATGGATTATAATACATTGAATGAAATCCATGCGTTCATACGGATTCAAACAAACAAATACATAAATGTAAAAAAGGAAAAAAAAAAAAGCTTTTCCTTGCAGCAGAATACCAACTAATAAATACAGAAGAAAAGAAAGAGAAAAATATTATTTTTGCAACTCCCTTACAATACCTAATTCGGGCATAATTCTCAATGAATGCTAAGACCAGTGAGTGAAAATCTGATGAGAAACAGGACACTCGCATGGTCTCAAATTACATCTACAGATGTAACACCTACAGATTAGTTATGAACCGCCAAGAGGAGAAAAATGGTATGTTGACAATGGAGAACTCTGGAGAATATACCACCTTTAACAAGTGATCAAAATGAGTATCCTCAACAATAGGACAAACTGACATCCTGTGCCTCTTGATACAAGGCATCGAGAACGCATCCCTAAATCGCAACCCTGCCCCAAACTGCATAACCTGAATCTAGTCATCAGGAAACAAGCAAACAAATCTAAAGTGAGGGACATTTCTCAAAACAACTGACTTGCGCTCTTCAAAAATGCCAAGGTCATGAAAGACAAAGAAAGGCTAAGAACTGTTCCAGATTAAAGGAGAACGAGAAGACAAGACAAACACAATACATGCCTTGGGATTGTATCCCAGGTCAGAAGAAAACATTGCCACAGAAGACATTATTGGGACAATTTGTGAAACCTGAGTATAGACTATACATTAGACAATATATAGACTATATAATTAGACAATGGCATCAATATCAGATAATAGTGTTGTGTCAGTGTTAATGTTCTCGAGCGAGCTAATGGGGTAGAGCTGAGCTTGCTGATATAGTAGCAACTAGCTGTATGTATAAATTTAAAATTTATTAAAATTCAATAAAAATTAAAATCCAGCCTTGTGGTCAGACTTGCCACATTTCGAGTGCTCAGTTGTCTCGTGGGCAGTATCCACCTTGCTGAACACTGCCGATAAAGCACATTTTCATCATGGCAGAAAGTTCTATTGAAGAGTGCTGGAAGAGGGTGAACATGAGGGAGGGCATTAAAGGATGAAGTTGGTCAGCTGAGCTAGGCGACACTTCGTGACTTGAGGCTAGATCATCAAAGGGGGTATAATTTCTGTCTGGTTTCCTTAATACTCTCTCCTGGAAACCAGACATCATGCTGTAAGAAAGTCCCAAAGAACAGCCCACGGAAAGATCTATAGGGAGAGGGACAGAGGCCTCAGCCTAGAGCTGTGCCAGTTCCAGCATCCAAGTGGCTTGGGGGTAGATCGTTCAGCCTCAGTGGAGCACCCCAGCTGACCCTACATGGAGCAAAAACTGGCCGTCCCCCCCTGAGCCCGGCCCCCACTGCAGGACTCATGAGCAAAACATGATAGCGGTTGTTTTAAGTTACAACTTCTTGGTGTGCCCTGGATGCACAAGAGGAGTTAATTGATACAGACAGAGGTGCGCAGAGCTTACCCTGCTAGGAAGGGGTGGAGAGGAGATGTGATCCTAGTCCTGTAGTTTCCAACCGCACTGAGAGTCAGCTACCCCATCCTGGCCACGTCCTAGAGGGCCAATGCCAGGCAAATCTCCGTGCACAGGAGAGTGCCTGGCACAAGCTAGGACAGCTAGAAAGTGCAAATGCAGGGTACCTGGGTGGCTCAGTCGTTAAGCGTCTGCCTTCGGCTCGGGTCATGGTCCCAGGGTCCTGGGATCGAGCCCCGCATCGGGCTCCCTGCTCAGCGGGAAGCCTGCTTCTCCCTCTCCCACTCCCCCTGTTTGTGTTCCCTCTCTCGCTGTGTCTCTCTCTGTCGAATAAATAAAATATTAAAAAAAAAAAGAAAAGAAAAGAAAGTGCAAACGCTACTATCAAAGCTCCTTAGGCTCCATTTTGAAGTGTAAACACACCTTCCTTTATCCATCTTGACAGCTAAACTTACTGCAAATTTGGGGGTTCTTCTTCAGTCGGTCTCTGACTTTATAAGAATCTTTTGAGGAGCTTGTGAAACTGCAAACCCAGCTCCTCCCTCAGTTTTCCCGTCACCAAGCTTTGGGGTCAAGTCTGAAGGCTGCAAAATGTTTTTTCAACTTTATTGAGATGTGACTGAAGTACACAAAATAGTGTGTATTTAAAATGTAAAGTTTGATCAGTTTTGACATATGGGTACACCCGTGAATCTATCCCCATTATCAGAATTACAAACATTTCCTTGACCATCAAAGATTACTTTGTACCCATTGTAATCCAGCCTTCCTTCCACACTCTCACTAGGCAACCACTGATGTGTTTTCTGTCACTGTAGATTAGTTTGCTTTTTTCAAAAAAAAACACAAAAAAACAAAAACTACTCAATATTGACTCATACAGCATGTACTCTTTCTTGTCTGGCTTCTTTCATTCACTGCAATTTTAAGATTCATCCATATGGTTCATGTATCAATAGCTCATTCCTTTCTGTTGCTGATTACTATTCCATTGTATAAATATGCCACAGTATGTCATCAGCTGGTGGACATTTGGGTTGTTTCCAATTTGGGGCTATTACCAGTAAAGCTGCTCTGAACCTGGGTATGCTTAGCTGTTGAATGAGTGCGATGTTTAATCGCAAGTCGTGTTTCATCTTTTAAAAAATCGCAAAACCATTTTTTGCTAAGTGGTTTTACTATCTTACAGCCCCAACAGCAGAGTAGGAGAGTTCTGGCTGGCCCACAACCCCACCAACACTGAGTAGGATCAGTTTTAAACAGTTTAGCCAGTGCTGCACCAGCTTGTGGGAGCCAATCATCGGCATCAATTCCCAACTCCGGGTTCAGTAACATCTTCTTGATGGTAGCTTCAAATTGACCACGGTGGGAGCACTTACACCATAGAAATCAATAAACACTCCTAATCAGGTTTCCTGCACCCCCACCCCAGCCAGAGCTAGTTATTAAATATTTACCAGCACACCACTGATTTTATCCATTCTAGTGGGGCTCCAGCATTATCTCACTGACATTTCATGTTCATGCCCCTGATGACTTCTTTCTCATATCTTCTTTTGAGAAGAATCTGTTCAAATCTTTTGCCCATTTTCTCACTGGGTTGCTTGTCTTCTTATTATTGAGTTGTCAGAGTTCTTTTTATTCTGAATTCAGATCCCTTTTCTGACACATGCGTTGTAAACGTTTCCTCTCGCTTCCTCTGTGACCTGCCTTTGTACTTTATCCATCATGTCTTTCACAGAACAAAAGGTTCTTATTTTAATTAAAGTTTAACTTGTTTTTTTTTTTTTTTTCTTTTATGGTTTGTACTTGCTGGGTTCTAACTAAGGAAACTTTGCCTACCTCAAAGTTGCAAGAATATTCTATGGTTTCCTTTAGAAGTTTTATAATTTCAAGTTTTACATTTGGTTCTGTAATCTATTTTGATTCATTTTTTAATGTATGGTGTGGGTTAAGTGTCAGTGTTCACTTTTCCCTCACATGGACATCTAGCACCATTTGCTGAAAAGACTTTTCTTCCCTTACAAAATTGCCTTGGCACCCGTGTCAAAACAATTGACCAAAGACATGTGGGTCTATTTATGGACTCTCTAATCTGTTCCATTGATCTATATGTTTGTATTTTGACTAATACCAAAACTATCTTGATTGCTGTCACTTTATAATAAGTCTCGAAAGCAAATAGGATAAGTTATCTGACTATTCCTGAAAAGTCGTTTCTGTAATTCTACACATTTTGTATTTCCACATAAATGTTAGAATCCATTTGTCAATGTCCACTAAAAAAAAAACCTGTGCGAATTTTTATTGGGATTGCAGTCTACTTTAGGGAAAAGTGCCATCTTAATAATACTGAGTCTTGCAGACTATAAACATGACATTTTTCCATTTATTTAAGTTTTTCTTAATTTTTCCCAGCAATGCTTTGTAGTTTTCAATGCAGAAGTCCTGATGTCTTATGTTAGATTTCTTCAGTATTTTTTTGTTGCTACTTATACATAGGATTACATCCTTAATTTCATCAACTGTTTGATGCTAGTATATAAGAATACAATTAATTTTTGCATATTAATCTTGTATGCTGCAACACTGCTAAATTCTCTTATTAGTTCTCATAGTTATATTTCAGACTCCCTTGGATTTTTCTCCATAAATTATAGCACCTACAAGCGGGGATAGTTATTTTTTCCTTCCTGAGTTTTATGCCTTTTTTTTTTTTCTTTTTCTTGCCTTATTGCAGTGGCTAGAACCTCTAGAATAATGTTGGGCAGAAGTGGTGAAGGCAGGCATCTCTGCCTTGCTCCAGATTTCAAGGTAAACAATTCAATCTTTCATCATTAGGTATGATGTTAGCTGCAGATTTTTTGGTAGATACTTTTTAGCAGTTTGAGAAAGTTCCCTACTATTTTTAGTTTACTATGAGTTTTTATCTGGAATGGGTGAATTTTTTTTTTTTTCAAATGCTTTACCTGCATCTATTGAAATAATTATATGGTTTTTCTCCTTTATTCCATTATTTGCTGAATTACAATTAAAGATTGATTTTCAAACATAAACCAAACTTTCATTTTGGGAATAGATCTTACTTAGTCATAATGTATTACCATTTTATATGTTGTTGGATTCAATTTGCTATTATTTTGTTAGGGATTTTTGTGTCTATATTTATGAGGAATATTGAATTGTAATTTTCTTTCTTTTTTTTATAATGTCTTTGTCAGGTTTTGGTATTAAGGATACACTGGACTCACAGCAGTCAGGCAGTGATCCTTCCTTCTTTATATTTTGAAAATATTTGTGTAATATTGATGCTATTTCTTCTTTGAATATTTGATAGACTTTACCAGTAAACCATTTGAACCTGATGGTTTCTTTTTAGAAAAGTTTTTTTTTTAAAAGATTTTATTTATTTATTTTGACAGAGAGAGAGACAGCGAGAGAGGGAACACAAGCAGGGGGAGTGGGAGAGGGAGAAGCAGGCTTCCCGCGGAGCAGGGAGCCCAATGCGGGGCTCGATCCCAGGACCCTGGGATCATGACCTGAGCCGAAGGCTCTTTTTAAATTTATTGAGATTGGGGCGCCTGGGTGGCTCAGTCGTTAAGCGTCTGCCTTCGGCTCGGGTCATGATCCCAGGATCCTGGGATCGAGCCCCACATCGGGCTCCCTGCTCAGCGGGAAGCCTGCTTCTCCCTCTCCCACTCCCCTTGCTTGTGTTCCCTCTTTCGCTATCTCTGTCTGTCAAATAAATAAATAAAATCTTTAAAAAAAAAAATTTATTGAGATCTATTTTATGGCCCAAGATGTGGTCTATCTTGACAATTGTACCATGAGTCCTCAACTAGTTGGACGATTACTTAATCTTGCTGGTCTCAGTTTCCTCATCTATAAAATGGGAAGGATAGCAATAGTACTTACCTCAAATGGGTTGTTACGAATATTAAAATAGGTAATGTGAAAAATACTAAGCACAGTGGCAGGCACATAGTACACATTCAATAAATGTTAACTCATTGTTATCATAAGTGTTCTTATTAAAAGATCAAAACTCTACTAGAGACTGGTTTGATTTTATTCCAGGCTCTGCCATGGTATCTTTAGGGTGCCCCAGCAAAATGGTTTCTCTGGCCCCAGTGTCCTCTCACTGCATTTGGATAAATCCAAAATTTCTCTCCATGGTCATTGAGGCCCTATCTATCTAGACATCTCACTAACTGCCTCCTTTCTCCCTCGTGCTCACACTCCCCGGCCACGCTGATCTGCTACCCAGCCTGAAAGCCACAGATGGAAATGTTCCCACCCTGGGCCTCTGCATATGCTATTCTCTCTGCCTGGAGCCTTATTGTTCTCACAATCTCACCCAGCTAACCCCTGCTCCTCCTTCCCATCTTAGTCTATTCAGCTGTTATAGCATAATACTAAATATATATATATATATATATATATATATATGCTGTACTGTACTGCTGTACTAAATATACATATATATGTATATATAGTACATATATATATTTAGTACATATATATATTCTGTAGACTAGGTGACTCATAAACAACAGAAATTTATTTCTTACAGTTCCGGAGGCCAGGAGGCTAAGATCAAGAGGCTGGCAGATTTGATGTCTGGTGAGGGCCCACTTCCTGATTCATAGATGGCCATCTTCACATTCCCTCCTCACAAGGCAGAAGGGACAAGGTAGCTCCCCGGGGTCTCTTTTATAAGGGTACTCATCCTTAATCACCTTCCAGAAGCCCCACTTCCAAATACCAGCACATAGGGCATTAGGTTTCAGCATATGAATTTTGGGAGAACATAGTCATTCCATCTGTGACATCTTGGCTTACATGTAGCCCTCTCTGACTGCACAATCTCTATTCAGTCCACTTGCCATTCTCCTATAACACCATGGCTTTGTCTTCAAGGCATTCAGCGGAGCTCGTACATATACACAAGCCCCCCACTAGACCGTAAGCACCAAGAGAGCAGGACTTCCGCTGGCTGCTCATCCAGTGTCTAACACTGTGCCTGGGAAGGACACTAGTCATAGTCAATCAAAATCTGTTGAATGAATGATTGCTGTAAATGCCAGAAATGTGACCCAGGGCAAATCACTTTACTCATTTACGTTCTTCATCTGGAAAATGGGTGCCATCGTCCCTCCCTCAAAGTGTTAGCGAGAAAAAGAGTTTTGCGTAGGCTCAGTACAAGTTTTAAAAGACATCCAGAGATACACACAAACAAGTAAACCACTGTATGATATACAAATGCCCATTGTCACTTGATTATCAGAGTGAAAAACTAGAAGCAATCAGAAAGATCATCCACAGAGAGCTGATGAATAAACCACAGCGCTTTCACACAACCGAGCACTAGCAGCTGCTAGAACTGATCCAGCTCCCGCCATGGAAAGCTAAGCTAAAGGGAAATGAAGCAGAGGAAGAGTATACCTACTTCCTTTGAAAAAATATGTGTTCTCTGGAACAGGAGACTTGGGGCATTATTTCTTGGGGGTGAGATTGGAAATGGGGAGAGATTCACTTTTTCATTTCAAACCGGTTTGAAATATTTGCCGTGGGCACTGATTACCCTTTATAAAGAATGAATTCATGACTGTGGACACCCTGAGCCGGGGCCGAGCGGAGCTTCTCCTCTCCATCTGGGTGCTCAGTGCTGAGCCTCCGGTTCCTTTGGACAGCACCGTGACCGCCCCCACCCAAGCTGAGCGCCAAGGCATCACTCAACAACCTCCCCCCCATCCCAGTCCTGTCCCCACGCCTTCCCTAGACCACTGCTCTGCAGCCTGCCTGCTTTGAGAAAACAAAACAAACCAACCAACGCAGCCCTTTCCGGGCAATGAGAGTGGCAGTGGCTGGTGGCTGGCAGCTGGGGGCTTGATTTCCTACCTCAAGCTCCCTGATGCCCGCTGGGAAGATTCTCCAGACAGGCCGGCTGCGACGGGTGCCACGGTGCCAGGTCTAAGGACCCAGCAATAAATCATTAGCAGATTGGCCCACAGATCACTTCCCCTTTTGGGGCGCTGCCCGGCCCTTCGCAGGAGAAAGAGATTTATCAGCACTTGGCCTGCTGCCCCGCCCTCGCGCAATCACGGGCTTCCAGCAGGTCGGATGGAGTGGTTCCTCCTCCTCCAGACTCAGGGCTGGACCTGAGGAGGCCCAAGAGAACCAGAGAAAGGGCCACGGGACTCAGGAGACACAGGGAGAAAGCTTAATCAGCGCAGTCCCTGGTCATACCCAGAGGGAGGGGACGGGAGGAAAGAGCAAGTCAGCCCTCTGGTTCCGACTGCACAGACCCCGGACAGCCCCCAAGGCCCTTCCACGCCCTCCGCTCAGCAGAGAGCAGGCCTGCCCATCATTTTCCCCATAACCGAAGGTTGGCCCCACTTTGATCTCTGTTCTCCCCTCGCAGTGCTCACACTGGGAAGGCGCCTTCGAGAAGCTATCCCAGGGCAATTTTCCACCTTTGAAGTCCCCGGAAAGCCCTGCCAAGAGCTGTTCTGGTGTGAGGAGGCTGCTGGGGCAGGCAGCCTGGTGCCGTTGCTTCACGGGGTGCCAGAACTGGAACATCAAGACATCAAAGAAGAAGGTGGCAGCAGAGGGATGAGTAAGCTCAGTTCCAGGCTCTGCGTCAGCCCAGAGGCCTTCTCCCAATCCCCCAACTGGTGGTGGAGCCGGATCAGGGAGCTTAGCCCAAAGAGCCTGGAGATCTGCCTGGAAGGAAGCCTGCGACACTTCCGGGGCATCGTCATGCTCTCCACACCTGGGGAAGAACACCGATCACCACAGAGCAAAAGCAGAGTCCAGTCCTGGCTCCAAGACTCCCTGGGCTGCTCGGTCTTCCGCAGCTCCCCTCCCCTCTCGGGTCCCCAGTTTCTCCATCCGTCAGATGAGAAGGAGGGATTAGCCTTAGGATGGCCGGTTGGCAGGCCAGGGGGCACTACAGGGGCATAAACATGTTTTCTTTGGCCCACACAAGTGTAAAAAATGTTTTTGAATTATTGTACATTTTTCCAACTTGTAAAAATTAGGAGATTTGATACTAATTTGTACAGTTTTGGATTCCTTTGCAAAAAAACAGAAAATGTGGCGATGCTGGACCTGCTGTCCAATGTGGCAGACATCGACAGGAGGGGAGTTAGCTGCCCCCTTTGCAAGAAACCTAAGTTCCGGCTGTTGACCGTTCCATTCAGCCTGATGCCTCGTGCCACGTGGCCATCTGAATACGGGGCCCCTGGACTAGAACATTTTATCTTACTTCGAGAGATATGCCGCAGAAGCCCTTACCATGGGCCATGATGACCCAAAGGAAAGAAAAGTGAGGCAGGCTGACATGACATGCTTCCTCTCTCTTAACACTCACATTGTGTGTAGAGGTTTCCCAAGAGTGTGTCACGGACTTCTTGTAACAGCATCATGTGGGGATGCTGGTTAAAATGCAGCAATGCCTGGGTTCCAATCCAAATCTGCTAAGTCAGACTGTCTGGGGGTGGAATCCGGAAATGTGCATTTTTTGCAAACTCCCCAGGGGACCTCTTACCACATGAAAGCTTTTAAAGCACGGGTGGAAAGGATAGTCCGCAGAGATCTGCAGCTGTGAGACCCCTGAATCCAAAGCAGTGGGAGGGGCCTCCAGAAAGACAATCATTTAGGAGGCGCTCTCATATCCCAGGCACTGTACCAAGCCCTGTCCATCCATCATTCCCTTTCATCCGCACAACAAGCCCTAAGCTGGTGCTATTATTATCTCCCTTTAACAGGTGGAGAAGGAGGTCAAGAAATGTGTGTTAAATCACACGGTTAGGAGTGGCGGGGCTGGAATCCACACTTGGACCTGACTCCAAAGTTATTGCATAAGAACACGGCTGCTAATGTCTTCCCTGTCCAGCTGTGAACAAGAAGGGAATTGCGACTGCGAGCAAACCGGGGGAGGGGAGCTATTTTTGCACTAACACGTAGTAGGTAAATCTGTGCAACTATAAGTCAGGACAAGGTGGTGAACCTAGAGCACACCGTGTTCCAGAATCATTTCCGCTAAGCCTGTGTGCTGTAGCACGCCAGGGACTCACGGCTCTGGAGAGTTCCACACGGTGCCATGTGACATCAAGTTTTGGCAAAATAATCCGTGATACCATGGTAGTAGCTGAGCGCTCGGCACTGGCCTGTGGGTGGCTTTGAGCCGCTACTCTCCTGAGTCACAGAAGTTGAACCACGTGTCCAGAGAATCTGAAATCAGAAACTGGGATCCGTCAGCTTTTGCTATTTATTTATATATTTGACACAGAGAGAGAGAAAGCATAAGCAGGGGAAGCAGCAGGCAGAGAGAGAGGGAGAAGCAGGCTCTCTGCTAGTCAGGGAGCCAGATGCGGGGCTTGATCCCAAGACCCTGAGATCATGACCTGAGCCGAAGGCAGACGCTTAACCGTCTGAGTCACCCAGGTGCCCCTGGTTCTACCCCAGATTTCTACTAACCCCCATGAATTGTGTCCACAGCAAAATTCATATGTTGAAATCCTAATCCTCAGTGTCTCAGGATGCAACCTTATTTGGGAACAGGGATGATGCAAAGTAATTAGGCCATACTGAAGCAGGATGGACTCCTAATCCAACAGGATAATCCAATATGACTGGTGTTCTTATTAAAAGGGGCAGTTTGGGGGCACCTGGGTGGCTCAGTTGGGGCGCCTGGGTGGCTCAGTCGTTAAGCATCTGCCTTCGGCTCAGGTCATGATCCCAGGATCCTGGGATCGAGCCCCACATCGGGCTCCCTGCTCAGCGGGAAGCCTGCTTCTCTCTCTCCGTCTCCCACTCCCCCTGCTTGTGTTCCCTCTCTCGCCGTGTCTCTCTCTGTCAAAAAAATAAATAAAATCTTAAAAAAAAAAAAAAAGGGGGGGGGGGGCAGTTTGGAGACAGATGCACACACTTAGGGAGGTGGCCTGTGAAGATGTAGACAGAGATTGGGGAGATACTTCTATAAGCCAAGGAATGCCAAAAATTGTCCGCAAGCCATCGGAAGCCAGGAGAAAGGCATGGAACAGACTGTCTTGCAGCCTCACATTGGAACCAATGCTGCTGACACCTTGATCCCAGATTTCCAGGCTCCAGAGCCATGAGACACTACACTTTGTTGTTTAGGCCATGTAGTTTGTGCTACTCTAGCAAACTACACCACCCCACTCGACCCCTACTGAGGGTTTGGGGTTCAGGGAGCTTTTGCCTCCAGGAACCACTGCCGCTGATACTCTCCTCCATCAACTTCTCAGATCCCAAAGTGTCCTGGAAGCTCAAACTCTTTTTTACATATGTCGAAGAGCAGCTTCCCACCTCCTCTGAGGAGTTGGCACATAATGCCACCCAGATCCTCAAGAAAGAAAGCTTCTTCCCAAGCTCTTTTAAACATACTTCTCCGGGCAAAGCTATTTTCTCCCTAATTGGCACGAACTATTAAGAAAATTAATTTTTTTCAGTCCCATTACAACAAGAAGGACACCGGCCATATTCGTCTTCTGTGGCTGCATAGCACATTGCCCCAAACTTAGCAGCTTAAAACAGCACTGCCGTGTGTTTCAGCCGGGTCCTCCGCGGAGGGCCTCGCAAGGCTGCAGTTGAGGTGTCAGCTGGGCTGCAGTCTCATCTGCTGGCTTGCTGGGGAAGAATCTGCCTCCAAACTTGGGTTGTTGGCAGAATCATTTCCTTGTGATTGGAAGACTGGGGGCCTCGCTTTTTGCTGGCAGTTAGAGGCTGTCTGCAGTTCCCGGACACATAGGTTTTCCAATAGGGCTGCCAGCAAGGAACACCTCATTCTAGAATGAGTCTGCTAGCAAGATGGACTCTTACGTAGTCCGATACAATCACAGGAGTGATGTCTCATCACCTTCGTCATATTCTACTGAGTGAAGCTAACTCACAGGTCCTGTCCACACTCAAGGAGAGACGCTTACACAATGGTGTAAGGGAGGAAGGGAGCATGGGGAGCCACTTTAAGGTCTGGCTGCACACGATAATGTTTGAGACACCATTGGTTGTTTCCCAGCATCCGACCCAGCTCCCACCTCCAGGGGTGAGCCTGACGGGTCCAAAGATAACCCTTTGCCATGATTTGTTTGGAAGAGAGCATATGACCCAACTCTGGCTACTATGATGTACAAAGTCTACTGAGCAACTTCTGTGGAGAATTTCCTTCCTCCTAAAATGGAACTAGGGAAAGTGATGGTCTCTTCTTCCTCAGGCTGCTGCAGTGTTTAGATAGAACCTCTGATCCGCAGCAACCATCTTGCTACCAGTCTGAGGCTGAAGCTAGCTCTACAGATGGCAGACTGGAAATATAAAAAGAACCTGAGTCTCTGATGTCATCATTAGGCTGCTGAATCAACCATCTCTAGAGCCCACTCTAGATACCGGTTAGACCTCAAGTAGGTTTGCTGTTAATTGCAGCCAAACACATCTTGATACAATATGACTCTCCCAGGACAAAACAACATGGGCCCATGGTGCCATTGGCACGGAAAATCCTCAGCTCCATCAGTGAATTATAGGTTAACCTGACTGAGTTTTTACTGGATGTTTTATGGGCAGAACCTGGAAAATAATGTCAGTTCTCTACAGTGTGTAGTTCATAGCTGCTGCATGTAATCAGGCTTGGCCACAGCTTCCAGGGAAAATGCACTTTCGTGTCTGAATTGAGCTGGATATTCTCCATTAATCCAAGGGCAGGGTAGTCATTGCAACTGCACTGGGAAATTTACTATATTGAGGGAGACAGGAAGGTAAAAAGTTATTAGCCCAGAATAATTCTCTCTTCTCAATTCTTAAAAAAAAAAAAAAAATTTTTTTTTAAAGGGGGGGGGGATGGGGTAACTGGGTGATGGTCATTAAGGAGGGCACTTGATGTAATGAGCACTGGGTGTTCTATGCAACTGATGATTCACTAAATTCTACCCCTGAAACTAATAATACTGCATATGTTAACTAAATTGAATTTAAATTAAAATTTTTTTTAAACTGGGGGAAGAGAAACTAATGCTTATTGAATGCCTACAAAGTACCTGCTATGTTCTGGGACCATAGACTTCCAGTTAATCCTGACAACACTAGACAAAGTTCATTTTGCTGATAAGGAATTGGAGGCTCAGAGATGATACCACACACATCAGTGAGGGCTTTCATTCAGCAAACATTCTTTGTTCCTTTCTGAATTCGCTGCTCTTTTAGACATGGTTAGCCCAGAATAGTTTATTCGGGTTTGCACTACCAAGACTCAAGGTGGAGTGAGAGTGTTCCACTCCACTGATGGCAAAGAGATCCTGAGTCTCCTTACTGAGAATTTAAAATACAGCTCAGAGATCACGTCCAGGTGCTGTATCTCATTTGTAGTCATTAGCTCCGTTTCACAGATAGGTTGATGGAGGGTCAGCAATGTTACGCCACCTTATTCAGAGCCACTTAGCTCCTAGAGTCGGGCTGATCCAGGATGAATTCAAACTCTGTTCTCTTATTCCAGCTTGGAAACCTATATGCATGTATAGGTTTCCTCTACCAGAGTCCCTTTCTCTCTTCTGAAAGGTGGAAACAGAGCCCCTCTGGCAAATTCACCCCCAAGTGGCAGGAGGGCCACGTGCACACCAGGATGGTGTTTCTACCCGGAGTGGAGTAAACACCGTGTGCTGCATCGAGGCATTTCAGATTCTCCGGGAGGGTCCCAGAGAGCAAGGGGGAAACTGCTAATTGCTTGTTGGTTCAGGAGAAATGTTATCTCTGTAGGGTAATGTAAAGCCCTTGTGATGTCAGAAAATGCAAACTATGCAGTGCGGCCTGTTTGCCATTTTGTCTTTGCATCAGTAAGCTGACAGCAAAATAGATTGCACAAGTGTTATAAAACTGTTTGGCTCGAGTACCAGAAAGCATTTACTCTGCTTGCTTCCTGTGGTAATTCCAATTTATTTATTTAAATGTTTATTGAGGGTCTGGCTAAGCAAATTGTTGTGCGTGTTCTATGGCGAATTTCAGATGGATTCTCTATGGGGACTTTTTTGTGGTTCTTGATATATCCTTGCTTTTTACTGGGGGTGGGGGGTGTCTTTCGATCTTTACTTGGTTTAATAATTCATAAACACATAGTGTAAAAAATACACAGTTTTAAAATATCATGATGGGTAAATCTTCCTCTCTCCTCTGAGCCTCAGGCATCCAGTTTCCCTCCCCAGGGGCAACATCTGTGATCGGTTCCAAGCTGGTTTGTGCATATACAAATCTGTATTATCCTTTACACACACACCTTGAGGAGTATACTATACATACTGTTCTGCCCTAGATTGTGTTATTTGTCTTTGAATAGCTACAACATAATTTATTTAGCCTGTTCCCAATTAATGGACATTCAGATCATTTCCATATTTTTCTCAACATATGATCCTGCAACCAATAGTCTGGTCTTAATGCCTTTGCTCATGTTTGTAAGTATATGTGCAGGAGGAATTGCTAAAATCGCCGGGTCGAAGGACAGCACATTTTAATTTTAACAACTAGAACCCAGTGGCCTTTCTAAGTGGTGATACACATGTTTTCCTTGCTCAGCCAGCAGCAAGCATGCCTGTCTCCCTATAAACTTACCTGCACAGGGTCTTATCAGCCCTCAAATCTGCCAATCTGATCAGTGCAAAGGGCATCTCTTGTAGTTTCAATTGTGTTTTTCTCATTATGAGATTGAGCACCAGACTATCTCTTTAAAAGTCTTCTTTTGCTCTGGGTTTTAATCTTAAAATACCCTAAATCCTCTTAGAAGTAGGTAGGGTCAGATCTTAAATCTAGATGGATTTACATAATGGGTCTCAGAAAGGGATAGGAAAATAGTTAGAGTGGGGGATCAAGCTTAATCAGGCCTCCCCCTCGGGGGCCTACCCCGGCCCTTCTCCCTGCCCCTTTGTAGGGTGGGTCTGAGCCGCTGCTGCCCCGGGTCTTCCCCACGCCCCTCAGCTGCACCCGGTCTGGGCAGTCAGGCCTCGGGACCTCATCAGGCCCTGAAGCTCAGAGACCAGATCGCGGGATGGGTGGTGGGCGCGGCCCAGAGTACCACGTCTTGAGCAAATGGGTCAGAGGGTCCCACATCACAAAGCAATCGGTCCCTCCTGAGTGTGGCACTACGGCAGGCCTTCCCAGCGTGCCCTGGCCCAGTCTAACCATGTGGCCTCTCCACTTTGGGGGAGCATGGGCCCAATTTGGCAAGAAGAGAAGTGACTGCTAACCTTTTGCCTGTTTTTCTAATCCCGGCACCCTGTCTTGTCTGCTCTTTCATTTGACCCTTTGCAACCAGCCAGTGATGTGGAGATTATTAGCTTTCCCTTTACAGATGAGGAAACAGAAACCCAGAGAGGTTCGGCAACCTGTGGAAGGTCACACAGCCGGTGAATGAGAGAGTTTCATTCAGACCCAGGCCTGTTTGACACCCAGGCAGGGCTCCGTGGCTACTCCCTGAGGGCTGGTCTTCACCCTAAGACTCAGATGCTGGGGGAGACTTCCTGGACCACATGGGGGAGTCTGAACGACCAGCCTGGCCGTCAGAGAAACAAGAGTCAGCCCCCAGCCTGAACCTTCCTCCGGCCCAGGGTTTTCCACCCGAAGTGCATCCCTGAGCCCTAAGAGTTCCCTGGAAAATGGGGATTCGTGCTGGCATTTTAATTAGTGTAGAGCTAGAATTGGAATTCAGGCTGAGCTGCCTCCAAATCTAGTGCTCCTTCTTCACCTCCCCCATTCCCCCAGGAAAGTAAGGAGCTCCCCTAGTAAATGAGAGTCCCTTCCCAATGCGTGAGCTATGTGACACTAGCCACTCCGCCTGTCTCCCCAAGAGAAAGGGGTCTCCTGCAAGGCCCCAGCCTTATCTGGCCAGAGAAAGTGAGTTTGAAGACCTCACACTCCATCTGGACTTTATCAGCTTCTTTCCTGGGTAGGATTACAGTAAACGATTATCTGCAGATCTGGAGCCAGCAGGAACTTTGAAGGCCCCAATTGCCAAGGGGGTGGTGAGCCGGGGGAGGGCCTGGAGACACAGAAGATGAAAAAGCAGCCCAGGCATCTTATCTTCCTCCTGAAATCAAACAGGCTGAGCCTGCGCAGGGAGAGAGAGTTACCCTGTCTGAGAGGCAGACGGTTCCCAGTCCTGGCGGGCCACCAAAGGATGAAGAGGGGGCCCCAGGAAGACCTTCCACTGTCCTCTCATCCTCTCTCCTGCCTTCTCTTCATTTTCTTTATTCATTTATTCACTAGGACTTCAGCCCACGAGTTACCATAGCTGACAGGCAGTGAGCTCTCACTCTGAGCAAAATGCTTTGCATTCATCTTCTCATTTAATCCTCACAGTGACCCTATGGGAGAGGTGCCAGAATTAGCCCCATTTTAGAGATGAGGACACTGAGACCCCCCCCCCCCAAGAGGTTACATAATTGGCCTAGGATCCCATGGCTGGTAAATGGCAGAGTGCAGATTTTCTTACAGCTTCGTGCATCCATTCCTCCATGTTTCCCTTATCCCTGTAGAATTTATTTACTCAGTCAGTTTTCCATTTTCCCTTTAGTTGTTCATTTAAAAATTCCCTCTCCCCTTTGTTATGCATTTTGTCTACCCCTTCCTTCCATCCTTCTGTCTCTTTTCCCCTTCTATAACCATTTACTAAACCTACTACATGCCTGGCCACCTTGACATCAGGCCATGGTGTTCCAGACAGATGGCTTCTGGGGAAGGAGATAGGAGAGAGCACCTCATCCATGATAACCCCCTTCAGATGGGGCTGATGGGCTGCACCTCCTAAGCCTGATTCATCCCACTGTTGACTTGATTCTACGCTTGGATAATCTGGGTCTGGAGACGTCTTGACCGAGCAAGTCTTGAGATTGACTTGGGTGAGGGAATCAAAACGGCCTAGGGAGAAGGAGGCAACTTCTTGGGGTTTTAGGTACCGCATGAGGCTCTCCTTGTTCTTGCAGTTCTGACCTCCATTCCTTCAAGGAACATCCATGAGGATCTACCCCATCTCCCCACCACCCAAGGTACCTGCTTCCTTTCCTTTCCTCCAGTTGTCTCTGCTGGCATGCCCCCCACCTCTAGATCATTCACTCCTAGAGGCAGGGATTTGGCATCAAAGCACCTGTGTTCACAACCTGGGCTCAATTACTTCCAAAACAGTCTTACTCACCAGTCCTCCAGCTCCTGATACAGGGCTTGGCTGACTAAACGCTCATATATACAGACCTGAATGGAACTGGAGCATCATTGTCATAACTTTGTTCACTTACTCATTGTAGTGGCCAGTGTCGTGAGCACCACAGTACTTCATCCTCAGGTCACTTTCATTTCTACTTGGGGAATCACCATTCGCCCTCTAGGTACGGTTGAGATGTTGTTGTCATCCAAAGGGCTCATCTCTTGCCTCACAGTCTCAGGTACACAAGTGACTTGGCTATGACAATCAAGTTCCCTCTCCCTGAACTTGGAATCTTAAGCCAAGTGACATTGAGAAAGGAAAACCAAAGACGTCTGAAGCATATTCCTTCCCATCACTGATGAGGTTGTCCACCAACTCTGGCTTTCAGGACCCCTGAAGCACCCACACTTTCTGTCCTTTTCCAAGTCTACCTTCCTAACCATTTCATGAACTATTCAGCATCCTTCCAACACATGCCTTCTCTGCTTCAGTCAGTGAATGTCTGTTTCTGAGCTTGCAAAGATCAAACCCGAAACAATGCCCCAGGGCACAGTTTCCAGTGCCAGCACTGGGGATGGGACCAGAAATGCCCACTTCGCCTCCTCAATCTCCTCCTTTTCTGGAATTCCTCTGACCTGTCCCCTTTCTGCCCCTGCAGCAATGTCTCCCACCTCTGTCTCGCCACCAAGCTGCCTCAGGGTCTTTCATTCCCCTGCCTGTCTTCATATGAAGACTGGAAACACTGGGATGATCAGCTGGCCCTCAGTGGGTGCTGCTCAACAGGTGCATATGATGACTTGAATTGAACCTCACTGTAATCTGCATTTTCCCCAGATTAGGATCATTTATTTCCCCTGATAACATTTAGAGAAAGTTTAAAAAAAAAAAAGGACTTTGAAGAGATCCTCATATGGACTCTAAATTTCACTCGCATTTTCCATGTCTGTGCCCCAAGTTTGACATTTTGGGCCTCATTACTGTCAGGAGTACTCAGCTTTGTACATGTATTTCCTTTTCTATCTCTGCATCTTCCTACCTGGTACTTACTGTGGAATTTGAAATGTTTCTGTGGTTGCAAACAAGCAGGGGAAAAAAGCAATGCAATAAGAGAGGATGGGTTGATTCAGATCTGATTGAGGAATGAGGCCATACAGAGGCACCTCTCACAAATCTTCATTTTCTACATGCCACGTGCTGTTTCTGTGAGTACCACATTATCTCATGAACCCTCGTAACAAGCCTGTAGTAAATCAGTTATCATCCCCATTTCACAGATGAGAAAACTGAGGTTTCAAGAGTCAATTGCCCAAGGATATCCTGCCAGTGGGAAAGTTTTAAACCCAAATGGTCCTTGCACACAGGCATGTCTAATGCAAGCAGAAGGCAGGGGAGATGAGAATAGGTGGGCAGACAGCCAAAGAGATGTAAGAGGACCTCCGGTGTGCTAGGCCCCGGGTTAAATATTCTATTGACTTGACTTCACTTATGCCTCCCGGCAGCCCTATTTTACAGGTAAGGAAACTGGGCTTGGGGAGATGCAGCGGTTTGCCTGGGATCATACAGTGAGGAAATGAATGGACTCAAACCCACACTCTGTCCTTTCCATGACTCTAGGACACAGCTCCCAATGGGACCCTCATTTTTAGAAGGATTTGAAAGATAGAGCCTTCTCCCCTGAAGTGTACCCTCCTCCTTCCTCATGCCTCTCTGTCCAGATTCCCAGTGAAGATTCACAGCCCTGCCCAGCCTGAAACCCATCAGGAGAATGTCAACTTAATCTGGCTCAAGGTTCACACAAGGTTTACAGAATCCTCAACAGGGACCAAACCCTCCAAAATTGAAGAGTGACTCATAAACGTGCCCTCGAGGAGCTCACGAGTCCTGGGGGCAGAAGAAGAAACCCAGGTAAGTCTATGACTATGTAGAAAGTGCCGAGTGTGTCGAAGAGTGGGGGTGGGGGGAGCGTGTTAAACGCCTGGGTTCTGGGGTCAGGACTAGGGGTGAGAATCTGTCCTGGCCCCGTCCAGCGGGGGAGTCATGGCCAGAGCATTTCACCCTTTGGTGAAATGGAAATAATGAGGACAAATTTCCCAGAATTGCTGGAGCCCTGAGTACAGACGTCCCTGTAGAACGTGGCCCACAGAAAGTGCCGTCCGTGTTACAGAAGTACCATGACTGAGAGGAGGCTGGTGGCAGAAGCAGCTGCATCTGAAAGGACGTGGGTGTGAGCCACAGCCAGAGGTGGGGGCCCGGGTAAGGCAAGGAATAGTGACGTCTGGGGCACCGTTTCCAAATGAAGTGCAGAAAAAGGAAACAATTGGCAAGTCGGGCCGGGACCATATTTTTGTGATCTCTGAGGACGGTTCCCAGGGGGCTGCATCTACCTGCCCAGAACCTGCTGGACTTCGGTCATGCGGGCTCCGGCGCCAACGTCAGATTGTCACATCCACACAGCACCTGTGAAATTATTTACTTACTATTTTTCTTTAAGATAAAGCCGTCCTTTTTCAAAAACATTAAAAGACATCTATTCTAAAAGAAAAATTTTTAAAAGATTTTATTTGTTTATTTTAAAGAGAGAGAGCACATGCACGAGAGCAGGCGGAGGGGCAGAAGGAGAGGGAGAGGCAGAGAATCCCAAGCAGACTCCCCGCTGAGCATGGAGCCCGACGCAGGGCTCCATCCCATGACCCATGAGATCATGACCCAAGCGGAAATCACAAATTGGACGCTCAACTGACTGAGCCACCCAGGCGCCCTGGAAATTTTTTTTTAATCACTGATGGAGATGGAAATCTACGTGCCATAGGGAGAGACTAATTGTCACAATAAACAATGTTCAAGTCTCACCAAACACTCTTGGCAACGGACCCTGAGTCGCTGTGCATTGGGTAAAAAGCTTGATTAGCCTCCTCACCTTTCTCAGACTGGCCTGCCCAATTCTGTGAGTTGTTTCTATCTGTGCTCCAGGAGGCAGTATGTCTATCTCCCTAATAGCTTCTCAAGCAATCACATTTTACTGGGTAAAAGAGCAAAGAATGGGCAAGACCTGGTGCTGATTCATAGCAAGATTCTAAACAACCCCAGGTTCTTTCTAAGTAGTCCAGACATCAACCTCCCTCCATTCTGTTCTCTGAAAGTCAGTTTCTAAGAACCACTCTACCCTCTTGTACCTCATGGTCTCCCACAGCACCATTCATTCATTCATTCACTCATTCATTCAACAGATATCCTTTGAGTGCCTACTATGTGCCAAGCCTTGTTCTAGGTAGGGACAGTACAACAGTGAACAAAGACCAGTGGGGTCTTTGTTCTACTTGGGAAGACAGGCAATAAACTCTGAATCAGATAAATACATGAGATCATGATGAGGTTAATGAGAAAGCAACATGGCAGCAGTTTCATGGTGACTTGACATGGAGGCAGGTGTCAACACTAGATAGGGTGGACAGGGATGGTGTCTCTGAGGAGATGACACGTGAGCTGAGACCTGAATGATAAGAGGGAACCAGCCAATGGAAAGTTCTGGAAGCAGAGCCTTTTTTGGTCCAACAGGGCTAGAAGAAGATTTCTGTCAGAGGGAGCAGCAGGAAGGTGATGGTGCCCTGATAGAAGAAACAGTGAGAACAACCAAAGCGACAGGGGCTGGGAAACAGGAGGTCAGTGTTGGCTATGTTCGATCTGTAATGTCAGTTAGACACTCAAACGTATTCATGCTCTTCTCAACAAACCCATAAGGTAAGCATTATTAGTGTGCCCCAGCTTACAGACAGGAAAGGCTGAGCCTCAGGTTGGTTCCCAGAGAGTAAGGGACAGAACCGGGTGTGAATCTGTGATTTAGGATACACTATCCCAGCTTCCCCAGGCTGCAGCGGTGGTCACAGACAGAGGTTGAGACTCTCACACCCAGATATATCTTATTTACTCTACATAGATTTTGAAAAATTAATTTGAGCTGGTGATCAGTTCTT
Organism: Neomonachus schauinslandi; assembly: GCF_002201575.2. Classification (NCBI taxonomy): domain Eukaryota; kingdom Metazoa; phylum Chordata; class Mammalia; order Carnivora; family Phocidae; genus Neomonachus; species Neomonachus schauinslandi. The sequence goes on along the minus strand of NC_058409.1, from coordinate 88,234,721 downwards.
AAAGATAAGACTTCACCCCAAAATCTGGCTCTCTGGCTTCTGAAAATGAAGAGCTGGTGATAGCAGGGCCATGTTTTTAATGGCAACAGTGAGCTGGAACAGTAGTTCTATCCCCTTTAGATCAGCACGGGCTCTCTGTTTTTCCACAGCCCCCACCTCTCCCTATTGCTTACTCCAGGACCCTTCATTCCTCTGCATTATAATCTTGGCCTCTCTATGCTTTTGGCTTGGAGACCTCATCTTTCCATTAAGCAAGCAGGCAGACTCACAGAGCCCCGCAAGCAAGGGATGACCAGCAGAATTAAGTTACAACTCCTTGCTAGAACACTCTCCTGCCCTTCTGATACGATCATTTTGTGCAAACAGTAGGAAATGTTTATAAGAGCTGGGACAAGGCCGTGGTGAAGAGGTCAGACCTGGAGTTTAACCCCAGCTGTAAGCCCTCATTGTGGGACTTTGGGCAAGTTCTCAAACCTCTGTCTCCTCATCTTCAAAGTGGATAAAAAGACAATACCTACTTTATAAGTATGAGGAGAAGGGAAATACAGTAATCTAGGCAATGTGCTTGGCACACCGCTCCTTCCATGGTGAATATCCGACAGATGGCAGGAGTGATGATCCTTTTCACATTACAAAGTAACAGAATGGCCTGTTTCATGACTGTTCTTCAGAATGAAAAATGCTCCTTTAGAAAGCTTGCTTTTCTCCACGTGCAGGTCACATGAAGCAACTTGGCCCCGACGCTCGCCATGCTCTTCCACAAGGATCTGCTCCCCAGAGGCCCATTTTGCGTCATCCCACCCAGCCTTCCAGATCTTTCTCTTCACCTCAGCCTCACCGCCCTGAAATCCAGCGCTTTCTGGTTCCATGTCTGAGGCCAGGCAGCACTGGGAACAAGAGTCTGCATCCCATTTGCATGACATGAGCGCAGTCGGGATTTTTATTCTTTCTCTGGGTGTGTGTAAGTTCGTGCTCTGCACAAAAGAACCACTCAGCATTGCTTTTTCAAGCCCAGCTTTAAAAGGCTTATTTGCCATGACATCCAGCACTTGTAATTTGAGGTCATACCCCGAGGAAGAATTGCTAAATCTGTGTAAAATGTCTCTGACTCCTTTTCTTACAGATTCTGTCAGATTATCTCTTTAAGAATTCTAAACCTATTTTGTTTGAGGTGGTTTTAGGCTAATGTACATTCCCCAAACATTTCTTTGTTGTTGAAAATAAAGCAATTGAGAGAGTTCCCCATCGAATGAGACACTTTGTAAGAGCGCTGTATGAAAGACAACGCCCTCTATTCTGAGGAGTAGCTTGGAGAGAGAGAGGAAAAAACGTGGATCGTCTTTAAGTTACTCAGACAATAACGAGAAGCATCGACTGAGGTCCTGTGTGAGCCACGGGTCGCTCCCGTGTTCTCCCACTTCCCCATCCTGGGGATGACATGAGGGGGATGACATTTGTCAAGAAGCAGAAAAGATGGGCCAAGTCAGTCCCTGACAGCACGGGGCTGGAACCCGGGTCTGCTGGGCTCAACCCCACTCTGTGGCGCTTATTCATTCTGCACAGGTGAGGCCTCATGCTGGGTACTGGTCCTACAGAATCAGATAAGCCCGGTCCCTGTGCTCAGAGGCTCCTAGGCCTGTTGGAGGTGAGAGTGAGGCCACAGACAAACGTACAATTCAAGGACAGGAGTGGTCAAATGCAGGAGTGTGGGGGCCCTATGGCGACGGAGGCGGGGAGGCTAGCTCTTCCATGACAGTCAAGGGAGGCTTCCTGGAGGAGGTGTCCCAGCAAAGTCCTGAAGGAAGAAAGAATGGCCAGAGCAAAGGTCTGAGGCAGGAAGAGCAGGGGGTGTTTGGGAACTGTGGAAAGCACAAGGAGGGCAGTGAGAGATCAGCAGGGGCCAACTGAGAGGCCCTGTGGGCTGCGCTCAGAAGCCTAGATTGCTGCATGCAGGGCTCTGGGTGGACCCGGCCCAGGGTTAGCTATTTCATTGCATCCAGTTCTGATGCCTGTGACTCAGGCCCCTCCTCTCTCTTCCTCAAGGCTGATATGGTGGGATGTCTTGTCCTTCTTCCCAGTTTCTTCCAAACCAGCACAAGCTCCTTAGGGTGCCAGATCACAGAGGAGAAGGCAGCGCTCACACCGTGTGTCTGCCGCAGTGACCCCCGCCCCCGTACCGGTAGAAGATCACACACAGTCCACATAATGACAGAGGCAGGGCTCCACAAAGGGACGCACAGGCAAGCAGACAGACATACACAAACTCACAGACACAGCCACACACAGAGGTACTTAGATAATAAACAGACAACCATGCCATGCACAGAGCCAGACACAGAAGCACACGGGACTCTTACGCATAAACACACAGGCGATCCCCCTCTCGCTCAATTTCTCTCTGTCTGTGTCTCTCTCTTTCACACACACACACACACACACACACACACACTTCCAAAATACACAGTGGAAACTGGATCAGAAGACCCTCCCTCACTCTCTCCTTTCTTCTTCCAACAAAATATTATCCCTGCTATTCTGAGTGTGTGAATGAAAGCACGTGGTCCCAGACGGGTAGCTACAGGGGCCTTATGTGTTTCTGGGAGGGAAGAGGCCCTTCTGGGCTGGGACACCCCAGGGGGGCCGAGGTGGGGAGGAAAAGGTGGTTTTCCTATAGAAACATAGCCTGATACCCAGAACTGGAGAATCGGGGTTTGCTCCTCCGGTGGGGGGCAAGCAGAGCAGAGCAGAGTTAGGCTTTCCCAGGGACCCCGAATGTGTCCTATTTCCCTACCATGCTGATCCCTGGTGACTTGGTTGGGAAAAAAAATTGGTCACAAGTAAGTTGATCAATCTGATAACTGGGCAGAATGTTGATGGGTTGAAAAATGAAAATTCTCATTTGCCATTTGGAAGTCTTATTAATTTGGGTGCAGAATTGGGTGGTTTGGCAACTGGTTGAGATTTAAGAATCTCAACTATGCTACAGGGTTTGTTTTATCTTTTGGGGGGGGAAAGTATGTTTATTTCTAATCCATTTTTAGGAGATCATTTGTACTTATACTATTTGTGATGACTATTAAGGTCACACTTAACTCATTTATTTTACTCATCCATTCAACAAATGCTTACTGGGAGTCCAATATGATGGGTATTCCTTTAAGGTCTGGGTGGGCATTCAAGTGTGAGCAACGTTGACAAAGTTCATTCCATCAGGCTGCCCACATTTCAGTGGGAGGAGAAGCATCGGATAAACAGACATGTAACTATTGAATAATGTGTGTAAATGCCATGAAGAAAGAGCAGCAAAAGGATCCGGAAAGGCCTAGTTAAAGGGGCGACAAGTAGCAGAGATCTCAATGCACTGAGAGAGAGCCACACATGCATCTAGGGCAAGAGCATCTTAGCACAGCAGGTGAGATGTGCAAAGGCCCTGGGGTGGAACAGCCTTGGTGTGTTTGACAACAGCAAGGAGACCCATGTGGGTGGTCCATAGCGAACGAGTGAGAACAAGGTAGGACATAAGTCTGAAGAAGCAGCAGGGCCTGGTGGCACAAGGGCTCGTAGACCAGTCAGCCTTGGTTTCAATCTAAATATAATGGGGAGCCTTTGGAGGTCTGAGAACCAGTGTGATCCATTTAAATTTTTAAAGGAGCAGCTCCAGCTGCTGTGCGCAGAATAGCCTGGAATGGGGGTGGGGGTGGATAGCAGTGGAGGGTTACAACTGTGATATGCAGTTGGGATGGTATCACAGTCGTGCAAATAAGGGTGGTAGGAGAACAGCTCGACATCCACCCAGAGGAACTCTCTGCAACAATCTGTGGCAAAAGACACAAACTAAATGCGAGAAACAAAGACTTGTTAGGACCCACCAAATGTCCATAAGAAAGACACTGTTGAATTATTGCATATTGCAGACCTACTATGTGCCTAGGACTGTGTGCAAAATGTTATATAAAACATCTCCTTCTAGTCACCCTTCTAGTAGATACTGTTATCCCCACTGCACAGATGGGGGAACAACTTTGACCTCGTTGTGCACCAACTCTGAAATATATCACAAAACCAAAAAGGGCAGAATTGGCTTGAAACAAAAAAAATAGGTTTAAGTAAAAAAAAAAAAAAAATTATTTGACTGAAGACTGAAAAAAGTTTGAGCTCATTCCTTTAGTTTCTTTCTTAGTATAAATGTAATGCATTCTCCTCTCAAAAATAGCAAAATATATATACAGAGAAGCAAAATAAATGCATAAAGAGCCCCCATAGTCTTACTCCCTTCCCACCTACTCCCCACCCTGTGCTACAGATATAACCATGCCCTTTTGCCCAGACACAATATTTTGCTACAAAAATGAGCTCCTGCCATACCCACTATTTTGTAACAGCCCATAGTTCACTTAAAGCACCATAGTACAAGAATTCCTCTTAATGATTTCCTCTTTTCTTGGCCATTTGGTTTGTTCTTTTATAAATGAATATTTATTGTGCCCCCAGCTTTTCCCTATTACAATGAAGGGCAAGAAAAAATTATTGAAAATAATGTAGAAATAAAAGAGAAAATCCTACGGGAAAAAAAATCCAGAATTGCTTTGCATAAAGGAAGACAAATTTGTATGTGATGTTTTAAAACCTAACTATTGGTGCGGCACCTGGGTAGCTCAGCTGGTTGAGTTTCTGACTCTCCGTTTCCACTCAGGTCACAATCTCAAGAGTTGTGAGATCGAGCCCCAAGTGGGGCTCTGTGCTGGGCATGGAGCCTGCTTGAGATACTCTCTCTCCCTCTCCCTCTGCCCTTCACCCCCTTCCCTCTCTTAAAAAAAAAAAATGCTAACGATCGGAGATACTCATTTTCAACCAAATTTTTGTTTTGGTCATGTTGTCCTGTTAGCCCCTCAGCTTTCCAGCAGGTCTTTTCAACCAAATCACTCATTTGTTCAAATTCACTTTGGCAAAATAGTTTTTCTGGCTGAGTCAGATGAATAATACCATTATTATGAGAGATTACTATTTATTTCACTTTTAATATATGTGTGTAGTAGCCCCATTGCCAACCTTGTTTTAATTAATCCTCCCAGTAGCAGCTGAATGAGGTCAGGATGGTCTTCCCCATCTCATAGAAATGGACTCAGAGGTTCAAGGGATAAGGTCATAGTCCAAGGTTACCTGGCTGGGAAGTGGGAGGGGTAGCATCTGAGCTCAGATCATCCTGGTTGCCTGCACCTGGGCCTTTGTCATTGCCACCCAATGAGACATGCAGCAAACCCAGCACACTGTAGGTACTCAGAAACCATCTGGCCCCTCTCTCCTTTAGAACATTAATTGCTAGTGAGGGAGAGCTAATACTAGGCTTATGATAAAATCTTTATTGATTCTAAAACCTTCCTCATCTTCAAATACAACAGAGATTTCCAGAAGTTTAATTTCAGGCCCTGAACCTAGCAACTAATTTGTCTATAGTAAAAGGTGTTTATGGTAATGCTGGGATGCTTTGTAGAACATGTTTTCATTTATATGCTTTTAATCTTGGTTTATAATGTGAGCTGTCATGAAAAATAATAAAATTAAACATAAAGGAGAAGAGAGAAAGAAGAACAATCTCTCAGGGAAGGCTGGTTTGGCTGGGTCAGAGCCAGCTATTACTTCACTGGAAAATCTGTTCCGAGGTACACAGGAAAGCTGGGGAGATAAATAGCCTAACCGATGCACCCGTAGAAAGGAGGGGGTCCCTCAGATGCCATGCGGGGCTGTGATGTGTGACTGGTACCAGGCCAGGAGTCAGGACACCTGGGCATGGCCCTCAGGTAAGTCATGTCACAGGGGTTAGATGTGGTCATTCACTCACTCCGTTTCGTGGCTCATTGCACGTGTGTGCATCCGTCACTGCTCCGGGGTCCAGTTCTATGTGGGCCACGGGGGGAATCTGAGATGCGAGGGGCACCCCCCATGGCCCAGCCCCCAAGGAGAGGGGGGTCAAGGACAATCTGTCAACATGGCTACGCGGGGCAAATGCTTGTTGGAGACGAGGGCTTGTTCCTGGGTATACAGGAGTTTGATGAGAATTTTGCCATTTTATCTTTTCTTTCCATGATAAGATAAACAATATTTTAACTGTCATAAAGGGAAAAAAATCTTCCCGTTTTGGCAACTGTGAGGTCATCAATGACAGGATGACAGTCTTAGCAAGATTGGGGGCAGAGGAGCTGAGCATAGGAAGCCTTCCCCTACAGTGGTGAGCAGCGCTTGTGAACGGGGGCTGGGCTGTACACAGCATGCCCAGAAGATGGGGACAGTTCAGGAGCCCTTTCAACCACAGGTGGGCGTGAGTGGGTATGACAGGAATAAGTGGGGGCCAGCAGAAGGGGGGTCACTGGGGGCCTGTGTGCCAGGCTGCAGCCTGACTCTAGCCTGGCCCAAATCTCTGACTCCTGCATTGCTTCCTCTGGGGAGGAGGATCTATTCCTAGCTCTGACTTCCCCGCATGCAGCTAGCCCCAAAGCTAGGGACAGTAGGTGCTCGAAGGATAGTGAGGACAACCAAAAGATTGCCGGTTAGATCAGCTGGAGCATGGTTGGCACTCATTAAGGGCTAGCTCTCTCCTCCTTTGCCTTCCTCTGAGGGGGTTTGATTTGGTCTCCAGTGTCCAAGCTTATTATGGATCAGCGGTTCCAAACGTTCTCCCCAAGATGGCCCAACGTTGGTTCGCGGTGGGCGGTGCTACACCCGGGGCTGTGCGGGTAGGAAAGGAACAAGAAGCCAGGCCGGGGGCTCCTCCAGGGAGAAGAGGTGCAGCTGAGGGGCAGGGCTGCCCGCTCCTTCAGTCTGCACAGCCAGGCCTTCCTGGTTCTGTTTGTTTTCTGCAGGAAGAGGAGGAATCCTGACCCATTGGCTAATGGTGATGTGTGGCTGGGACAGACCTTTCCAATGTTTCATAGCACCCATCATCTCAGCCAGCCACTCAGGCCTTAAATCCTGCACCTTGCCAAGGCATCTGGCCATGGGGCCCCTGCCCAGATCCCAAACACTGCCTAGGGAATGTCTGTTAGGGCATCCTGAATTAACTCAAGCATCCTGTAAGCTTGGGCCAGAGTCCAAGGGCACAGACGGAGTGGTTAGCCTGACATCTGCTCTCCAGGAAAGCTGGCTTCAGGCTGCAGGTGTGCCCATGCCCAGCTCCCTAAGACCTAGTGCTTAGAGAGTTCTATTTCGGTGTCAAACTTTTAGAACAGCACCTTTGGTGAAATAGGCTTTTTTCTCCCATGTTGATTTTTTTTCTTGGAATGGCCACAGGCTCAGCAAATCTTCGCTTTGCACATGAAAGGCATTTCCCTACATCTCCATTGATCTGTTCACTCATCCAGCCAATGCATGTTGGTTGACACTTACTCCAGGCGGTTCTACCTGTCAGCCGTACCTTCCAGATACTGTAGGGCACTGTAAGAGGCAGGATTTGAGGAACTGCTTCCAACCCCAGCTGGATGAGCTTTGTACCCAATGAGATCAAGGTGGAATCCTATTTCTACCATTTCCTGCTCTACGAGCCTGGGAAACACCCATATTCCCTCCCTGAAAGTGAAGCCTCCTCTTTTTTTTTTTTTTTTTAAGATTTTATTTATTTATTTGACAGAGAGAGACACAGCGAGAGAGGGAACACAAGCAGGGGGAGTGGGAGAGGGAGAAGCAGGCTTCCCACCGAGCAGGGAGCCCGATGGGGGGCTCGATCCCAGGACCCTGGGATCATGACCTGAGCCGAAGGCAGACGCTTAACGACTGAGCCACCCAGGCGCCCCAAGTGAAGCCTCCTCTTAAAGGAAAACCACTTGGACCTCCAAAGCTTGCTGTGATGTGCACCAAGGTAAGATGTGTGGAAATCAGTGCAGAGAAGCATAGAAGGGTCTGGCTGCGGCTGCTGCTTTATCTGGGCAACTGCATGACACCTCTATTTCCTGAACCCTAAAATGGTGACAGTAAGACCTATCTACTTTAATACAGGATGGAAGCTTTAATACAGGATGGAAGAAGAGAACATTTGTAAGAGGGATCTTGAATAATGATAATCTTTGAAATAGACATAAGCAATTAATACGTAGCACAATACAGGACATCTCGTTGGAGGGAAACAAAACGATAGGAGGCCACACTCCTTCTGACTGTAGCAGGTAGAAGTCCTTGGTTCCCTCCTTCCTCTGGATAGGCCACACCTGTGGCTACCACTGTGCTCAGCGCATTCACCCACTGTCTTACTTAAATCTTGCAGCCACCCGGGCGCCTGGGTGGCTCAGATGGTTAAGCATCTGCCTTCGGCTCAAGTCATGATCCCAGGGTCCTGGGATCGAGTCCCACATCGGGCTCCCTGCTAGGCAGGGAGCCTGCTTCTCCCTCTGCTTCTCTCTCTCTCTCTCTAAAAAAAAAAAAAAATCTTGCAGCCACCCTGGCTAGTGGCGGTCATGATCCCCATTTGCAGATGGCGGCACACCGACTCCTAGAGGCCCTAGAGCTCGCCCCATGTCACACAGCTAACAAGTCGGGATTAGCCCCAAATCCGCTTGGTTCAAAAGACCTCTCCCTTGCCACCGGATGGCCCTGAGAGCCCACAGTGCTGTGCGCGTGCTTGCCGCTGCTCAAGTAAGAAAACAAAACCCACGCTCTTGGGGCGCCCTTGGCGCAGAGGGGATGCAGTGGCTGCTGTGTCCTCCCGGCTCTGGCCTTGGTCAGGAGAGGAACAGGGCGGATAAAGACTGAATTGTGCTTTTATCCGGCTATTCCAGGGAGGTTGAACTGTTATCTCATATTTGCTATTTGTATATATTTTTTTTGTTTTTCTTATTGATGTGAACCAACCTCACATGCGGAAGGGGGTTAGTTCCTCGTTATTTGTTTTAATGTTCCTCGTCTGTCTTTTTAAAATTTGTATGATTTTTAGGGGCTCCTGGGTGGCTCAGTCGGTTAAGCGTCTGCCTTCGGCTCAGGTCACGATCCCGGGGTCCTGGGATCGAGCCCCGCATCTGGCTCCTTGATCAGCGGGGAGTCTGCTTCTCCCTCTCCCTCTGTGCTCGTTCGCTCTCTCAAATAAATAATAAATAAAATTTTTTTAAAAATTGTATGATTTTTAACGTAAAAAATCATTTTGAATTTTGTATGATCACACTAAGTCATATTTTTATGTGTAGATTCTTCCACCATCATTGTCTTAAGAAAGTGGTTTCCTATTCTGAGGAGAGAATAATCCAGATGGATCATAGTTAAATATGAAAAAGGAACATATGTATGTGTTTCCCTTCTAGCTTTTATTTTTATGTTTATTATCTGTTATGTTGAAATCTATAATCCATCTGGAATTTATTTTGAAGTATCGTGTGAGATGATGATCTTTTTTTTTTTTTCAAATAGCCAGTTTCCCCAATGCCTTTTATTGATTAAATCCAAGTCTTACCTGCCATTGTGTGTAGTTCCTCATCATACAGCTGGTTCCAACCACCCAGGAACTGGTTTCCAACGATCTATTCTATCGCAATAACCTATGTGCCATCCCTGTTCAAATACTACACCATTTCAGTGACTGTAACTTTCAAATGCATTTCAGCATCTGATGAGAATCTCACTTTGTTATTCTCCTTTTACAAAATCTTCTTTTGCCATTTTTCCAAATAAACTTAGAATCATTTTGGTGCATTTTAAGAAAAAAACCCATTGAGATTTTTGAGCACATTAATTTGAAAGAATTGCCATCGTTACAAGATTCAGCTTTTCCATCCAGGAACATGATGCATCTTTCACATACATTATTTCTCGTAGTCCCAGAACTCCATGGAGTTGATATAATTATCATCGTTTTACAAATGAGGAGACTAAGGCTCAGAGAAGTCACCAGCCTTTGTAAAGTCACCTCAAAAATACGTCTGAGATGCAAGCCGCCGCTTTCTTCTGGCAGCTCAAAGGTTTCACTCAACAGAAAACTGAGTAAATTAAAAAAAAACATTTTGCGATTACTGACATTTAGCAAACATTTATTAAGCACCTGCTATGTGCCAGATATTGGAAATGAAGATGAATAAGATGCAGTCCCTGCTCTTTTGAAGGTGCTCATAGTCTTGGGGGAGGAGAAAAGTACACAGATAATATCTGTACAGTATAAGTTATGTAAAAAGAATAGTTCCTTGTATTGTGTGCTCACCATGTGTCAGGCGCTATCCTAAGCTCTTTACCCACGTCTTCTAATTTTAGCCTCAAAGCATTTAGCCAATGGTGCATCCAGTATACGAGAACCTCAAGGCACAGAGACCTTAAGTGACTTGCCCAAGATGGTGAAAATGCCAACAGGCAGAGCCGGCACGGAAGTCAGACTCGAGCACCTGGCTAGGCCCACTGCTGCCCACGGATGAGTGTGGCCAGCTGGGTGGGCCTCAGAGAGGGGAACGTCGGTCAGCCTGGGCAGGCTTCTTGGAAGAAGCACAGATGGCCTGAGCCCGAAGGAATGAAGCAGACAGCAAAGAGGGAGAGAATAGACTCTTAGGCACAGAGAGAGCAGCACCTGCAAAGGTACAGGGCTATAAGGACCGGGATGCACTGCGGGGGATGCAGATGAAAATAGTCATAACCATAGTCGGTCGGTCACTTTTACTGAGCACTTACTAGAGGCCAGGTACTCTCCTGCGCTCTTTACATGTAGCCGCTGATTTAATCCTCACAACAGCCCTATGAGATAGAGGTTATTGTTCCATTTTACAGATGGGGAGAGTGAGACACAGGAAGATTATGTAACTGGATCCTGACCACATAGCTGATAGGCATCAGAGCTGAAAATGCAACTGGAAAGAGGAGTATGAGTCAGATCATGAAAAAAATCTCAAGAACCAAACAGTTTGGACTTCAAGCTGTAAAACTGAGAGTCATGTAAGGGTTTTGAGCAAGAGTCATGATCAAATAATGAACTGGGCAGAGCTACGACATTCACCCTCATCTCAGCCCTTAACCAACTCTATCATCTCATTTAAACGCCACAACCAAACCACTGAGGCAGATACCATCTATGCCTATGTTTTAGATGAGGGCACGAGTGACCTTGCCAGCCCTGGAGGGTGGTGGGGACAGAATCCAAACTCCGAGGCATCTGGCACCAAAGGCCAGTTCTCCCCATCATCAGACAGCGGAGGGAGTGGAGGAGAAGCGGAGAGCAGGGGCCGGGTCCCCAGTGTGTCATAGAGCTCACCCACACGGCGGGGTGAAAGTTCCCTGGCGGGCATGTAGGTCACCTCCTGACGATAATTAAAATGGAGAGTTGCAAAGATAAAACTTTACAAAGCATTCTTGGCATTCTTGCCCATGGCTGGAACAATATTAACTTTCGTTCGGGGGCATTGATAGACAATTCCATCAGGGTTTGAGTAACCCCGTCCATTTTTCCTTTTGCCCTGGAAAATCTCCACCTCCCGAGTCCAGACACCCATCGTTTGGATTACGGGAGGAGCCTACGTGCTGAAAGGCTGGCCTCAGAACCGAAGCTACCATGTGAGCGCTGCCCATCTGGAACACATTTGGGCACCAAAGGGCCGTAATCATTTGTGATCCTGAGAACATGCACCAGAGACAGTTCACTGGGAACTTTAAAGAAAAACCAAAAAAGACAGACAGAGTCAACTATGTAAACATGTAAAACTTCTATACGAGGGGTGAAGGGGGGGTGAAAGTCACTGATATAAAAATCAAAAGAGCAGACTGCAGAAGAAAACCAACCCTATGGAGAGGAGACTCTTGTCTCCATTTTACAGATAAGAAAACAGAGGCTCTGGAATGTTAAGTATCTTACCCAAGATCAAGCGTGGGTGAGCTGGGATTCGAATCCGTATCTGTTTGATTTCAGAGCATGAGTATTATGCCCTAAACTATTGTGTAATTAGAATAACAAGGCAAAGTGGAGACTTGAAAGGTTTTTAAAAAGTGTGGTAAATCTGGGAGACAAAATCAATACTTATTTGGGTATAAAAAGTGCATTCAACTTGATTACAAAAGACAAAAAAAATCCAGACCCTAAGATGTAAGTGAGCAAAGAAGAGTATAATGTGTACAGTTAAGGGACAAGCATGAAAAGCTATCCCACCTTTGAGAGCACTCAAAGAAAGGCAAAATGAACGAACAAGAATTTTTCTTTAATATGAAATAAACTCAGTGGTAATGATAACATCTAATGCTGGTAAACATGAGGAGAGACTGTAACATGTCAGCATTGCTGTCAGGCAAGTTCAATTGGTTCAGCCTTGTTGAAAAATAATTTGGCAATGTATTTCAAACATCACACACATTTTCACAGGATTTGACCAAATTCTGCCAGGCTTGGAAATTTATCTAAGTAAATAACCCAAAATGAAGACCAGGCCATCCTGCAGCCTTACGGACAATAATACAAAAATCAGAAACCATTAAAGTGCCCCACAAAAGAATAATTGTTGGCTCAGTTGGTGAAAGACTTTGACACAGTCTTTATTTTTTTTATTTAGCGAACACGATGTAACATCACGGAAAATGCTTCTGCTAGAATATCAAGAGGGGAAAAAAGTTTACAGAAGGGCACCTAAGCTATGATGGAGATGACCAAAAATTTTATCCACAAACGGACAGAGACAGGAAAGGTCTATGGACAAATTTGGTGGGTTGGTGGGATTGTGGCTAATTTTTGTTGTTACTGTTGATGAAATATTTGTGTAAGAAAGAAAAATCACACTCATAAAAGTAATGGCTCTGTGATTGTATTGGGGTAAATTCCTCCAGGGCTAAAAATATGTTAAGAACTTCTGGAAAGCTCCATTAACTCTTTAAATGACCACTGTGGGACCATTGAATGTTAAAATAATAATAATAGTAGTATAAAAGAGGCCAGTAAGTCAGTGCCGCTTCCAAATTTACCAAGTTAACTGCCAAGACATAACTTAGGCATTAAGACAATCTGGTCCAACAAGCCCAAATATAGAAGAGGCAGAGAATCGCACGATGTCTCTAGCCGAGTATGGACAACCGCAGAACACCATTTGCAGGTCGGCCTTTATGCACTCGCAGTTCTTGCCATAGTTCCCACAGCTAACCGTGCCCTCCGTGGGGAGGGCACCGCCACCTTCTAACTTTTACGGTGTGAGTTTCTGAGGCAGCCCGACCAATCCCAGCTTAGATGCCATTCATTATACCATTCTTGGGGTGTCTTACTCTAGTTGAACTTGCCTCCTTGGGACGGGGGGGGGGGGGGGGGGCGGGGGGTGATGCTGAAACTCCCGAAGAAAGAGCTATGTCCCTCATCTGTGATGAGTTCCCACAGCATCCGGCGCCATCTCAGCCATTAGCAACACTCAGGACACGCGTCCATTTCCTGTGGCCGCTCTAATTATCCCCAAAGTGGTGGCTTAAAACAGAAACTCACTCTCTCACAGCTGTGGAGGCCAGGAGTCTGAAAGCAGTTTCTCGAGGCTTCCTCCGGAGGGTCTTCTAGCTTCCGAGGGCTGCCGGCATGCCCGGGCTGGTGGCCCCATCACTCTTCTCTCTGCCTGCATGGTCCCATCACCTTCTCGCCTTTGGGATCAAATCTCCCTCTGCCTCCCCCTTACAAGGACATTTGTGATGGCATTTTAGGGCCTACCCAGATAATCCAGGGTAACCTCCTCATCTGAAGCTCCAAATAGAATCTCATCCACGAAGACCCTTCCACCAGAGCAAGCAGGCCTGGCATTGGAGGTGTGGCCACAAGTGCGGATGTTCGCAAAAACAAAATCAGCGACGTGACATTAAATCATGCCAAGGGATTGTTCGCTTTGGTTTGGTTTGAATTTTTTATTTGAGTATAGCTGATGCGCAGCGTTCCGTTGGTTGCAGGTGTACAATGAAGCGATGCAACTTCTCTCGTTGTTATGCTCGGCTCACCACACGGGTAGCTGCCCTCAGCCATCCCCCAGAGCTGTTACAGTATCGTTGCATTGTATTCCCTACGCTGCGCCTTTCTTCCCCATGACTTGGTCATTCCATAACCGGGAGCCTCTATCTCCCCCTCCCCTTCACCCATTTTGCCCAGCCCCCCAGCCCCCTCCCCTCTGGCAATCACCAGTTCTCTGTATTTATAGCTTTATTTATTTATTTATTATTTGACAGAGAGAAAGAGGGAACACAAGCATGGGGAGCAGCAGAGGGAGGGGGGAGAGGGAGAAGCAGGCTTCCCGCGGAGCAGGGAGCCTGATGCTGGGCTCGAGCCCAGGACCCTGGGACCATGACCTGAGCCAAAGGCAGATGCTTAACCGACTGAGCCACCCAGGCACTCTTCTGTATTTATAGCTTTGATTCTACTTTTTGTTTGTGTATTCATTTTTTTTTTTAATACTCCACATGTGAGTTGAAATCATGCCAAGGCTTTGATACACTTGTCTTAAGATAGTAATAAAACATTTCAACATCAGCGATGTGAAGTGTCTAGACTGATAAAAGGTCTCCGATGTTTGCTGTGTGAGTTTTGTGTAGTTGTGTGTATTCTTTTTTCGGTGAATGGGTGACACACTGCAGTCCTTAAGCACGTGGTTTCCTTTGTCGTGTTGGCACAACAAGTGACTTCTACATTCAGCGACAGCATGTGAGCAACTCTTATCAGCAAGCAATTTCTTTCGGTTAATAATAAGGCTTCCAAAATCATGTAAGAAGGGACTTAACCTTGCTGAATGTGAAGATTGTCCCTCAAGTCACTGTAGCCTTAGTAATTGCTTATTGTAGTAGATGCTAACGCTGCATGTGCTGTGCATATTCTGGTTTTATTAAAATAAGTAGTTAAGGGGCACCTGGGTGGCTCAGTTGGTGAAGCGTCTGCCTTCTGCTTGGATCGTGATCCCGGGGTCCTGGGATAGAGCCCCACGTTGGGTTCCCTGCTCAGCGAGGACTCTGCTTCTCCATCTCGTCCTTGCTCATGCTCTTTCTCTCTTTCAAATAAATAAATAAAATCTTTTTTAAAAAATAAAATAAGTAGTTAAACGGAAAAACAACACCTGCACCTGTCATGCTCACAGGTTGCAGGGATTGGGGTGTGGATGCCTTCGCGGGGGGCATTGCTCAGTCTACCACACTACATGCTGTGGAAATAGAGGACAAAATTGGCCCCTTCTTCCGTAGAAACTGGGTCAAGACAAGCACCTCTCTAGTGCCTAGGAACTCTCTAGGGACGCTCACCCAACCCTTTCCTCAGCAACCGTCTGCTCAGTGTTCACCTACCCAAGGCTCAGTGTTGGGCACCGGGGATGGAGATGTAAATAAGACCCAGACTTGCAGAGCATTCAGAGCGGGGTTGTTGTTTTTTTAAGATGATTCAGAGACAGTAACATGTAACTCTGCTCTTAATTTATAAGTGGGAGCCAGACAGGCAGATGAGGAGCAGTAGGACGTCTCAGTGTGGCCTGGAAGAGCTCAAAGAATTGAGATAATGGAGATGAGTCTGGCTGGGTCAAGGCATGGGGGATGCGTATCAGAGAAAGAGGCCCGGTCAGGCCTGGAGAAGGAGCTCGGGCAGAGCCATGGAGTGCTCTCAGCCCACGGGGTCCCCACAGCCGCACCTCAGAGAGACAGTTCACCCTCTGACTCAGCAACCTCGCTCACAGGAATCAGCCCAACCAAAATACACACCCACAGAGATGCGTGCTCAAGGATGTGCATTAAGGACGTGTTTGAGGAGTATTGTTTAAACAGCTACAATGTATAAACCACCGAATGCCCTCAGCTGTGCTGGTTGGATACTGGGATGTTGGGCAGCATGAAAGGCACCAAGAGGGCCCTGTGTGCTCTTGTGAAGAGGTGCCCAGAGGCTGGTGTCGTTCGGGGGAACCGCACACGGAGGAACAGAATGCGTGGTGTGGTCCCACTTAGATGTCTAAAGCCCCCAAACGATACGGGTTTGTATGAAAATATAGAAAGAGAGGGAAAAAATCAGTAAGAATACACAGAAATGAATAGCAGTCAATTGAGGAGAAAGGATTCAGATGAGGGAATTGAGAGAAATTAGAATTTTTCATCCTCTTTTCAGATGGGTCTTTTGATGTTTTTATAAAAGAAGCATTTCTTATGTACATATTTTGTGAGTGCTAAAAGAGAAAAGGATAGGGCCTAAAAATAAATTGAATAGAAAAAGGGCAATGAGTTAGCTTTCAGAAGCTCTTTAGAGACATGTCCACGCAGCACGTGTGGAAGGCAGACTGTCGCACAGGGCTGCACAGGAAGCAGGGAGGCCAGTGGGGGCCCCCGATAGCCCAGGGGAAGGGGAGACACAGATTCAAGCCCTGGGAACTCAAGAGGAGAGCAGAAGACAAGAGGTTTCCAGACAGAAGTAAATCAACTTGTGGCCCATGTTAAGTGGAAGATGGAGAACAGCAGGCTAAATCGTGGAGGCCGACTCTAGGGTTTATAAATATTGTGCAGCGGAGGGAATGGGGAGGCATTCACCGAGAGAGTCAGAGGGAATGAGCCCTGTCCCCAGGGAGAAGAGTGAACGGGCTCAGCATTCTGGAGATCTGGTAAAGTGTTGCCTTCTTCCTGAGTCGGCCATCTTCCTGACACAATGGTCTGTCTGTCTTCCTCAGAAGAAGGGCCAGCCCATGGGAGGAGAGCTGGTCCTCATGCTCCAAGAGAACAAGCTCCACGAAGATAGGGGGTCCCTGGGGTTCCAGGGCCTAGGACCTAGGAGTCTCAACAGTGTGTCTTATAGAAGAACCAACCTCTCCGAGTAGTTCTACGAGCTGCCAACAGGTGACAGTCACCGGGCCCTTACCTGGGAAGCACCAGGCCCACCTCTGTGTGATTGACTCCCCATCTCCATGATGGCCAATGCAAGGTGGCGCCTCCACCCCGAGGCCACCCCTCCCAGCTGTCGGCTTATCCACAACTTAGCTCCAAATGAACTTCGAAGCTCTCTGCGTGGGCCACGTAGACCTTTGACTTTATGGGCAAACTTTCTTAAGCAAGATCTAGTAGTGAGGGGGCACCTCCCAACTCTTCAACTGTCCCCTCCTGCCCTATAACCGGGCTGGAAGGGAGTGAGGCACAGAAGGTGGCTAATGGCTTTGC
Source organism: Neomonachus schauinslandi (assembly GCF_002201575.2). Taxonomy (NCBI): domain Eukaryota; kingdom Metazoa; phylum Chordata; class Mammalia; order Carnivora; family Phocidae; genus Neomonachus; species Neomonachus schauinslandi. The sequence continues at coordinate 88,217,657 of NC_058409.1, read as the reverse complement.
TTTTCCTAACAACGTTTACGGAGTTTCCCCGTTTAGTTACAAGTGACATACATGTCCTTCCTTGCAGAAAGAATGATAGCTTTGTGACCAGTTTTCAAATCCCAAATGTAGCCAGCCATTTATTGGTGCCTCTGCTGGGTGTTTCTCAGACACAGCCCAGGCCAGGACAATAAATATCAGCTGAAGTGAACAACCCTCATTGCCAAGGTTGTCAAGTGCATGTTAATGTTATGAAACTAACCAGCCCTTTGTCTCTTGGGTTCCCAGTCACATCACCCATCAATTCCAATACCGAGGCTGCAATCAAAACTTTATCTTCCCTGAAAAACCCACAGATGATCATGTTTTGGTTAAACTGATGTGAAAGAAAGAAGGAAACCAACAATTCTGCACCCGGCAGCCCAGGCGGGTTGTGCAAGCTGCTTTTTATGTTTTCTCACGTACTCAACACTGTAGGCATGCAATTCCTTGCTTCGCCCTATAAACTGAGCCTCTGGGATGGTGAAGTGACTTGACCAAGTCACATGGCAAGTTGGTGGCACAAAAGCTGCAAGCCCATCCATCAGACTCCCTACTCGCACCCGCCAGCTTGTCAGAATGGCAGGGAGAAGGGGTGTGAGTATGTGTGCACACGTGTGGGCATCTTTATTCAGGCTTCTTGAGCATGCTCTTTCCCACCGGCCCTCTGCTGAGACTGGCTGCTGAAGCCAGAGCTGCCTGAACATCACACAGTCCCCGCTACCACTCTGTAGGTTCATTGTGATGAAGGTTTTGTTTGCTAAGTTAGCTGTACTTGGTCCTCTTGTTCTGTGATTCAGACTAAGGGCCCGGGGCTGCAAAGGACACTTAGTTCCCCCCAGTACCCTCAGTCAGCAAGATTATATTCTATCGCATGTGTGGCCCAGGCTGCTACTTGCCCGACAGTATTTATTCTTCCCTTCTCCTTTGGTACCAGAACCTCTGATTATAGCTGGGCACGTGAAACGAAGATAGTTCTCAGCTTCCCTGGAAGCTCAGTGTGTCCATGTCACTAAGTTGTGGCTAATGGCACAAAAAGAGAAGTGTGCTTCCCTTTCTCTCTCTC